>NC_056626.2:233687693-234014637 GCF_002870075.4 Lactuca sativa
ATATATATATATATATATATATATATATATATATATATATATAGGGCTAGGTTATGTTGTTTCTTACATTTATTGTGTGCTAGAATGCACCATTAGGAATTGAGTAAATTAGATAATTATTTAATTAAATAAATATAGATATTAAATGATTTCCATAATTATATGTATATTAAATGATATCTATAATTATAATTCTTTTTTTATGGAAACTAATTAAATCTGTCATTAATGTCAACAATAACATTCTTTCAGAATGAATTCGCATCTAGATTTTTATATATGAGTTTGTATTTTGTTTCATTATTCACTCACTTAAAATATAATAAATTTGCATGGAATACGAAGAACGATAGAGTATTCTACTAGAATACACTCTCATTCTTCTAGATATGAAGTCATTCGGAAAGAATATGATTGTCAACATTAATGATGAATTTAATTAGTTTCCATAAAAACGAGTTATAAGTATGGATATCATTTAATATACATATAATTAATATTAAATTCCTATTGGTGCATTTTAGCACACAATAGATGTGAGAAACATTTGAACCTACCTCTCTCTCTCTCTCTCTATATATATATATATATATATATATATATATATATATATATATATATATATATATATATATAAGGATAATATCATAAAAAGCCTTAAATTTGGTAGAAAATGTCGGTTTTTACCATTCGACAGATTTTTGGTTCGTTTATACCGCAAACTTGTTATTTTTTGTCAGTTTTGCCCTTATTACCTGTAATAGCAGGTTTCCAGTTTCCATAAATTGTTTTTTTGCAAAAAACTTAAATTTACAAATATTTTGAAAAAAAAACCCTTAAGATTACAAAATTATAAAATATTAATATATATATATATATATATATATATATATATATATATATATATATATATATTCAAAATTTGATAAAACAAAATGGTTTTTAAAAATTTAATTGTCAAAAGTTTATATCATACTAATATAAGTTTTACTGGATTTATATTATGAAACCAAAACTGAAACATATTTTTAGCTTTACATACGGTAAATTTTATATTTGTTCGATATAAACTTTTTACATTTAAATTTTAAAAAAAGTTACCTAGTTTTATCAAAATTTGAATATATTTTTTAAGTAATACTTAACTTTTCAAAACAAAATTAAAAAAATGCCTATTAGCTAATAATTAACTATGCTAAAATAGTTAAACATATGAATATGTTTAAAAATAAATATATTTTATATGTTTAAAAAGTTTATATTTAATTTAGTATTTACTCAAAGAGATAAGCAAATAAAACTAGTCACTTGATTCTCAAGTAATAATATTTGCTAAACCATATTATGAGAATTACATAAATTTTCAAATATTAAGTAATTCATGTTTATTTTTGTATATAATTAGTAATTTATATATTTTTTTTATATATTTAGTCAGTTATGTTTTTTTATTTTATACACATATGACCATTACGTTTGATTGTCATATGTGTACAAATACAAAAACATAAATGACTATACGTGTACACAAAAAAATATAAATAATTAAATATGTATAAAAATAAATAAATAAGTAAATATATTTCTAAACTGTTACTGTTCCAGTGGATTATCCCTATAAAATTATATAGTTATGGTCCCAATTTAAAAGAATCACATAAACCAAGTTATCTAGAAAGAATAAAAATAAAAAAAAAACCTTGATCCTGGACAAAATTCCAAAGTTTATCGCATTTGATGTTGCGCTGCTATGAAATGGATCCAACACAATCAATGATGTGGATGAATGTGCCATATAAAGGAAGAAATTCAAAATATGTAGCAATTGAATGTGCCATGTAAATTGATGAGTATTATTGGATAGCCATATAGTCAAAATTGTCAAAGGGATCATAAACCCTTCACCAGTAAAAGGAAACCTCACATATCTCTTGGATCAACTTTAATATAAAAATACTTAAATGTTTAAAAAATAGAAATATTAAGTATAAAAAAAAATTAAACTTAAGTATTTTCAAAAAAGAAAATATCAATAATTTTTTTTTTTGAAAAGCTTAAACCTAAAGATTTATATATTGAGCTAGAAAACCAATTACAACAAAATAGTCAAAATGATTTTTTATAGCATGACACTATCAATCCCAAGTGCTTACAAAATCATTCCATCTTTCTTAAATGTTGCAATCTTTTTCATTCTCCAACGCATATAATCTAAGGAATTTATTTTTAACAATAAAATTATAAGAAAATGACAAAAATAGTCATTTACATTAATTACATTATAAAAATAGCCAAAAAAAATCAAAATTAGAAAATTAGCCCATAATTTCGCAGATGGAAATGCCCCATCTGCGAAATCAGCATCCCATCTGCGAAATGAAGCTGCCATCTGCGAAATCCCTTTACTTTTCACTATATAAACGTTTTTTTTTTTCCTCCATTTTTTACCCTTCTCTACACAAAAACTCTCTCTATCTTTGGGCTTCTCTCGGGATTTTGGCTAGTTTTGGAAGAAAATGAAGGATTATGTCAACAATCCCGCAAATATGGTTAGATTTTAAATCTTTTAATGTTTAAACTTTTTTTTTATTTATTTTATCATTTATTGTATTATTTAGTGTTAAAAACGGGTAATTTTGTTGTGTTTGATAGTTTTAATATTTCTTTAGTATACTTGAAGTTTAAATGCTATTTTGTTAGTGGTTGTTTGAATGTACAAGTAGAGACTGCGTAGATAATGTTTACAATTTGTTATTTTTGTTGTTTGTTTAGTTGTTGTATAACCTGAAAACTTGTATATTCTTATCGTATAATTGTTTATATAAAGTGAAAAATAGTTAAATTACAGTATATGCAAAATAGTCGTTTGTATATATATTGTCGTATAAGTATAACATTTGTATAAGTTGAAAATTTGTCGTATATATATTGTTAGAAATTGTTTGTGTTTGTCGTATAAATTGAAAATTTGTATAAAGTTGTCGTATAACTTGCAAAATTGTTAATTTGGTTGTCGTTTTATTTGAAAAATTGTTTGTTTATATGGTTATAAAATGTTAGTTTATATAATTAGAAAGATAAAAATTGTTTATATATTTGTCGTTTAAGTTGAAAATTTGTTTAATAAAATGTTTATATAATTATGTATGATATTGTTTTTTTATCGTAAATATATTTGTTGTATAACTTGGAAAATTGTTTATATATGTGTATGTTAATGTTTTTTTATCGTAAATATATAAACTATTAATTAAGAATTTGTATTTGCATTACTAATTGTTTATGTACTTATTGCAGTTCGTAATCATATATTTTAAAAACAAAATATTTTTTCGTTCTCTAATTTGTTTTTGTGTTTTTTTTTTGCAGCATGATTTTAGTTTTATCAATATGAAAGCAATTGTGAACTTAAAAGGCTCGGACGGTAACATATGGGAAGTATTTGAAGTTTTAGATGATGTCAGACGTGCCATTTTCAGAGATACCGTATTTGGTTATTTTATTGATGTCCCTCGTTTACAAGGGGACGCATTGTTGTTCCATAAAATGTTCCTTCATCAAATCCGGCCGGACCCTGTTTTATCTCCAGATGGAATAAAACGATTATATTTTCGAGTAGGCAATACGAAAATGGTTTATGGGCCGGAAGAGTTTTGTTTGATAACCGGCTTCAATTTTGGGGAGTATCCAAAAAACATTGGGAAAAAAAGATTGGAAAAATTATTAAGCAGTAAAAAAAGATGTTTATTGCGTGAGCGGCTATTTCCGGACCATACGAATAGTTCGGTGAAAATCGGCGACCTGAAACGTTTAATTTTAAATCGAACATTCCTAGAACTTGACGACGTTGATGCAGTTAGAGTGTGTTTGATATACATTTTGTGTGAAGGTTTTTTGGGAAAAGAAGTTAATGATCGGGTGCCACAAGATTGGTTTTTTTTTGCTGAGAATTTGGATCTCTAAAACAGGTATATTTTCTTTACGTTAAAAGTTTTATTTTATTAAAGTTATAATTTATATAAAAACCAATTTTGTTTTTTTGTTTTGTTAGTTTCGCTTGGGGTAGCTATCTTTTGGATTTTACTTATGTTGACTTTGAGGATACATGGAACAAAATAGATAATTATTTATCACTTTCTGAGCGTCGTCAAACTTTAAAGTACTCCGTCTCAGGATTTACGGCTCCAATAAGGGTATAAAAATTTTCTTATATTTAAATTGTTTTATTGTTATGTTTTTTATTTTAATTTAACTTTTATTACTGTAATTGTAAAAAATTATAGATATGGATATATGAGATGATTCCGGCTGTTCGTACATGTGGATTTGTATTGAGAAAAAATAAAAACATGCCTCGGATGAAACGATGGAATGGAACAAACAAATTGAAATGGGTTGACATGAACAAGATTTGGTCAAAGATACAGGTTTATAAATTTTTCGTTTATTATTAATAAACTTGATTATTATACTTTTATATGCATTTTTAATATGTTTAATTTTTAGGAGGGGCAACCACCAAGACAAAACATGTTACCGGGTGATGGTGAGATGACATCTTGTTATTATATGTCATTTCAAGAGTATGTATATGGTGAAGGGAAAACAGTTCCATCCCCAGTACGGGACCATTTTAGGAGACAAGACGAATCTTCGTCTAGTATGTCGTCCAATGGTCGCTCTCATGGTAGAGGTAGGGGTAGTGGGAAACACAACCTAGATGAGGTGTTGAAACGGCTACATGCACTGGAGCAACATGTGTTTATGAAACGACAACCTACAGAAGTTTTTGTTGAAGAAGTGAATACTGAACAATTTTGGAACGACATTACTTTTGATGATCCGATAGTGTCACAAAGAAAATATGATGAACAAGTTAGTTACACGCTACATTATTTTTTAAATTTTATTAACATATATGAATACCTGTGTTCATATTTTATATTTGAAAATATAGATTGTGCAAGATGAAGTGATGAATAAAAACAATACAATTGAAAATGTTTGATATTCAAGACGACAAGGTTGTTATAGATATTACCTTTACGATTTTAATAATTACTTTTTAATGTGTCTTTCGTTTTTAAGTAAAAAGTTTTATTTTTAATGTAGGTGTTGGAGGAGAGGAATGACTATGCGGGGAACAAATTTGATGATGATGTGTTTGATGTAAATGATTATAGTGAAGTTAAAGAGGTTCTTATACTTACATTAATTTATATTTTGTTTTTAGTAGATTGAATCATTTATTTAATTAGATATTATTGCTTATTAAATTATGTGTATTTCGTTATTAAGTATAAAGTTTTATTTTTAATGTAGGAGTCGGAGGAGAGGAATGACAATGCGGGGAACAAATTTGATGATGATGTGTTTGACGTAAATGGTTGTAGTGAAGCTAAAGAGGTTCTTATACTTACATTAATTTATATTTTGTTTTTAGTATATTGAAACATTTTTTTAATTAGAGATTATTGCTTATTAAATTAGGTGCCGGACGAAGACGAAATAATAATTACGGGAATTGTAGATTATTTTGATGAGTATGATGGCAAAGAAGTTACACCCGATAAACCGAGGACTCGAAAAACATCATAATATTTGTGCCCTCCTTACACCGAGGTATTCGTTTTATTTATAAACTCATGATTTTATGTTTATGTGAATTATCTGAAAGATAGAGATTTAAACATTTGAATATTGTTTTTAGTTGCACATGACACCGAAGCAAAAAAGAAGAACAAAAAAGAAGGTTGATATCAAATCAACAAGCCCCGTTCCTCCTCCAGTTTTTGGTGTTGCTCATGACTTCTCCATGTTGCGCCTGCAACCTTACGTAGCAGGCGGTGAGGTTGTCATCCAAAATTATTTATTTCATTCATATGATGTCCAGCATCGTTTGTTTAATTTCGTGTTAGATAGAGATTTTTGGAGCTCATTGTTTGGGCATACACACGACGGATGGTTGGAGTCATCGGTAAATTAATTGTTAATTTATTATTTTAAAAGTTAATTGTTTTTTAGTCAATAACAAAAGTATCATGTGTGCAGCATATAACCATTTGGTACCGACTATTGATGGAGAGACGGTTTGAGGGCGACCGACATACAATAATGCCTCCAAATTTTTTTGTTTCTCATGCTTTGGAAGAAGGGCAGGACTGGAGGGCGTTTATGGCTGGTATTGCTACGTACCCAAACTTCATGGTTGCTTGGTGGGATGTTGATACGGTAAACTTAATTGTTTATATTGAAAATAATATCGTTATTTTTGTTATGTTTTTGTATTGTGATGTAAAGAAACATAATTTTATTTTTTGATCCTTATACAGGTCTTATTGCTGATTCATTCATCCCCTAATCATTGGCTATTTGGGGAACTACGATTAGCATCAATGGAAGTGCATATTTATGACAGTCTTGGTAGAAGGGCTTATGAAAAATTCAAATCTGAAGGAATCTTTTCCAAATTTGAACGTCGGGTGGCAAATTATTTGGACAAGATTAAGTATTGGGCCCGGAGGAACATCCCAAGGATTCCATTGAATATGCAATTCATTTATGAAGAAAATGTTCCCCAACAAAGTAGTCATTTGGGAGATTGCGGTGTTTTTGTTTGTATGTTTATGGAGCAATTCGTTTCAGGTCACCCAATACGTGTTCTTATTGACCCAAAGAACGCAGCTTTAGAGTTCCGTCAACGGATGGCAAAATTTTTTTGGGGGTCTAGTCTTGGTCCTATGTAGTTGGATAATATAATTGTATATCTAAATTAATGTTGGATTTGATTATTAGTTTATTTTTACAGTTTCGTCAACGGATGGCAAAAAATTTAACGTTACGACAATTACAACAAATTAATGACCTACTAATAACTTATCAATGCATATAACGTTGATGATTTTTACTTGTGTATGGAAAGGTTGCAAAGTACATGTAGGAAACAACCTTTCTGCACCGTGCTTAGGAGTCCAATTTACTGGCTTGACGATATACTGATTTCAAAATAGATACGAGCATTTTTCCCAAAAATACGTTAAAATGTTAAATCGATTGACGTCCCTAAAATTTTGCAAATTATATCCACATGTGAGTTTCCTATAACAACGATAATTGAGTTAATCACCACGTCGATACAATCAAAGTATGCTGAACGGGCCGAAGTGGCGGGTAAGGGAGATTGTTATATTTAGTTTTTTTATTGTGCTACTATTTTTATTAAAATATCAAATTTTAAAGGGAGGTTGTCTGCTAGGTTGACCCCTTACGTTGAGAGTAAGGTTCAAAAATGTCTCAACAAGTCTTATAATTGTAATGCAAGACGTTTGTATGGGGATACATTTGAAGTCGATGACAATTTTGCCACCAGCAACGTACAACTTGAACGAAGGGTATGTAGTTGTGGTAAATGGCAAAAAAACGGTATACCATGTGGCCACGCTATAGCATGTCTAAGAACCCGTACATCTGAATCCATTCACAGAATGGTTGATTACAAGTTCACTAATTATGTGTATCGACTTGCATATGGATCTGAGTTGGTGAATACTATACCATCACATGTGCATTAGGAAATACCAAATGAAACGGTGGTCCTGTTACCTCCCTCAATGCAATAGTTATTCATGTAGCACCTTTATGTTTTATGTAGTATTATGTATTAGTTTTTTATGTACCCCGTTTTTATTTTAGTGTCGTGTTACGTATTAGTTATCCATGTACCCTGTTTATATTTTATGTTGTATTATGTATTAGTTATTTATGTACCCCATTTATATTTTATGGCGTATTATGTATTGACTATTGAGGAAACAACATACATTAAAAGAAATGGACGTTTATTAAATAGTAACGACTACACACATACAACAACAAGCAACTTAAATAATGAAAAACAATTAACTTAACCAACATGCATATTAAAAATAAGGGACATTCTTTAAAAGATTCCATGCATCTAAGTGGGTAAACTCGCTACCATCATATTCAAAACGGTATAGTTCCAAAGCCATCTGTCGTAGAATGTCTTCATCCATATTTGCATGTTCGTTATCCAACTCGTTATAAATACGTTGAAATTGTTTCACCTTTATTTTCAAATCCTGAAACTTCGCTTTGACATCTCTTCTTCTTCGATATTGAGTACGCCTCATTAAATGGTAAAACAAATGACAAACACGAGACCAAAATGATCCAGCACGAACTTGTGGGGGACCCGGTGGAAAATCCTCCTCTACAGTTATAATCCAAGCTTGAACCAAAGCAACCTCCTCTGCGTTCCTCCATATATGTGGTGAGTCCATAATTGCAAGGAGGGAAATAATACGATACAATTACAACGGATATTAAAATCTATTTATAACGACTCCTTACTTTCCTGGTGCAATGGCTTGTCAATTCAAGCAGCAATGTATTGTGTTGTCATTCGACCGGGGATGACTTGTCAAATCGAACAATGATCTGTTGTGTTATAAGTATAGTACACTGCATTCATCAGTTAATTTTGACTATGAATTGCAGACATATTAGAAGATTGGACTGTGATTTTGTGTAGAAACTACTATAAATTGACCTTAAGTTACATAAATACTTTATTAAATAAACCAATACAGATGTTCAAATATTGTTTTTTAGATTCTACTCTCTTTGTTTCAATCAAAATGAGTTCTATATCATGGAGCAATGAAGAGTTCTTGGTTCTTACACATGCTTATATTCATGTGTACGAGACAAGCAAGTTGAACGATCCAATGTTTTGGAGCCGTTTAACCAATATTTTGAATGCTGAAAACCGAATGGCTACAAGAAACGATCGTGACGAACTAGACATCTTAGCAAGATGGTATGAAATGAAAACCGAAGTTCTATTATTCAGCGATCTTTATACCAAAATTGACGACACCCGTTTAAATGCTACTGAGGAGGTCATCTTGGAAGCTGCTAAGGAGGAATACAAGTCATTAAGTAACGGGTTGGAATTCCAGTTTGAAGCCCCTTGGAATATTTTGAAATATATCCCGTTTGTTTAAAATCTATTTTAGTTTATTATGTGAGTACTAGGTTATTTTCATGTACTAGGTTATTTTCATGTATTTCGTATGTATTTCGTTTGTTTAAAATCTATTTTAGTTTATTATGTGAGCAACTCGTATGATTAATTTGAATTAATAAATGCCCATTGCATTAGTTTTCACAATACATTAGAATACATTACTAACAAGGATTCCATGAACATTACAAACATTACAACAATTACATGAAAAACAACGACATAATACGAACAAAGCATTAACATAAAACACAAGTCCATGGGTTATTCTTAACAGAAATTAGAGCAGTCTACATGAAATACTGTTTATCTTTAACAACCTTCCAAACTTCCTCATATTCGAAGTCTCTGCCGTCATGCTCACATATGTAAAAATCTGTAACAACTTCCAAGAACTCTTCTTCGTCCCGATAACGAACATTGTTACTTTTCGCATAATTACATGCTCGATTGAACCATGTCACTTCTTCCTTTACATCCATCCACTTAGTAAAAACATCTGATTTTTCTCTTTTTTGTCCTTCTCCCATCTCATGGTTAAACACAGATGTTATGCGAGTCCATTCATCACCAATTAGGCAATGCGGGGGAGAAAGTAACGATACACCATCCTTAACACTTAGCCAGCATCGTGTTAGAACTAACACCTCGTTTGTCGTCCATGGCTTTTCAAAATTGGAACCAGGTACTTCATTCGAAGAACTTGCTGCATTCGACGACATTTCTAATAATGGGAGTTCGTTTCTTTTAGGTGATTTGGGTGTTTGGTTTTTAGATCTTAAACATCTATTTATATAAATAAATAGACTATGAATTAATACTTTGACTACGAAATGGTTATATTTGGACTACGATTTTCAGCTTTATGCAGTGTTTTATCATGTCAAACTGTCATTTATCTCTTGTCACTTAAGGGTCCCACTACGATGTGCAGGTTACTACAGTGACTTGTCATTACTGTCTAGTCATTTCAAAGTTGGACTTGTCATTACTGTCTAGCATGTATAAATACCACTTATAGCTCCAGTTTAATACAATATCGACTTTATTATGAGTTCCTCACATAAATTCGAAGTTTGCTCATGCAACGAAGTAGATTGTTACTACTGTGATTCGGTAGACCCTTTTTTTACACCCTCTTCAGCCGGGCCATATATGTCACATGAAAATTTTGAAGAATTAAAGAAGGCTGAAGAACAACAAGAAGAGGACAAAGAGTCATCCCGACTTCTCACTCAACTTGCTAATGATATTGAATCGGAATGCAAACAAGCTCAAGAATGGATTGACCTCAATAAAAACAAAATCAAAGAGCATAAAGATTGGATAAAAAAGAGTAAGAAGGCAATCAAAACGACTGAAAAACGGCTTGCTGAGAAGGATGAGCAGTTGATACACATTATGGTAAAAAATGATCGTTTGGAAGACAAAATGAGAATTAGGGATGACTATATAACAATGGAGAAAGAGAAGTACCCATTGCAGTTCCCTGAGTTTAAAAATTAGTTACAAAGTTGTTGTAATATTATCATGAAACAGATTAGGTTGCAAAAGGATCGTTTGTTGTTTTTTTAAATAACATGTTGTAACTGTTAAAAAAAATCTGCAAACTATATTTTATAATATAAAGGCTTCATTAATTGTTATAATCAACAAACTTAACTAAAATATAAAAGCATAGCAATGTCTTGTAAGAGTTAATAAAAATATTACAATACATAATAAGTAAACAAGTCATCATTACTCTTGATTTCAAGGTTGTTTTATATCAAAATCAGCGTTATAGGTTTGTGAGCAACCCGCTGAACCACCAATATTAAATGCCATTTCTACAGTAGAAATTATGTGACGTGCTCCGCTACCGGACGCCCTTCCAGTACAATTATTTCTTGTGTGTCCTAGTTGACCACATGTAGAACACTCTTTTATAATTGGACCCTCACCTTGGGATGGAATGCGGTCTGTGTTTCTTGGCCTGCCTGGCTGACGTTTATCCATTATAGGTGGCTTAACAATCATCAAATCATCGGGGATCTCCCATTCGGATGGCTTTGGCAGAGGGTTTATTGATTCCTCATATGTTTTCCTCAGTGTTTCGGTAAAGTAAGCATTTAATGCAAACCTCGAGCAGTCTTGGTAATTGTTCACTGTTAAACATCTTATGACATGACCATAAGGTAGCCCATCAAGTTGCCAATGCCTACATGTACAACTCATAGGTTGAAAATCAATAATCACATTTTGTGCCCCCTTTTTGACCTCGCATTTCGTATTTGAGATCATGCGAACATCCCATTTGGTAAAAGTTTTCTTGTTTTCTTTTACAACTTCATCCGCCCAAGGGGTAAGTATTGTTGTTGCTTCCGCTAAAAAAATAGCCAAAATGAAGAAGTTAAGATCAATAACATCAAAATTAATAAAACATTAATAATACAAATTTACTTAATACCTGCAAAGTTACGTCTTTGAAACCACCATTGTTGCATTGTAGCACGAAAAAAATCGATCAACATAAGTATTGGCACCTTACGTGCGTGTCTAGATAATGCATTTATAGACTCCGCACTGTTGGACGACATAAGATTGTATCGGTTCCCTTTAAAATGTGCCCTTGACCAAGTTTCTAGATTTATACTTTTTAAGTACTCCCATACCGGTTCTTTTGTCTTTCTCATAACATCCATGGCAGCATCAAAAGCAGCAACTGTGTACGCCCTACACGCCTCCCAAAAAATTCCTTTAACCGTCTTACTCTTGCCGAATCTTGATACTATGTTGAAATACAAATGGACACCACATTTTCCATGATGAGCGTGAGGAAAAATGTTGGCAACGGATGTTGCTATAGATGGAGACCTGTTAGATATAATTGTAAGCTCCTGCATATTTCCTATGCAATCATGTAGTTTTTGAAAAAACCATGTCCAAGAATCGGTACACTCATTTTTGCATATACCATATGCAACCGATAATATTTGGTTTTGTCCGTCCTTAGTAACTGCAAGTAACATGGTACCTTTGAACTTGCCCTTTAGGTGAGCTCCATCTACTACTAGGGTCGGCTTACAAAAATTGACAAAAGCGCGTACCTACAATACATTGTATATCTATTCAAATACACCAAAATAAATATTAAAAAATTAATATAATATGATAATACTGACCGAGCAACCGAGTGCGACGTACAAAAACTCAAAGCGATCATCAACATCTGTTTTAATATGTGTGACAGTACCCGGATTATGTTTGGCCAAGTTGTGACAATACGCCGTAAGTTTGGTAAAAGAATCCTCTTTCGTACCCCTTAACGACAACAATGCATATTGCTTCGCACGCCATGCCTGATGGTATGAGATATTGATATTCAATTGAGCATTCATATCATTAACAATTTCTTTTCCCCGATAAACTCTACTATAGTCTTCAGCCAAAACATCAACAACATATTCACCCAAAACATATTTGTTTGCTTGTCGATGATTAGGTTGCAACAATGTTGAAGAACATGTGTGTACATCAACAAATTTATTCACTTGGAAAAGTCCATCATAATTTTTAATTGCTTTTGCTCTTAGTAACCAAGAACAATTTTTCGAAACACACACAGCTTCATACCTTGATTTGGTGGATCTACTTGTCCTCGTCTGGAAACCTTCTCGAAGACATTTTTTTTACCAATACACCGCTTTAAAAGTTCTTTGTTCTTAAATATACTCTCACATTGAATCTTTTGAAGATTCATGTCTACCATCTGTGTTGGGATATCTTCATTAATATCAACTGGGCATTCTGGTACAGAGGGCATACCGTGAAAAAGGTTATTGGGAAACTTAGCTTTAAATTCATCACCCAACTCATCTCTATCAGAATTGCTTTGTAGCTCGGTTATATCTAAACATACATCACCAACATCAACATAATGCCCGTAAACATGATTTTTTTCATTTTTTGACTTGAATTTTTTTCTTTTTAGATTTATCTACCACACGCCTATTCATAACTTTAACTTCTTGTTCGGCAACATCATCACAACGACCACCCACATGATTAAGATATGTACCAACATCATCATCACCAACAAACTTGTAATTCTCAGGATCCACATAGTGAATAGGTGAATAACTAACATTAACATTTTCAGCAACACTGTGAAACTTAGGTACACTAGGAGTATTGAAAGTACATATCGGATCGTTGCTCCCTTTATAACTGCATAAATTACCAACAAGCTGGTTTCCAATTTCACCACCCCCATTAACCTCCTCAACTTCATCAACCACCACAAACACTTTCATAGCACTTCCTCCACTACATTTGATTACGTTTATCAACATTCTAACATCCATGTCTTCAACTATAGCTATATAATAATTTAATTCAGGATGGTGGAAACGAAGACTAATTCTATATTTGTCTAACAAACCAATTTTGCTTCTTACCAAAGATACAAAATCAGTATAACTAATATACTCAGAAAAAATATCAAAGCAAGTTCAGAAATACCTCCCTGTGGACATATGTATTCCAGATTAGTTCCATTAACTTGGTATCTCCCACCGGTTACAAGACAAACCAAATATTCAATTATTTTTTGAGCAAATTGTAGAGAAAGTTCTTAAACAAATAACAACCAAAATGATAATTTTCTACAAAACTTTTTATATAGCAACATGATTTCGTAGTCAAACCAATTGATTTCATAGTCAAACTAAAAAAAAACAAAAAACAAAAAACAAAAAACAAAAAAAAACCACAAATTCGCAGATAGAATGAGAGTAAATCGCAGATGGACCTATTCCATCTGCGATTTTACCGCTATATATAGAGAAAAAAAATTAAAAAAAAAAAATTAAAAGCACTACAAGCACCTAAAGCACAGCTGTGCTTTAGGTGCTTGTACATACGCAGATGGAATGGTCATTTCGCAGATGGGGCATTTCCATCTGCGAAATTGTGGGCTAATTTTGTAATTTCGATTTTTTTTTGGCTATTTTTGTAATGTAATTAGTGTAAATGACTATTTTTGTCATTTTCTCTAAAATTATCACACCAACTGTCATTCCAAAAACTAGTATTTTTTCCATCTCCAACTTTCTTTTCCAAGATATTATAGTTGATAATACAATTTATGATGATTTAACAATTCTTGTTCACACTCCGAACCATTCACTTCCTGAACTATGAACATAATATCACCACCATTCCCATGTATCGCTTCAATGACCTTCATCCATAAAGCCTTGGGTTATTAATTACAAGAAACGGACACTAAGGAGGGGACATTTGTTAAATGGATAGATTAATATTATAAAAGCTTTAAATTTTTAACACGTAATTGAAAAAAACTATAATTTTTTTTTTATTATTGCTATGACCATAACTTTCTCGCCGAATTATCATTCTAACTCATTTAACGAGTTTCATGGTTAACTTGATTAATTGTTTTGCAAAATTAGTCCTAAAAAATTCAAATTTGATCCCTAAGGATTGCATAAAATTACACCACATAGCTTTTTAACTTTATTTTTTATTTTTTGTATACTTTATTTATTTTCGGTTTATATATATATATATATATATATATATATATATATATATATATATATATATATATATATATTATTTTCTTTTTTTATATACTATATTTATTCTCATTTTTTAACTTCATTTTTCAACAATTTTTTTTTACATTTTTGCCTGTTGTTTTCTATTGTTTTTCTATTTTAGTTATTTAATGTTTTTTCTAATGTTTTTATTTAATTTGATTTAAGTAAGCAAACTTGAATTTAATATAAATTACTATAACAGGTTTTTTTTTTATAAAGACCGACTATTATTTTTTTGTTCATTCTTTCAATCTATTATCAAATTGAAAGATATTATCTTGAATTTAAAATATTGATATCATATATAGAAATATGATTTAGTTTGCAATTTATATAATACACTGAAACACTAATTCTCAATAAACAAGCTCATTTTTTTTAATTTTCATTTTTTTCGTAACATAAATATAATAACACATGAGGCTTGTTAGCACGAACCCAAGATCTTTGAAAAAAAATTGGCTCTATATCTAGTTAAAGCTAAAGCTGAGTACTCCTCTAACTATGCCGAGGGAACAATAAGCATGTAGGTATCTAATTTTCGTAAGTTAATTTGGATTATGGATTTAACATCCCAAAATCTAGTGATAAAAATTTTCATTTTTTAAATTGTCAAAATCATAAATCATGTGTCTCAAAACCATCATAAAACAAATATATCAAAACATCAGAGTAAAATGATCATCGATGCGAAAATCATAAGGGATGTAATGCGATCATGTCGATCCCTTAAAGTACCTGAAAGTGTTAAACCATAGAACCGGAAGCACAAAGCTTAATGAGTTCCACGAAATACCTCATACCAAATAAATAAGCCCAACCTAACATACAAATGGGCTCGACCCAACATAAATAATGGGTCCATCCCAACCTAGAAATGGGTCTATCCCAATATTAATATGTGGCCCGGTCCAACATACAAATGGGCCCAACCCGTCATACATAATAATGGGCCAACCAAACATAGAAATGGGCATAGCCAATATAACATGCAAGAGTCACAAAGACAACTAGCACAATCCAGTAGGCTGACAATGGTGTCTTCGACCAACGAGTATAATGAGAAGACTCACCTCGCTAATGAAGTCAAATGTTAATGGCTCCCATAATCAGGAAATAGGTGCTAAACGTCACCCTAATCATCACACAAGATAAACTCTTAGGTCATCTTCCTAAACTAGAACATTGACTAAAAGTCAAAGAGTCAAAGTCAACAGTCAAAGTTAAGGTCAAAATTACCAACAATGGCCCTCCACGTCGTGGCCCTTCCTTGGCGATGTCGTGGGCACAAAATTCCAAAATAGTCGATGATTTCCCAGTCGCCACACTGTGACGGCCTAAGGCCATGTCGTGGGGACTGGTTTGAATAGCTCATTCGAGCTTAATCCATTTTCTTCCGATTTTAAGAGCTCCAAAGCTCAGATCTGGTCCTTTCATAGGTCGTAATTTCTCCAACTTTATCGCTTAATACATCCCTTTATGTCTAGATCCAAATTCTATGGTCCATAAAGGCAACTTAATGCATGGGACTAGACAATTAAAAACTTATTCCATGAAATCTTCAATCAAAAACTTCCAGAAGCACTTTCGGGACCGTAATTGAACCGAAAAAAATGTAAACTTTATGGACATTCATCCCCATGAATGTCCTTTCCCATGTTTAGGTCAAAAGATGCAATACAACCTAAACTTCAAGCAAAGTTGCCAAATCACCACGAATTCCTAGATCTATGAGATATAATGCTCTTGGGACATAGAGAAACCATAAAGTTGCAAACTTTATCTCTTCAACCCACACAAACCACATCAACGGGACCATAAAATGTTATAAAACCTATATCTATGGAGAAAGACATAAAAAGAAGGAGACTTGAGGACATATAAAGGGTCTAAGAAAATACATACAAGTGAAGGAAAGGCTTGTTTGCAGAATCATGGCACCCACTCTTCTTCTCCTTCCTTTAAAACCACCAATAACTTGCAAAATGAGCATAAAAGCTTCCAAAAGGATTCGTTTGAGGGTGATGGAGGTTGAGGGTGGAGGAAACCATAGCCTTAACTTCCTTTAAATATGGCTTAAAGTCCATAAATTAGGGTTTTGGCCCAAAATGGTCGCCACAGCATGGCCTCTTAGTGTCACGGTGTGGCACCCATTTAAAATGAGCTATCACAAACCAAATTGCCACATCGTGGTGATGCCATCACCACATCGTTGCCAACTAGGTTTTCATACATAATTAAAATTTCATACCATAGGATCCGGATGTTACACTGGAAACTATATAAAAACAATTAGGAACCCAAATAAGATTTTGGACGTTTTCCAAATCTAATTCTCCTAAAGAGATGGTGTCATATGTATAGAAAAATGGGAATAGTTTCTTATTACCAATAATTGCTATTAGGAATGTAAACAAATCAAATGTTCAGCGTACCAATAATTGCTATTTGGGATGCAAACAAATCGAATGTTCAACGAACTGTTCGTGAATTGTTCTGCGGGAAGTTCATTTAAGTTCGTTTATTTAATAAATGTATGAACATGAGAACAAGTTCTCGTTCGTTTAGTTAAAAATTGAACATGAACATTGGTCGCGTTCAATCAGTTATTTTCATGAACGTTCAATTATGTTGTTTTTTTACGTTCGTTTATGTCTGTTCATTTAAGTTTCTTTTATGTTCATATATGTTAAATTGTGTTTGATTACATTACTATATTATATGTTGAACTATGTTTGTTTATCTAATGTTGTTTATGTTCGTTCGTTTATGTTGAATTAGCATGTCCACGAACATAAACAAACAAACATGAACAAATTAATTTGTTAATGAAGGAACATGAACAAAAAAACTCGTTCGTTAAGCCATTTGTGTTCATTCGTTTGTTTGGATAACTTAAACTAACAAACATGAACGAACTTTTCTTTGTGTTCATTCAGTTTGTTTATAGCCCTAATAGTTATACGACTAACACCCATACTAACTGCATCTTCTATCGCCACATGTAACAGTTCCATTACCAAGATTAAAAAAAAGGTGATAAAGGATCTCCATGTTGAAAACCTCGATGTAACCTGAAATCAACATTCAAATACTCATTGGCTAGGACCGATGATCATAAAGAAGACACACATGCCATAACCCAACAGATCCAACTCAGACCAAAATCGAGAAAACCAATAACTTGCTTTAAGTACTCCCAACTCCCAAATCATAACTCACAAAATTAGAATCCTTCTCTAGATCAACCTAAAACATCAATAACTTCTTTTTCTTCTTTTTATACCAATCAATTCTTTTGTTAACCATTAATGGTTTGTCTAAAATTTGGCATCCTTTTCACAAAAATAGTCTGGTCCATACCCATAATGTTCCCTTCAAACTGATCGATCCTAATAGAAAATAATTATGTGTTGCAAACCAATCAAGCTAGGCAGGTAATCTCTCAAAAACCTCAGATTATCTACTTTCGAAATTAATGTAATGAAAGAGAAATTACACCCACCTGATAACCTTGTTGTCAATTAGAATTGTTGCATAAACGCCACTCTATCTCCTTTGTTAACTCATAATACTACGACATCACAAAACGAAAATTGAACCTATCCAGTCCACGTAGATGATCACTCCCACACAAACATACAAACAACATGAACTTATCTACTAAAAACTATGAATCAAGTATGTCTCTCATATCCACAAACAACCTTGCAAATTTCAAGTTACTCATATGACAATGAGAACCTTCAAAGTTATGAAATTTACTTTTACAAATGTAAACTAACAAGAAATAGAACATATAAGGTTTCATATTATTATAAAATAAGAAGTACAAGATACAATGAATGGAAAAGACATAAATATATAGACTAGCTAATTAGGGTTTTCTACCAACATAAAACCCAATACAAAATAAAGCCCAAAAGCTTATTAGGCTAACACCCCCTTAAACTCACAATGCAACAACAATAATCATTGAGAGTTTGTTAGACAGAAAATGAAATCGATTAGCAGTCAATGGCTTTGTAAGAATATTAACAATCTACAAAGTGGAAGGAACATAAGGAAAGGAGATAGTGCCCTTCTGCAGATGGTGCCGTGTGAAATGACAACCAATCTTAATGTATTTTGTGCACTCATGAAACATTGAATCCTTGGAAATTATTATCGCACTCTCATTGTCACAGTAAAAAGGGGTAGGCTAAGAGATGTGAATCACTATATCTGTAAGAAAACATCTCAACCAAACAATCTCACAAGTGGCGATAATCATGGCTCGATACTCATATTATGTAGAAGATCAAGAGACAACATCTTGTTTCTTACTCTTCCATGATATCAATGAATCTCTAAGAAAAAACACAATACCCAGTAGGGGTGAGCAAAAACCGCACCGCAACTAAAATTAACCGCAAAAACCGCATAAACCGCAACCGAAAAACCACAACCGCAATAAAAACCGATGGTGAGGTTTTCTGTTTTTCAAAAACCGCAAATTTGCGGTGCGGTGCAGTTATTAGTTTCCAAAAACCACAAAAAACCGCACCGCACCACATATATTATATACAATTTTTTATCAATTATTAGTTTATTAAATATTAAAAAATAAGACAAGTTTCATGAATGAATGACGGATAAAATACTAAAAGACAAAAGTGTTGGTTTTTTCTTATGTTTAACTTGAAAAAAGGATGAAATTAGACAATTTTAAGATATTTATTGTTAATTACTATTGATTTGATGTTTTTAAGATATTAGTTGTTTGAGGTTTAAGTTAAATAGTTGATTGTCTTATACCTTATGGTTTTTATTATTACAAGTAATATGTTTGAACTCTTAAAACTATTTGAACTCTAAACTGTGGTTAAAAACCACACAAAATAACCACACCAAATCCATGCGGTTAATAACCGCAACACAAAAAAAACAAAACCGCACCGCAAAAATAACCGCCTAACCGCACCGCAAAAATAACCGCACTATGCGGTTTTGAAAATGGATTAACCGCATTTGCGGTTAGTGGTGAGGTTTTTGCTAATATCCGCACCGAACCGCACCGCGCTCACCCCTAATTACCCAGTAGTGGAATTACGATAAAAAATATCACTATCCCAATTAGCATCACTATAGGCATACAACCCAAGAGAGGATGTAGATGGAAACACAAGGGTGCAAAACTGAGTACCATGAAGATATCTCAAAATAAGAAGAACAACTCCCCAATGAACAGTATAAGGCGCAGTGAAAAACTGGCTAACCACATGAACTGCATGAGTAATATCCGTTCTAGTGATAGTTAGGTAAACCAAACTCCCTACAATGGTTTGATAAAGTCTTGGATCTGATAAGGGCACACCATTAGTTAGAGAATACTTTGCATTACTATCTATAGGTGTATCAACTGCCTGATTATCTGTGATTCATGCACGTTCATACAAATCTGAAACATACTTTATTTGAGATAAACAATAACCCTTTAGAGATTGAGCAAATTCAATCCCCAAGAAATAACATACCAAACCCAAGTCTTTCATAGCAAAATGGTGAGCTGAATCACGCTTTAAAGACTCTATACCATCATGATCATCACCAGTAATAATCATCTCATCGACATGTAAGGAAAGAATAAGCCGACATGTACTCGTACATCGAACAAATAGAGCTGAGTCATGGTTAGTTGGTTGAAAACCAACAAATTAATCATCATATAAAATTTCTTAAACTAAGCATGCGGGGGGCTTGTTTGAGGCCATATAGTGCTTTCCGAAATCGACAAACTTCACCTGGTTAGTGGGCAATACCAGGGGGAGGAGACATGTATACATCCTCGTGAAGATCACCATTCAAGAACACATTCATGACATCAATCTGATAAATGTTCCATTGGTGAATGGAAGAAACTACAATCAAGGTGCGAATAGTCGTCATTTTTGCAACAGAAGCAAAAGTATCCTCATAATCCATACCATACTTTTGCGCATACCCTTTCGCAACAAGTATGGCTTTGTAACACTCAACGGATCCATCAAAATTTGTTTTGATTTTATTTACCCAATGACAACCAATCATGTGCATTTCAGGAAAAAGCAAAACCAGCTCCCATGTATGAGTTTGATAAAGAGCTGCAAATTCCTCAACCATAGCTGTCTGCCAAAGGGGATCAGAAACGACCTCTTTGTAGGATGTTAGCTCAAAGAGACAATGTACATTAGCAATAAAGGAGGTAAAAACTGGTCGGTAATAGGAATATACAAAGTCAGGAAGCTTTGTGGACTTCTTGTTACGATAAGGCCTCGATGGTGGGGGATCTTGATGATATGCAAGCAGAGGATCAACGATAGGTAGTGCTTCAGAAACAAGTGGTGGATCAATCATATGTGGTGGATCCTCGATGTCAATGCTAAACAGATCAACAGTACCAAAGCTTCTCTCTGGTTGCATCATATAACTGAATAGGAATGATATAGAATGGAATGTGCTCCAAAAACATGACATTACGAGAGACATATATTTTCTGATATGATGGATCATAACACTGATAACTATTCTAACCAATATCGTATCCCAGAAATAGACAAAGTGATAGTTTTGAAGACAAATTATCTCTTTCTACATGAGGCTTAAAGACAAAACAGGGATAACCAAACACTGGTAATGAAGAACAATCTAGAAGTTACCCAAACAACATTTCATAAGGAGACTTTCCTAAAATGTGTACAGTAGGAATATGATTAATAACTTAAGTGGTAGTATGAACAACTTCTCCTCAAAACATATTGGGAACTTGAGAAGAAAGTAGCAAGGATCTTGTAGTTTTTAGGAGATGTCGATGTCTTCTTTCTGCAACACCATTCTGCTGAGGGGTATCTGTACAAGATGTCTGATGCACAGTGTCATCAGATGCCAATAACTATTTAAAATCATTGGAGGTAAATTCCCCTCCCAAATCACACCAAAAATATTTTAAGCCAACAGAGTGTTGAGTCTTGACAAGAGCTATGAAGTCACTATCTATGGTGAAAAATTCATACACGCGCTTCATAAAATAAACCTACGTATAAGGAGTGTAATCATCAATGAATGAAACATAATAGCTAGCTATCGGTGATCTAAGATGGATCCCACACATCAGAATGCACAATATCAAATGGATCAACATAACGAGTGACACTTATTAAACGGTAAAGAAAAACATTTTCCCAGTTCACAACCACAACAATCAGAAATATCATCAGTTTTCAAAGAACCTGACACACCAGTGGAAACCAAAAATTGTAACGAGATGCTGACACATGTCCTAAATGAGAATGCCAAAGATAAAAAACAGACGATGAAAGGTTTAAACGAAAAGATGACATATCAACACTAGATGAAAAAACATTAGCAACATGTAGTTGCTCCAAAACATAAAACTCCCCAAGTCTACGACCTATCTCAATCACCCTCCGAGACCAAAAATCCTATATACA
Organism: Lactuca sativa; assembly: GCF_002870075.4. NCBI lineage: Eukaryota > Viridiplantae > Streptophyta > Magnoliopsida > Asterales > Asteraceae > Lactuca > Lactuca sativa. The sequence continues at coordinate 233,709,818 of NC_056626.2, forward strand.
GTAGAATGAATCAGAAAAAAAGACCCGACAACCAGACTTACACAACTGAGTGACAGAAGAAAGATTCAAAGTAGATGTGGGAATGTAATAAACATCTGCTGAAGATATATAAGGAGTGAAAATAGAACCAACACCATCTAATGACATAGGTGTAGCACTAGCAGATATAACAGAGACAAATATACAAGATGATATCGAAAAAATAAGATGATAAATGTGGTGACATGTGATAAGACGCACCAGAATCCAATATCCACAATGTTGAAGGAATACCTGAAGTGTTGACCTAACAGAGACATGGAAGCTGACATGGCAGTTGGATTGGCAACAATGAACTATCTGAACTGCTCAACAATCTAGGGATCTAATGTTGATGGTGGTGTAAAATTTGTCTCATTCTCAACTGGAGGTGCAACATTAGTGTACTACGCTAGCCTAAAAGATGGAAATAAGGGACATGACTGAGATTGTCCAGAGGACATGTTCTGATGTGAAGGCTGAGACTGTACAGGTGTGTAACACCCAGTTTTCGAGATAGATCAATTTAGGGTTTCAAGGAGTCAAAGGCATGGTTTTTGGGTAAAACCAAGGCTCACGATGTAAGCTATAGAAGGGTCACGACATGAGGAGTGACTAAATGAAAATGTTGAATTATGCTGAGCTCACCATGTGAGCAATAAGAGCTCATGATGTGAGATGCGCTGCAGCTCAAGCCCATGATCTTTTAGGATTTTCTTCATATTTAAACCCCATAAACCTCATTTTAGGGTTTCTAAAAAGCCTCCTTCATCCCTAAGCTCAGTAAAACCTTAACCATAGCCTCTTATTGTGATTCTTGAGCTTTTGGTGGAGTTTTGGTGGTTTGAAGAAGAAGAGATCATCATTGAAGCATAGTTTCAACTTGAGAGTTCCGTTTACAACATTTAGCTAAATTTTAGGACCACTGTAAGTAACCAATATCCAAACTTTATGTTTCCTTGTTGCTATTTCTAAGGTTTTATGCATGTTTAGCCATGACTTAAGAACTAGAGTGTTGGGACTCCAGAAAGTTAGTAACCTTATGGGTCCTAAGGTTCCTTTGGTGCTTGTATGTTATGGATTTGAGTTCTGGAGGATGTTAGCGTCCATGCTTGAGAATTTATCTCCTTTTTTCATGAATGACCTAGTTTGAGCTAAAATATTGTATTGGATATACAAGACCTTAAAGCATCGATTTTTATGATCTTAGGAGTGTTAGGAAGCCTCCTGGAAAAGATGGACTAGTGGCTTAATGGATTAAGAGGTTTTATCAACAAAATGGATTGCAGACGAATCTCATAACGTGAGGAAGATGGATGTCATACCGTGAGGGTTGCAAGACCCAACTATTTTGTCCTGTAATGATTCACGATAAGAAGTCATATATGGTCACGTTATGAGGGTGTGCTGACTATTAACTTTCGTTGACCATTGACCGTTGGCTTTTTGATCAAGTTTGACATTGGGTCAAACTTTTGGGTTTTGGACTGTTGATTAAGATTTTGCTTGGTTTTGGTGATTAGCCGATTCGTGGGTGCAAGCAGTGCTGAAAAGGGATCGTATCGCATTGTTTTAGGGTTCTTCGATTCAAGTGAATTTCACCTCATTGTACCGTGGGTCGAAGGCACCAATTCCAGCCCATTAGGTTTAGTTATCTTTAGTAAAGGGATGTCATAGGGAATATATATAGTCATGTAAGATAGACCAATGACTCTTGATCTAGGCTTTCTTGTCTGTTCCTTGTTTGGTTGTGGCTCTAGAGTAGGATCACCTATCTAGGTGTCTATCTCACCTCTGGGTATATACGGTTATGCATTCCTTGGATTGCTGGTATTTAGTATGTTGTTATGCTATAATGATCTATTAGATATGTATCCTTGTATATAGGATGTTGTTATGCGGTAGTAATTTTTAGATCTTTATGTCTATCTGTACTTGCTGGTTATTATCTAGTGGAGTTCCCTAGGGACTATATGTGGTCATGTAGGATAGCCTGAGAACTCTTAATCTAGGATTTCTTGCTTGTTTATTGTTTAGTTGTGGCTCCGGAGTAGGATCATCTATTTGGGTGTCTATATCACATCTAGTTACTTATGGTTACACATTTCATGGAGGATAGCTGGTAGTGGGACAATGTACGGTGAGGACTAGTAGGCGGTAATGAGTTGTATGATTGTTGTTTGTCTATATTATGTGCTTACTTGATCCTTGATTGTTTATATGTCTGCATATGGTGGTAGTGGGTTGAGGTGGTCCTACTTTGTGTTGTGGGCCAAGATACCCGGTGTGGGCCGGTTGTATGCCGAAGGCACGGAGGCTTGATAGGAGTGGTTGGGTTGAGGCGTAAGGCCAACAAACACTGGGTATTCCAACCTGATGGCTAATTGGACCCATTGTCTATTGGTATTCTAGTCCGAGGATGGATTGGTCCTGGGCATAGGTTCTGGGCCGTTATGCATGCTTGTTTGTTCATTGTATGGGGTATTTTGGGGGAAACTAACTCAACTTTGTGCTTATCCAGTTTTTTATCTTTTCAGATTTTATCAGTGATTGTAGGAAGGCAAAGGTGGGAGTGTACACATTCATCAACAACATTGAGGATTCTGCGTTTCCTGTATTACCTTGATTTTCAATAAATGTATTTTGGAATAAATGGTTTTCTTAACAATGGGTTTATAATTGGGATTTTTTACTCTGATAATTTTTTTTTTGCAAAATGTTATCAGAACTAGGGCACGGGTCAATGTTTTTTACAAGGATGTCGAACCCTCTAATGGGGAGTGAAGGTGGGTTGCACCTAATCCCATATCGGCTTGGAACGAGAACGAAACATTTACTTATAAGGGGCGTAGATATCTTCCTTGTCACATTGCGTTTTAAAACCGTGAGGGCATCAAATCCCATAAGAACTCTGCTGTTAAGCGTGTCCGTGCGAGAGCAATCCAGGGATGGGTGATCCCCTTGGAAGTTTTTGTGTTAGGAGCCCAAAGCGAACAATATCGTGATACATGCCAGGGGGGATGTTACAAGGTGATATTGTTTGCTGTTGCTAATGATTTCCCTTACTTATAAAAAAGACAATTTGCCTTCCAATGGTTCTTCTTCTTCTTACAGAAAGAATGCTCATAAAATTCAAATTTGGGATGATTATGTTTTGAAGACTGAAGTCGTTATGGAACAACAAAGACAACAAGAATGTTTGTCTTGGTACCTTTGTTTGTATAGGACTTGATTCGAGTTTCTTCAACAATCAACATGTGAACAATCGAATAAACAGTAGGAAGAGGTGTGTGATGCAATATTGATCCATGCAAGCCTTCAAAATCTAAACATAATTACATCAAGAAATGAACCTAATGTTGTTCTTCCCTTCTATCAATATAAGGCCTAAAATCCTTCAGCACATCAGGTTCTATAAGAGCCAAATGATCCCAGAAATCCAACATAAGTGCATAAAATTCATGAACACTTAGATTGTTATATTAGAGGGCTCGAATATTAAACTCTAACTGATATTGATTTTCAATATTAGACTGAGTATACATCCTAGCCAAGTGATCCCAAACCTCCTTTGTTGTGTCATACTTTGCTAACTGAGTATCGATAGATTGGATAACAGAATTATTAATCCAAGTAATGATCTTGGAGTTATCAGTCTCCCATACTTCTAATTTTATGATCCCAAACTTCCTTTGTTGTGTCATACTTTTAATTTTGTGGATCTCCTATCATAATTCACACGGGAGCCTGAGTTGAAGGTGCCAAGCAAAAAATTAGGAGGAATCGGTGCGTATGGTAGAGTAGAAGACGAGGAGACATGTCAATTAGTTCCCTACACCCTTAACCAATTAATGGTTGGAGATTCACTAGAGCGTTGCGACTTCCGAATTGTCTTTTGGCGATATAAATTGCAAATCGACAACTCCGATCTCCTCTCACAACATATCATAATATCACTTATGCTCTCTTGATTATGGTATGTGCCCTACATTTTTGTCTTTTTTTTCCCGCAAATCTGGTTATATTTGTTCTTATATTATCTCCATGAATCTGGTTAATTGAGGTAGTTTCGATTGCTGTAAGTTATTTCTTTTTTAGTTATGCGAGTTCTATGGAGTATAATCAATTTTAGTTATTTCTTTTAAATGGTTTTGCAATTTCTGATTCTATTATTATTGTCAAGTTCAATGACTAACTTATTGTAATCAAATGTTTTTTTTGTAATTACTATGGAGTGTAATCAATTTTCTTTAATTTATAACTTTGAGTACTGCCTGATGGTTTTGTTCTTCTGTAACAACATATAGGAATTAAAGCTTAAATTTATGTTAAAACGTCCTATATAATCGATCATGTTCTTAGAGTCAAAATTTCAATGTTCTTTAATGTTTTTGGGAGGTTTTTGACAATTTTGCCCATGGCCTTTAGAAGTCTCTACAACTATTTTGAAGTTCTACATGGTTTTTTTGGCCTGATGCATGTGCTTTGTTTTGTTGTTGTGCTATTGTTTCTAGGAGAATTATGTTAATGCTATCTAAATCATTGATTACTATTGATTTTTACCAAATATATCAATGAAAAAGTTGAGATATTGACTTTTGTTTCTTTGATTACCAATGATTTTTACCCAATATATGGCTAGAAAGAGAACATCCTACCTTGGTTTTATGTTTATTCAGTTGTTTTAATCCCATCTTTTGTAATTGGCATGTTGTGAAAGAGAATATGATAAATCTTATGGGGTATTAAGAAGTTCATACATATAAATGAGAGTTTTGACTATTTTGTTCCATCTTAAGATGCCATAAGTGGTGCCTATTGATTTTTAACGATTCATTCTATAAAATTATGAATCTTTCTGGATAGATTGTTTGTGATACATGCCTGAAACTGGTGATCTTTTAAGATAAGTAAAAACAGTCAAATACTCATTTTTTTGTGAATTTCTCTATATAATGGATTTCTTGTTGTGGTAATTTTTTTTGCTACAAAGACCGCATAGAGACATTGTTTAGATAATGTTTGTTAGTTTTAGTATGTATATACATGATTTTTTTAATAAAAAATTGTTTGAACCTTTCTTTATAAGTATATGATGTATATGTGTTAAGTCTACTGTGCATTTCACTATACAAAAAAGGGGCATTATTAATCTTTTTTCCTGTGGCATGGAAAACCTATGGACCGACCCTGCCAATTGGCATAATTCTTGCCATCGAGTTGGATACTGATGTGAAACGTCCCAAAAATAAGACCATAATTTTTTTTGTTTTTTAATTAATAAACCATTAGATCATATCACCTTCATAAAACCAAGGTAATCAAAGTTTTATCAATAATCGTCATTATCAGAGTAAATTACATAATGCAGAATCGAGTGGTATGTGCCCTACAATTATCCCGAGCTCTTCCCTTTGAAAACCGTAAGCACAAAGCTTAGTGAGTTCCCCAAAATACCACATACCATATATATGTGTTTGCCATGGGCTACCGCTGTGGTCTTTTCCCTGAAATGCCATGGGATACCCCCATGGTCTAACATCCAAGTGCCATGAGCTACCCCCATGGTCTTTCCTTGAAATGCCATGGGCTGCCTCCATGTTCTGACATCCAAGTGCCATGGGCTACCCCCATGGTCTTCCATAAAAATGCAATGGGCTACCCCCAGGGTCTTCCAAGCAAGTATCACAAAGGCAACTAGCATTCCACATAACAAGTAATGACTCAGCATTGGTGACTTCGACCCATGGATATGGTGAGAAGACTCACCTTGCATTGCCTAATCTCGCAGAAAGAATCTCTGGCTGTTGGCCCACTAAAATCCTTACACTATCAATCATCAAAATAATCATCGATCAATAATCGGATGCCGACCTAAGTGTCCAAACTAGGGTAAAATACTTTTTTACCCCTTATCCAACTTGGCCTAAAGGCTAGGCCCAAACCAACAATCCAATGGCCCAAATTCTAAAATGATCACCCAAAGCCCAAATATGGCCCAATTCTCCAAATTGGGCCTAAAACCCATAATGGGCCTAAATGCAAAGAAACTGAAAATGCTAGATAATAAGCCCAAATCAAAATCCCAAGGCCCAACATGGTCCAAAAATCTACCGTCCAAACTCCACAACATGTTCTCACATCGTGACCAAACCATGGTAACGTTGTGAGGACCAACTTGAATCAGCCCCAACTCAGTGAGTCAACTCAACTTATCCAAAAAGATTCCAGTCTTCGTCACGTCGCGACCCGACCTTGAGTCATGTCGTTACCTAATCCAAACAAAATAGATGGGACGACCAACTTCCTTACGACATGAAGGTCTTAAACCTCACGTCGTGAGATATGAACAGACCAACTTAAAACATTAAGCTCTTAATCCTTTCAGCCATAACTTGGGACTTTCCAGGGGGGTCTTCCTTTACCCAAAAGATGATAAATATAGAAGCTTTTCAGTCATGCATGTCCAATGCATGACTCAAACTCTTACTAGACCAAATATGGGGGAAATGAGATCTAGACTCAAACTTGGAGTCCCAAACTTCACCTAAAACTCAGATCCAGAGACTATAATGAAGAGAATGTGAAAACGATCCATAAATTTTCCAACTTTATGGATCCCATGCAAGCAACCCCCACCAAACATGCAAAAAGGAGCTTATAACTTATACCTAGCAATTTGAACTCATAAAGATTGGATCTTGGATACTTACAATGGTCCAAAATGTGCACAAGATGATGATGATGATGATAAAACCTCCTTACTGAACCAACACTCTAGAACCTCTTACTCTTTTTCTTCTAGCCACCAAAACACTAAAATGGATCCAAATTCACCAAGATGGATTAGGGTTAGGGTTTTCTGAGTTAGGGGAAGGTGGAGGCTGAGAAATGAACCCTAAAACTGAGATAAGGGGCTTAAATACGTGCGAAACCCAAAAACTTTGTGGGATTAGGCTGTAGCACTCCTCACGTGTGAGCTCTTATTGCTCACGTCGTGAGCTCAGTCCCAGATGAAATATTCTTGCGGCCCTCCTCACGTCGTGAGCCTCCATGCCCCACATCGTGAGGACCCCTTTTTCACCAAATTCTAACCTTTTAACCCTCCGAAACCCAAATTCAATTCATCCAAGGAAATGTATGTTACATGATGGACTTAAGAGAATCATCTCTTTGGTCCATATTTCCAGTATCAGTCAAACGAGAATAACCAAAAACAACAGTAAATAGAAATAGCATCAACAACAATCAATATCTCGAAATCAACAAAACCAACAGACAAAATGAAACCCTCGAAGTCAACGAATCGAACAAATCAAATCAAACAGAATACATAAACGAGCAAGAAAACCATACCTAAAATTGCCAAAGTTTTCAAAAACAATCCGCACAACATCGTTCCTACTACAATTTGCCCCAAAAAAATACAGATGATCAACTGAGCTCTGATACCATGTAAACTAACAAGACACAAAATGGGCAAAATTTCATATTATTATCAAACTAGATTATGACATGTTTTAAACGAGGGGAACGTAAATTAAATACATATCACATTAATAAGTCGCATTTTATTAGGTAGAATTTTAATAAAAAATGTCAGTTAGATTCATTTTTAGAGTTTTTGAATCGAACTTATTAAATAAAACATTTAAAATTTATATTAGAGCAATTTGGTTTTTTAATACAGTAATTTTTAACATAAATGATCAATGTGATGTTTGTTTTATCACAACATAATGCGACTCCTTGATTAAAATATGTTTTGTGGTAGTTTTATGAATTGACTTTGTTCGGTGTACCAACCCACAAGATGCTCATATGTTCATATTGGCCCTGTAAAACCAAAAGCAACAATAAGTTGTTATATGTATCGGCAACATTAAATTCTGCAACGATATTCGATAAACATTACAACTAAAGTGCATTGCCATAACCATAAACATCAAATTCAGACATTGTAATTTGGTAAATTTCTAAAGTATTTTTTCCTTATAAGAATTAAAATATGATTTTTTCGGATACACCCAATCACATATACATATCTTTTGATCAAAGAAATTATTACAAAAAAAACCATGTTATGAAATAATATATAATATTAGTTTGGTAGTTTGTCAAAGGTTAATACTAATAAATAATAATGAGCTTTCACAAATCTTGTATTTTGGTCACTACATCCAACTAACAAATGAAATTTAGCTTAGATGATTGATTCAAGAAGTTCATCCATGACTTCTTGTAGTTGAATTTGGGGAAATGCTAAGACTTACTGAGATATGAGGGAATAGTCTGTGAGGCTATGGTTGGTTTCCGGAAGGCAATACAATTTTAAAATCATTAATACATATATTTCCTACCTACTTCAATTATCAAATTTAGATCGAACTTTTCAAAATCAAATTACAAAAAACCCAGATATGTAACCTAGCAATCAAACAACACATTTTTCATATAAATAAATATGACAAATCTATAATCTATGCTTTATATAACATTCTTAAGTTATATCTTACCTTTTCATCTTTAGTGGTCACTAACACCTCTTTCTGCCTTATTGTTGTAACACGCATCTATATCGAAAATAAGAGAAAGAACTATAGAGAACAGATGTTGATAGAGTGATCCTTCATTGAAAACACAACAAAATTCTTCATAGAGCCACTAGGATTCTTCTATAGACCGCTAGAAGGTGTCTATAGTGACATCTGATGTGGCATCTATGAGAACACACCATTTAAAGTAACAGTCTTGATTCATGTAAGTGAAAAATCATTTTGATTGCTTACCAATTGTGATTGTTTCCACTTGGATGTGAACATTAACACTCTTGTAGGGAAATGGAACTTCAAATGAACCCTAAATAGCCAAATCAACAAACATGACAACACAAAAAGAAGCCTAAATTGACATATAACAAAATTTCCAACAAATTTCAAAATTTTAAGGTTTCGTTGAACACCTTTTTCAATTTATCAAAATTTTATTTATTACAACCCTATATGAGTAACCAAGAATTTAAAGCAAGTTAAAGAAGTAATTCTTCATTTAAAGCCAATAAAAAATACAATATTGTGAAATTGCTTATAGTTTACATGTTTGCTTATTGTCCTGGAGGTACCTGGCCACTTGGACATGTACTATTATTTGATTAATTAGTACATAAATTATATTATAGAATATGACATTTAACAATTGTTTAAATTCATTTTCACTTGATTTAACAATAGAAAATGGACAAATTTATAATTATAAAAGTATGCTTATATAAGATTAAAAAAATGGAAGATTAGAAAGTGGATAAATCTCACAACATCTCCAATAACATCTATTATATAAAATAAAAAATGGAAGAATAGTATAAAAGTTTATGTATCGTGATTGATGGTAAATAACATAATATCCTTATATAAATCATTAGATTGTAACATATAAACTAACCAACATGTGTGTTCTCAACAAAGGCACCATCCAAAATGGCATTGAAGTTTGCAAAAGAGAATCCATTAAGTGATCCAGTTTACTCGTTGCATCGTGTAACTTTGGTTTTGATATAAATATTGATTTTGTTTTCATTGTCAACAAAACTATCTTTGTTTTCATTAAGACCAAGTTGTGGATTTTGAATGCAGTAACAACCATCCTCATGAAGCAAACATTCAATTCTTTCAACCCATCTGTTAGTAACATTTGCCTCGATCTTCCTTCCCTTAATGCACAAAAAACCAGTTTATATATTGTTATATATGGTTAGAAGGAACTTGTAAAAGAATTCATTAATAAAAAAATGTTATTACCTATTTATCAGTGAGAATCATATCAATTTTGTAAGTCTTTGTTAAAGATCCATAAGCAAGATGTTTCATGAGATGGATTATTCTTACTCTCATGGTAAATTGACTTTTTGAAACATTAAGTTGGTTTATGAAGGTAATGTTGCTTTGAGCCATGTTTATATTTGTCAGAAAACTAACGATTGTTAAACACATGTGACTCAACCAAGTAATATGGACCGGATAAAATAGGCAAACAGGAACTATTCAAAATTGTAGGGTCAGAGTGAAAATATAGTTTTAGGGACAAAGTAATTCAAGGACGCCGAATGTAGTTTAGTATAAGGACTATAATGTAGAAAGTATTTTGTATGTAATCAAAATCAAAATTATCAAAATAAAATAAAATTCTTATCATCCAAATATGAATGGTGTTATATACTTTATAAAAACCTCATAATGCAAACCTAACTATATAGTAAGTATAAACAGTTTTTGCTGATGCACATCATAAAACATATCAAGAAGTATATACCATTACTAGTTTAGTGTGACACCCTTCAAATCTGAGTATTTTTATATTTTTAGATGTTTACAAAAACTGTTTAAAACAATAATCTACTTTCAAAGTATATTGTTGTAATTTGTAAAATAATTTTTTTAAGTGGACAACAATATATAGCAATATAAATTATTTTTTAAAGCAATTTTCTATCTAGTAAAAAGTTTGTATTTACATATAAGTTATCAAAAAATTCACAGATTCTTAGTTTTCACTTATATACTTAAAAAAACTAACTATATAGTTTTAACTTTTTTTATATGTTTGCAAAAATAGTTTAAAACAGCAATGTAATTTAAAAGTACATTGTTGTACTTTATAAAATATTTTTTTTAAAATGGACATCAATGTATAACGATATAAATTATTTTTTTGTTCATATAGATAGTAGTCTTTAACATCCAAAATGACCATATTGCCCCTGTATACTATCATATTCACAATTTTTAATGAGTAAAATATTAAAGAAAATTTTGTAGCAGTAGAAGGGGACAACAGTGGCAAGGGTAGGGGTATTTCAGGTAAAGAGAATGTATGCATATATGTTATTCTGCCCTCATTCATCATGCAAATAGTATTCAATGTAGAGGCATATTTTTTTTATGTGGTGTATAGAAATATTGGAGTTCCATTCATTGATATATATATATATATATATATATATATATATATATATATATATATATATATATATATATATATATATATATATATATATATATATATATATATATATCATTGCATTTGATTCATGATTACATTTTGATAACCCTCACATATAAAAAATGATTACACAAGTTTTAAGAATGTTACAAATAGAGGTTATAACATAACGTTGATTATACACAAACTCGCAAACAAACATAGGTCAACACATTAAAAAATCGATATAAATGATATAATTTTGTTTCTGTAACTAAATGAATGAAAATAAAATGCTTAAATTAGATTGATTAATTTTTTTGATGAGCTCTAAATAGGAATAAAGTAATAACAGATAATAAGAATAGAATAAATACAAGAAATTGGAGTTATTGAAGGAGAAAAAAGTAAAAAAAAAAGAACCGGGAAAAAAGAATTGGAGAAGAAGACCGCTGAAGTAGAACACTGTAAATCGTAGGACTCAATCCAAAATCATAAGAATAACAACTTCAATGTAATTGTATATACATGGTGTTTTTTAGTAAGGAAATAATTATATTCCAAAAAAATTAGGATATGAGTTATATTTATTCAAAATTTCAAATTAGTTGACTTTCTTATTTAATGAGCTTTAAAATTCAAACCATTATCTCAAATTGATTCATTTTGCATAGGATATACTGGGAGATAAATTATGAGTAATATTGACTGTCAAATATTTTGCTGATTTAATGAGATTAGATTAGATTTTATAGGTTAATAAGCGAATTATTGATATGCTTCTTTAATGAGTTTTTTTCAAAAAAAAAGCTAAAAGGGTTTGAATTTTGAAGCCAAAAGCTATAAATAAGACAGTTAAATTAGAAACAATATTAATTAGAGAAATTGATATCTCGTATATAAATAGAATGATATGTTTCAATTGATAATTGATGAATTTAAAGATTCTATAATTAAATGTAATCGTGTTTGAATTCTATTTAGAGAAGACGATGTCAACAATTTGATCTAATGGTGGAGAACATAGGATTAAAGTACAATCAAGGGCCCTGATTATTTCAATTGTGAATTAAGAATTCTTTTTTTTAATAATATTTAGAGATAAGAAGTACATGATACATTGAAAAAAAAGACATAATATATAGACTAGTTAATTAAGATTTTCTAACTAATTAGCCAACATAAACCCAATACAAAATAAAACCCAATACTTATTAGGCTAACAACAAAAATAAAACAAATCTTTTTTAACTTCTTTCGAATTAATAATCCAAATATTGTCTTTCATCACCCCACATACATTTTACTGTATTCTTTTACTTTTAAGTATAGGAATAATGACTTAAAAAGTAATATATTTTTCGATTTCTACACATTTGGTCACTAAGTTTTATTTCGTCCACATTTACTCCTTTAACTTGTTAAACCGTACACGTTCAGTCCTTATTACCGGCTACTCATGGTTAGCCGGTAAAAATGACTTAATAGGGTAATATATTTCTCACTTTGTACACATTTAGTCATTAATATTTTTGTACACATTCAGTCATTAATTTTTTTTTGAAAACTAAGTAATTTTTGTTTTTGTACTCATTCAGTTTATGAATAAGGGTCAGTATACTTGGAAAGTACATAACAAAGTGGTCCCAAGGATATAAACTTTGTAAAAATCTGACTCTGATTTGAGGAGTTGTGATTTTAATGAACCATGCTAATAATGCTATTAATGTCAAAATGGTATAAAAAATTGGTTGAGTTTGGTTAATGTCAGTAAAGGGAAATTCGTAGTACTCCGAGAGATAAGAACTTTAAAAAGAAAAAGGTAAAAAACGGAGTTCGTATAAAGAATATATAATTTTTAGAAAACTATAAATTACGGGTTAAAAATAAAAGTTAAAATTTGGCAATACAACATTAAGGAAATTTGTAGTAGTAGTAAAGAGCTACACAAATATATAAGGAGGGTAAGAAACAAGATTCATATAAGGATGGTAGGAATTTTTTATAAAAGATTTAGAGTTGCACGCCAAGTGCGCGCCATGCTCAACGCACACGTCTGACACCCAGATTCGTCGAGATTGGAGAGACGTGGACCATCAGAAGCATGACATGAGGCAAGCTTTGTATGGAGCCACGAATCGAGTACACGATGCTGCGAAGTGTGTCGAGTGCATAAGAACTATAAATAGAAGTGCTCACATTCTGAATTCTTCTCACCCGAAACTCTCTCTCTCTCTCTCTCTCTCCCTCTCTCACTCACTCTCTTGATCTATCTCAGAAACACTTCTAATGATGTGGCACTTCGGATGTAGTAGCAACGACATCCTTGATCTCACTACTAAGGTAAGTTCACGACCCCATTTCATTATTTTTAAAGGCTTTACCAGGGGGATACATGTTTATAAAACCACTTTATCAAAATATATTTATATATATTAATATCAATATTCATATAAAGCATGAAACCTTAGGATAATGTAGCTATGAGATTATGCCTAAGAGTTACGATGTTTAATAGTCTAGGAAGAGATATTACCTAGATGTTATGATAACCAAATCTCTAGGATAACATAGTACCTAAAAGTAATGTTGGTCAAGTATAGGGTATGCAATGTACCTAATCGTCACTATGTCCAAATATCCTATTTTCAAATGAACGATAATTAGGGTATATATGTATGGAAAAATTTTATATATATATATATATATATATATATATATATATATATATATATATATATATATATATATATATATATATAGACACACACACACAAGATAATTTTGAGATCTAAAAGTATAATTATCATATATAAAGTAAAAGATTTATATTGTTATATTTATAGGAAATCACTAAGAAAGAAAGATAAAAGAAAAAATACCTAAGGTTAAGGTGTTAGTGAGTTGTTATTATTCATCCTTAGCCGGATTAAATTCGGCTACCCCGAACTTGTAATCGTTAATATTGCGAGATCCAGAAAAATATGTATAGATCTATATGGGGATTGACACCCCTACCTACGATTGCTAGCTACAATCTCTACATGATAACTTTCTTTATTATAAAAGTTTTATTCGACTTCTGATGAAGCGTCGTGCGGGGAAATTATTAGTCACATCGTCAATTATGGAGGCTCATGGTAACACATTACAACCACCTTATAGATCTGACTAACAAGCGAGACGCCTTCAACTAGTAAATAAAATATGATAGGATTAATAATGTATCATAAAAAGATAGTAACATAGGATTGATAAGATATCCTAAAAGATAGTAAGATAGGATTAATAAAATATCCTAAAAGATAATAAGACAGGTTCAGTAAAATATCCTATAAAGATAGTAAGATAGGAATGGTAACATATCCTATGAAGATAGTAGGATATGATTTATAGAATATCCTATTCGAAGGACTTATAAGCTACAAGATTCAATAAAGTTTGAAGAGATAATATAGGAAAATATAGGAAATAAGGAACATAAGTAAAATGATCAAAATCATTATGGTAATTCTCCAAAAAGTTTCCAAAAAGATTTTATTCTATGTTTATCTAAAACCTGTGAGCTCACCAACATTATGTTGATGTTTCCAAAACCTCATGTATTCCTAGGATGAAGTAAGGAACAATGCAAGGAAGGATAATCAGCTCGAAGATAGATATGTTTCATTTATTCCTTGTAATAAGACTTCATTTATAAAAAGGTAGTTATGGTTTGTGCTCTGTGATTTAGTTAAGCAATGTAATCATAGTCACCACTCGGCATGTCCGTCAACGGCCGGGGGGAGGTATGATAAAATGGTATCAGAGCTATTTGCTATAGTGAATTAGTATTTCTTTAGGAATTATGACTATAGCTTTTGACATATACTCTGATTAGGTTTGTCCTCAAACATATAAATAAAAGTATTACTATTAATTAGCCTACTGATAGACTACATACGGGAGAGGTGACTAGTTTGTAATTTCGCTTGGGTTGTTGGATGTGTAAACGACTATATGCTAAAATAATCTTACCCTCCAACACTTCTCACCTGACCAATCCTTATTTGATAGTCTAAAAGTATAAAACAGTAATAGTCGCCAATCCTGAATAAATATATAAATCAAGAATGCAATATATATATATATATATATATATATATATATATATATATATATATATATATATATATATATATATATATATATATAAGTCAATTATCTAAGTTGGATCTGTATGTAAAGTTTAGGTCACCATTAAACGTAGCCTAATCACCAAAGTTTAGTATTGACTTCACCAATACATCAATAAGGTTTAGGCTTGATAAATGATGAAATAGAAACCACACATAGACAATAAAAATCAAAATCATACATGAGTGTATAAAAAATATCCCACAACATAAGTATCAAAATACAACCCAAACAACCTACTTGCTACTCTCATACTCACCCTCCTCTTCCTCCGAGACCTCCTCGCTATCGTCATTAGTATCCCTAGGATGCTTGCCTCAGGTTCCATCACCATCATAACCGACACCCCTTAGCTGATCAGGAGTTGGAAAATCAGGACCTACCTGAGGAAAATATGGGTGGTCCAACCGAAGATGTTGCCTCACCCCAGCAATCGAAGCCATGATCCAACGATGCTCCTCCCGTATATCATCAGGACGTTGCATCACACTACATAAAGTCGGATCCGGTTGATCAGGATCGACATGCCTAGGTCTTTGATGCCTCTTAAAGACAAGCTCAAGGATATGCTCCAACTCTACAATATCATTGTCCAGAACCCTCCACTTATGTCAAACTCCGTGCACCAACACTTGTATATTCCTTAGAGCGATAGTACCCATGTCTCTGATAGGGATATGAACCATCCTGCTAGTGTCATCCTCATAAGATATGGCCAAATGAGTGACCCAATGACCTCGAAAATCCTAATTGAAGGCATGGAACCTAGATCCATACCAGATAAATATAGAGCAAGAGGAAAGGGAAGATGGAGGCAAACCTCAGTCTGGGTAAGGCACCATATATAGAAAAGTTCACAAGAAGGAACCTTGTCACACTCCCTGTGGTGACAATTAGTAGAAGCAATCAATCGGTGAAGCAACCGATAAATAGGAGATCTGAAGGTGCTCTCCTTGGCTGCCCTGGAAAAATAACTCCTCCTAGCATGACCCCAGTCCGGCAGGTAGCCATACTCCTGAGATGGCTCAGTAATACAGTTGTCAAGATAAGCAAAAAAATGAGGACTCGCGGTCTCCTCTGTTGTATAAATCCATAGACGTCTCCCCAGCTCAATTAGGTTGCAGGAGTGGGATACATCACCTAGGCGAAAAGTGGAGTGATCTATCAACCCATCTCGTCGATGCATTGTCGAAGCGGACTATCAAAAAGAACTCTCATCAGAGCTCTCCGTAGATCACCTCCCGAATCCCAATGACTCAATGCCACCGTGGTAGCAAAAAGCTCGAGATTGCTATCATCCAGCAAGACCTGAGTAAGAAATGGCTCTTAAGGAGTTGTCAACCCGGAATTCTCCGCATCTCTCCAGGAAAGAGCCTGTGGAACACCGATCTTCTTGGATAGAAGAACGATCGGGTGAGAGATGAAGGAACTCTGATCAACAAGATCATCAGGGAACTGTAGGAATAAATGTGATTGCCAGTTAGGAGGTAGCTGACCCGCAACTTGTCGACCTCGTCTTGACATATCTGATGAAAATTAGACAAAAAAATAGTTAGGGATGAATTAAATAAGATAAATTCTGCAAAAGGTGTTGAAATGGACCACACGCATAAAAGAACACGCTGCATGTGAGTGCACGCGACGCACTTGCTTCTATGTAGCGTGCTCCAAGAACACGATGGATAGCAGTTCAGAAAACTGATGTTTCTCCCAAAATTCTACCCAAGAGACATATAGGGATGCTCGGCTAAGCTTTTAGGATACAAATAGGTAGTTCATTCCCCTTAAAACATTTCAAATTTAAGGATTTAGTTAAAAGTTTATAAAAAATTTCAAATTCTGAAAACTCAAAATGATGATCAATGGATGAAATATACTTGAAATTGAGTATCAAGGAAGTAAAATCGGTAATGTAGCTAGCTAAATCACTCATCCATTTCACGAAATTTAACCAAAATCCACCCAGATGCAAAAACGTCTAAAAAGCCCTAAAACATCAAAATTTAGCCTATATACGAAATAGGATTAAGTATGAAGGATACCTAGAAGTAAAGGAGTCAAAAGAGATGCAAAAATCAAAGCTCGGGAGTAGGCATGTGATGTGTACGTGCAAGTGGGGCCAAATCGAAACAGAAGGGCGGGGGGGGGGGGGGGGGGGAAAGGAATGTTGGAAAAGTGTAGAATGAGGCCAAAAATCGACTTTTATACTGATCCGCTGCAGGTGCATGCGGTGCACATCATGTGCCTAACGTGTATGTTCAAAATTTTGAAAAAGTTGACACTTTTTACCCAACCATTTATGATACCCTGGAACCTTTAGGAAGTTTAATCTTTATAGAAAACTAAGGGTAAGGAAGAGAGATTTCATTAGAATAATAAGGAAATTCCATTCAAAATATAGGTTGCTAGGAAAGGAACAATAACATGTCATAATATGGGAAAAACAACAATGAAAGAAAAGGTACATAAGATAAAAGTGAAGTCTTTATTTTAAGCGATAAGAAAACGAGTTTCTAGGAAAGCAACTATAACACACTAAAAATGGGAGAAGTAGTATTATCCAGTAAATCAAGGATAGAATAACAACCCCTTTAGTTAAACATAGGAATAATAAGTAACTTTCTATTGTCATTTCGGGATAACAAGTCTTCAATGCTAACCCTAATTGACCCAACCACAATTCAAGCCATGATTCAACGTCAAGTATCTGATGAATTAAGGAACCTCAGAGTAAGTAAGGATGAGGGAAGCAATAAGGAAGGTAGTCAAATAACAAGAACCTATCAGGACTTCATTAACACTAAGCCAACATGTATTTATGCAGACAGAAGAGTAGATAGTTTAATCCACAGGATAAAGGAGATAGAAAGCAAGTGTGCTGATGAACATAGAGTTAAGTTCACAATATACACATTTATGGGAAGAGCTCTCATCTAGTGGATTGTCCAGGTCAAGGCTTTAGGTGTAGAAAAATCCTATTCAACCCTAGGAAGAGCCAAAGAAGCAAATGATAAGTGAATTCCATTCTGGATAAGATGTGCCACGAGCGGAACAAGAATTCTGTCATCTGAGCACAAAGGAATCGGTTTTGGCCTTCTATACGGTACACTTTGAGTACCTAGTCACCATATACCTTGATTTGGTAAACTCAGAGATCCATAAGATCAACGCATACCTCCAAGGGTTAGCTCCCCATATTAGGATCGAGGTGTAAGCACACCGGCCCGATACCTACAAGGAAGTTAAATATTTAGACTTCAGTATCAAGGAACATGTGATGTAGAACTCAAGAAGGAGTAAGAAGAAGTCCAAGGAACTTAAGAACAAATGGGAAGGAACCACCAAAGGCAAATCTAGTCAACCGTTATGGAAGGAAAGAGAGGAAAGGAAGTTTTGTGAGAGATCACCCACTCCACCAACAAGATACTCGGGAAGACTCCATTTGTGTAATAAATGTGGACTTCATCATCAGTGAAAATGTGAGGAATTTAGGTGTAACAATTCCAGAAAGACCAGGGTACATCGCAAGCATTTACAGGAGTCAACCAGGCTAATAAAACGGAATATTGGATGATAGAATAAATAGGTTTACGGAAATTCAAAAAGAAATGATTGTGTAATATAACAAGGGAATTGGAGACCCTTCAAAATACACTTCTCACTTCCAGCCGCTAGCTTGTTACGAGTCTCTCATCTCATGAAAGCTTCACAACTCCAGACTTTGATATGTGCTAACAAGGGAAATTTCTCTGTCCACATCTTGTGAGGTGTTTTGGAAACCTTCTTTGTAGGGACAAGATTGATGATGTGGCGGCTGTCTCTACGGCATACCCCCAAAAGTGAATAGGAAGAGAATCATGAATCATCATGGAATGAACCATGTCTATCAAGGTCCGATTACACCTCTCATCCACATCACTCAATTGTGGTGTCTTAGGAGGAGTCAATTGCAAAACTATTCCACATTCCTTCAGATAGTCGTGAACTCGATACTAAGATATTATCCTCCTTTATCGAATCTAAGCATCTTTATCTTACTGCCCAACTAATTCTCGACTTCATGTTTAAACTCTTTGAACTTTTCAAAGGTTTCTGACTTGTGCTTGATTAAGTAGATATAACCATATCTGCTATATTCATGTGTAAAATTCACATAGAATAGATTAGCATCCCTTGTAGATGATCTGAATGGTCCCAACACATCTATATGTATGGGATCTAACAAAAATTCACCTCTTTCACAAGATCCAGTGAAAGGTGATTTTGTCATCTTTCCCAAAAGACAAGATACACATGTATCATCTAACCTTAGGTCAAATGATTTCAACACTCCATCCTTTTGGAGTTGGGAAATGCGTTTCTTGTTAATGTATCTAAGAGGAGAATGCCATAAGCACTCTTTGTTTATACCATTAGACAAATCAATATAAAAAACATTATTTCCTAAATTATAAACACACGTCACAGTTTCATACACACCATCACAAGGTAAAGCTTCAAATATAAAGACACCATTTTAATAAGCAGAAATAGAACCATTTAAATCATTAAATGAATATCTATAACCTATTCTGAATAAAGCATGAAAAGAAATACTATTACGTGTCATCTTTGACGAGTAGCAACAATTTATTAAATCTAAACAAACACCACTACTAAGCATTAGACTATAAACTCCAGTCTTGGTAACAGGAGAAGATCGCTTATTCCCCATGATCAAGTTCATTCTTCCGTGCTTCACCTCCTCACTTTCTGTTAGCCACTGCAAATCAGAACAAATGTGAAATCCACATCCTGTATCAAGGAACCAAGAACGAGAAGATGATGAGTTACTAAATGAAATAGTATATATATATATATATATATATATATATATATATATATATATATATATATACCTGCAAAGGATGGAATCACTTTGCCATCCTTGATGTATTGCAGATACTTTGGGCATCATCGTTTCCAATGCCCCTTACTGTTGCAGTAAAAGCAAGTGGCCTCTTTGGGATAAGAGGTGTGAGGAATGTTAGAACTGGGCTTGGCCTTTGGGCCACTGGTAGATGAACCGACATGGGCCTTGCCCTTCCAGTTTTGCTTTAGAAGACCTTTCCTCCTTTTCCCTTTTCCTTGACCAATAGCCAAAATGGGAGCACTAGCAGGATTAGGGTTTGAGTTCTTACCCTTCATTCCTACCTCAGTAGTCTAAAGTAGGTTGTGTAATTGAGCCAAGATGGTTTCACTGTCCTTTAAATTATACATCAAGATGAACTAATCATAACAAGTTTGTAAGGAGTTTAGGACTTTGCACGTGGATACATACAGATTCTCCCTCTTTCATGTTGCACGCCATGAGGCAGTTGACCACTTCGTACTTTTCTTGACGAGCTCGCTTATGGTACTTTTCCATAAGGTCCTTATTCATCTCATAAGGCTACGAGTCCTCATAGAATCTCTTCAGCTCAAGGGACATAGTGGCTACCATGATGCAATCAACTTTTGTTATATCATCATAATGTTTCTTGTAGGCGGCCAATTCTTGAGGATTGGACTTTTCTTTGTCCATTTCATTAAGTTCTTTCTCAAGAACATACGCTTTGTTCTCGAATCGAAGGGCCATGTTTATGTTCCGCATCCAATCATTGTAATTGGAACCATCCAATATGACTTTGGAGAAGATGGAGAGCAAGGAGAAGTTATGGTGGTTGGAGGAGGAGGAAGTAGAAGCATCAGTTGGAGTAGACATCTTAAAAGGAAGGTAGTTATAGTTAGATAAGAATAATCCTTAATATAGTAACCCAAAATAAAATATTAAGGCTAGGGCCCAACTATATAATTCATAACATAGAAAATGGATGCCATAATCTAATTGTAAATTTTATAAATGTAGGTAAATGATGATTTACCAATTTCACTAGAATGGAAATGAAATTAATTGAAATTCCTAAGTCTTTTGAGATTTATAATGACATATTTAATCTCAGATTATGTTCTTCTATTATAGACTGGGATGCCAAGGATCACAAACAATATGTGAATAACCATGCAAATGTTCTTGGTAACCTCCTTTGTAACAACCCATTATTTTCAAGCCAATAAAAGTCGACAAAAGTCAATAAAAGTCAAACCCTATAAATAAAAATGAAGTTTTATTTAATTGCTAAGTTATAAGGGTTAAATATTGATTCAATATACATGGAAATAATTTTATATGATATAAGTATTTTAAAGTTAGGATAAAAACCCACTCAACCGAAAACTCCGAAATTGAATTAAGTTAGACTGAAAACTCCCCCACTCAACCGTGAACTCTCGCCTCGGACCCCACCTTTCTTCGGACCGTGAACTGATTTCGGTCAGCACCGAAATCAACATATGAAGGGTCCCACTTCGACCGCAAACTCCCATTTTGGGCTACTTTTCCACCGGAAACCCTATCAAGTCCATTATATTAGATCGCAAACAAAGGTTTAAGGCACATTAGGACCGAAAACCCTTTATATATAAGTGTTTGGCAGTAAACTCAATTCAATTTCTCACTTTTCAAACTATAAACTCATTCAATTTGCTCTCAAGTATCATCCGAAAACCTTCATATTTTCATGAAATATTGCCCAAAATCATCATAATCCCACCAAGAACACCAGAACAATCTTCAAATCTTCATAATTTCCCCAAGAACATCAAGATCACACCGAAAACTCCTCAATCCCACAGAAAACCCCCATTTTCTCACTGAAAACGTCTTGCTACACTTCAAATAATTCTAAATAATTTTGTATGTATTCCTTACATAATTAAAGTGTTGTCTAACACTTAAATATTATCTAAACCATTATTTAATATATTATTTATATTAATATCTTATTAATATAAATACGGCATCAGATACTATTATTTTTAGGATAACGTTATTCGCACGTACCCTAGCCCGAGGATCGTCTATATAGTTTTTCTACACGAACGCGAACTCGCACTAGAGGTGAGTTCATACCCCTACGTTTTCACTATTTTCAATGTTTTAGGGGGGATACAAGTTAATTACAAGGACTCTTGTCTTAACATTCAAACGATTTCAAACCATTTCAAAACATTTGCAATTTTTCCAACCTGATTTATCACTACATTTACCAAAATATATTTTTAACCCTTTTGTAGCATGTCGAGCAAAAGAGTATTTTTCATAAATCTCTTACTACTGCTTTATACACAGTATTATATTGCAAATGCTTTAGTTCATTACAGGGTATACATTTAAAACTATAGTTAATATAGTTTATGAACCACTACACTATTTTGCTAGGTTCAATAAACATTACAAGAACATACATTCAAACTATAATAGGTATAACTTAGGAGACACTACACTATTTTACATGCTCAAAGAACACAATATAGAAACAAGTATATGAATTATAATAGGTATAGTTTATGGAACAGTATTATATTACACTATTTCAAGGTTACAGTACTAAATAGTTATTTAAGTATAATTATTTACATTACAAAGTACACTGCTACAAGGTAATACATACAGTTTCAAGTACAAGAGAACACTACTACACTACACGTAAACTAATACAGGGTTGTGAGGCACTACTTCGGGGTACCCACCATGGCACAGTTCTAAGTCCTATAAATTATAACCAGAGTCTCCTGGAGGGAGAGCGTGAATTTCTGTATAGATCTATGCGGGATTGACAATCCCGCACCTGAGCTACTTGCAGCAGGCCTGGGGTGACAAATATCATAACATTCCGACGCCTAAAGAACGTTGTAGAGGCCACTAGTCATATCAAGCATGGTTATATGATACTCACAATAGTATCAACTAAAACATTCTTTTACAAGATTAACACAACTTCAAATGGTTTTATTTTAAATAATGAAACTACATTACACTACTTTTCTAGTACATAGTACACTAGTACACTAGTTCAACATACAATTTCAAGAAACATTGATGACATGGTTTTATTTATTAATAAGACTACAGTTTACTAATACAGACTATGGTTTACTATTACAAAGTACAACTCACTATTTCAAAGCATAGTTCACTATTTCAAAATGCAGTAACTACATACATTTTGGTCTTAAGGTCTAAGACTACATTTTATTCACTAAAGAAAATATTGGATTTTCTGGAAGTACACTATAACATTTTTAAAGAACAAAGACAAGCTTTCCATCTCAAATACATACTTATGAACTCACCGACTTAAATGTTGATACACTTTCAAAACCACTTGTATTCTTAGGGAACCGGTAGACAGGTACACCCACAGGTTTTGAGAAGATGGAGCTTTTAGAGTCGCGTCTTTTATACTTTTGTTATACATTTTGATGTCATACAAACTAATTATTGAAAAGATGTAAATACTATTTTTTTTATCAATGTAATGGTTGTGTTTGCTTTGATTACTATTATACAATTGTTGTGATACTGTACATGACGTCCTCCGTCCCCAAGGTTTCTGCTATTCCGGTTTGGGGGTGTGACAGATTGGTATTAGAGCATTGTTTATAGTGAACTAAGTATATCAAACGTTACAAGATCTACAAATATAAACACAATAGGACCGAAGTGCTCTGACTAAAAGTATACTTTTAAAATTGAAGTATTTTATAAGAAGTATACAAACATACATACATACCAGAAACAGTATCACAGTAAGAACTACACAAAAGTATATAGATGTTCGACACTATAGTTAAACCTAGATAGTTATGTAATCATATATGGGATAAATATAGTCTGATCAACTATGTTTATTTGAGATACGACCAACATGTGTTTGGGAGTGATAGTGGTGTTGCAGCAAGTCTAAAACTTACCAACTATTCATACAAGGGAAACTCTAGAACTAAACATAAAGTTAAAATACTATATGAGTATTTTATGGCACTATAACACTATACAAATTCATAACAAGTACTACTAATTCTTACAATTGAAATTTGCGATTGTCTACTTATTTTAGTAAACCTCTATTATAAATCACTGATAGAACACTATAAAAGCCAGGTTGTGATATGCTTAGGACTAAGATATAACTTGTTGAATATCACCTGACTCATGACCACTATAGAGGACTTATCGTCATTTCCTCTTGAATCTTTTTAGAAAAAGATGCCTCCAAAGAAGTCCAACATGAAGAAAAACAACCCTCCAACAATTCCACCGCCGCCGCCACCTCTTCAGTATGACCCTACTGTCTTCTAAGTAGTAGTAACAGCCGTCATGGCTACCGCCATGACCAAAATTAATGCAAGTGGCACTAGTGGGGCTAGTAGTGGTGTCAACCCTTTTCATCACGGGGATGGTCATGGAAACCCAATGGACTATTGATATAAGGACTTTAAGAACGCTAAACCCAAGTCCTTCGATGGCACTGGAGGTGTCATTGCTTTAACGCGTTGGTTCGAGAAGACCAAATCAATATTCGAGATCTGTGTGTGCCCCGAGTCTAGAACGGTGAAATTTGTAGCAAGCACTTTCACAAACCGATCCCTCACTTGGTGGAACAGCCAAGTCAAGTTCCTGACTCTCCTGATAGCCAATGTTATGAGTTGGGATCACTTGAAAGAATTAATGTTAGCGAAATATTGCCCGAGGGTATAGGATTTATTCAAAATTTAATTATTTCTTTTTAGGCAAGTAAAATAATAATTACCAAAATTTGGAAACCCTAATATCGTAGCCATTTTCGGAAACTTGGGAAGGAAGGCTAGGGTTTCAAAACCCTGGCCCTAAATTACGAAATCTAAGGGGGTTGGGCTAAGGTTTCGAAAAACCCTAACCCTAGACAAAATTTATGCCTTTTAGGGTTGACTTTTTGTAAACCCTAATTGATCTGATTCAACAATTATAGCTATCCAATTGAAAAAAAACCAAATGATTTGATACCACTGATAGGATTTAGGTAAAACAAATAAACTTAAAACCCTTAAGTTTGCATCCAACCTAAATAGGATCTATGTCTTCTCTATTGAACCTATAACTAAGAACATCAAAAAGAAACCCTAAGAACCCTAGGTAATTTTCGAAAAATACAAATTAGGGTTTAGGATTACATACCTTAATTGTTAATATAGTAAATAACAATGATTCCTTCTTGTAGATCTCTTGGAAGCTAGCATTGTGCCTTTAATGGTTCACACCCAAGCTAAAAATAGTATGACTTAAGAGAAAGAAGAGGGGAGAGGAACAATTTTAGTCCAAGCCTTACGGAAGAGAGAAGAGTACGGAATATGGGGCTAGGGATGGCCTTATATAGTTGAGGAATCTTGGGGCCAAAGCTAAGGTTTAAGGGATAAGCCCTAGATTGATTTACTTGGTGACCAAGCAACCCAATATCCTTATCCAAGGATCCTTTGGACGAAATCTTCAAGTCTTGCCCTTGAGGAATTTTGGCCACCTCATCACATGAGGTTCTAGATCCTTCCTTCTGCAACTTTCAATAAATAACCAAATAGTCCCTATACTTTTAGTTAATCCAATTAATCCTAAAATTAATTCCAATTAATTTCTGATTAATTATTAATTAAATATTAACTGTTTTGGTTAAAAATTACACAAGTACTAATCAACCAAATTGAATGAGAGGTTGTGATGTTCAAATTGTACAATAGCAAATGATAAAAGAGAATGACATAGTGGTTTACAAGGAAATTCATTGATCCTTGCTAGGATCTCCGACACAAAACTTTGGGAGGTGATAATGATCACCTGCCTTGATTATTTTATTAATGTAAAATGGTGGTTATAGAGAATACCTTAGTAAGACAAATCGAATAATTTCATAGAGTCAGCTCATAGAAAAAACAATGTCTTGTGTGCAAGATACAAGTGTCAATTTATAATCTAAACTAGCCAACAAGATGTCCGATATTTTCGGGATCCTCCATGACCAGCTTCATGAACGTTTTTTGACTTGGTATTCCGGGTCTTTAGCATAGTTGAAACTAATCTCCGTTGAGAATAAGTCTTCTCTTCAATATTTCTGCACATGTGTTAATTAAGAACAAAATATAATCGTTAAAAACATTAGTAAATAATTATAATGGTAATAGTCCGGATCCTGAGATAGTTGAGGATCCTGAATATTTGGTGAGTGTTGAGGATCCTAAAGGCTTTGAGGATCCTTCCCTTAACAATTGCCCCTAAGTTATTCCTGAAAATGTAAGAGTTATTTTCGAAAATATTAAAGGAATAAATTAAGTTAAACAGATAAAAGGAGATTTTTAAAATTTACGCCTCAATGGATCAGTTTTATCCATTTCGAGGTAATTGAGCAGCAGTCAAATCATCTTTATTATCTCTTATGTGCTATAAATAAGGGCTTCTAGTAATTTCTTTTTTATTCTCTTAATTCGTCATCGTCTCATTGTGAAGGTAATTCTTTTCCTCTTACTTGTTTTCCGTTGTTCCGATTTCTGTTGTTATGGCTAAGAAAGCTAGTCATCCTCGAGCTAGTGTTGTTACTCCTCCCGAGAATAACTTTAGTTATCAGGCGATCTTATCTTACGACGAGGTTTGTTCCTTTAACGATGAAGATATGGAATCATTCAAACCCATTGGGGCTTTTTTCCTTCAGGTTTAGTTTTTTCGACCATTTGATGCCAATGTGCAACCATATTTCGTTTCCCCGACGTAGGTTTGCTTCCTTGAATATCCATTTAATTTAGGTTTAACTTACCATTTTACTGGTATCATTCGTGATTTCTTTTTGACTACCCAAATCTCTTATATCCAAAATATGGCTGTGGTTTGGAGGATCCTATTTTGGATTGGTCGTTTGAATCAATCCAAAAATATGGACATTTGGTCACCCGAATTGGCTTTCATTTATGATCTTTCCACTTTTGGTTCTTTCCATTTCCTGCTAAGAGTTAAGACAAACAAATATCACCTTATTCTAAGATCGAAACAGAATGATGGTGCTTGGAAGGAAAAATACTTCTTTATGAGACACGATTCCATTCCCAATGGGCATTCCCTGCCAAAAACATGGATTAAAAAGGGTAGGACTTAAATTCTGACTTTAAAGATCTTTAAATTTACTTCCCTTATTTTTTTTTGTTTTGATGCAGCATTTAAATTTGAGGAGTTCGTTCCTGCTACTGGTGATTCTGAGGACAAGTATTCCAGATTTCTTGCACTTCCTACACTTGAAAGGTCATTCAAGCTTGAACATTCCAGTCTCCAAGAAGGTTCTTCTACTACTGCTTCTATGGCTACCGGTAATACTATTTCTCTTGGATATTTCTTTTATATTGACAGGGATCATGAATTGACGGGGATCTTTGATAGGTTCCAAGACTACTCGATCCAAGCCTTGTTTTGGTTTAGCAGATCTTGAAGACGGTATGACCAGTGGTTTGATCAAGGTTAAGCAAGAAAAAGGTCTCATCCCTCCTCTTCCCAAGAGATCTTACATAGACCTTACAGTTAAGGCTTCAGGGTCCTGTAAGCGGAAGACCTATGAGGTCATAGTCTTCAACCTAGAGAACCTCAGCACCGAGGATGCTCTTTGAAAGTTAGCCTTGTTTTCCCAGTCTGTAAGTTTCTTGGGTATGAGAGTTGTTAATTAATCATATCTGCACTTCTTTTGCTAATTTTTGCGTTTGTTTTAGGTCTCCACTTATGTCTCTCAGTTGTAACACCGTAAATTTTCATTTAAAAACCCAATTATCTCATTTCAAAACCACAAATTCCACAAACATCAAGTTATCTAAACACATGTTTCAAAAACTATTTACAACACGAATCCAAGATCCTCCAAAAACATATCTCCAACTCAAGTGTGTATACAATCAAGCCAGTGCCTTACCATGATCTTGAGAGGTACTTGAAACACATAACACATAACAAGGTAAGCACGAAGCTTAGTGAGTTCCCTAATATATCACACACATCACATTAGCCACTCGAGGCTAACTCAATACGACCCTCCAGCCAATGTGTCTCAGTGGAGACCCTCTTGTCCCACAACTCGGGTGGACCCTCAGGTCCTAACTCAACAAGCTCATAATAATAATACTCAACATAAATCACAAAGACATAATGCAGGACATATCAAAATACTCAATATAAAACATAAGACCCTCCAATCACACATAGATACCAGTCATGGTAAGTATAGTAAGAAGACTCACCTCGTAATCAAGTAAGTAATAATCTCGTACACGAATCTTGAACTAGCCTTTGCCTAACACATAAGATAATAATCTCTAATCAACACTTAAATCTCGATCCGAGATAAACTAGATAAATCTCTCTCTCTCTCAAACTCATGAAATAGGTAAAAGACCATTTTACCCGTCTACGGTCCCCATACTACTGCCTTGACCACACCCTAAAGTCAACAAAAGTCAACACTCGAGTCAATTGTCCATGTTGACCCGAATCGCCGAGTGCTTCTAAGTGACTCGCCAAGTCCTCCTTGTTCCTTCAGAACTCGTGAAAACCCAACCCAAATCGTCGAGTTAACCCGCCAACTTGCCAAGGTACCTATGTCCAGTTTCATTGGGGAAAACCCTAGCCGACTCGTCGAGTCAGCTCTTTGACACGCCGAGTCCCTTAAGTCAAAATCTCATTCAAACGTTTTAAGGCAGGTCTATCACTCTAAACTCTAGATCTAGCCTCCCAAGGGTCGAATGTCACGTAAATCTTCGATCTTTACATTCATGCATAGCATGTTTGCTCCATAATGCCAAATAAAAGCTCTAACCAAGGTGTTTAAGCATAATAACTCTTTATGGTTGGACCTTTGGACTGTATGGACCTCACAAGGTCGAGATTTGATGTCTCAATGCTTAGCAAGCACAAGTCATACAAAATCTTAAGGAAATATGGAAAAAGCCCCAAAAGTTTCTCATTAACAAGATCTAAACAACATCATGAGCAAGGTGATGACTTTTACCTTCCAACAGAAGCTCCAAGTGAATGATTACTGGATCTCACAGCCTTTCCTTGTTACTTGCTTGAATCTCCCTTCTTCTTCTTCCAATGCTTCACTAAAACACTCAAATATAGCTCTAACACTCTCTCTTAGCTTAAAGGTCGTTTAGGGTTTCACTCAGGGGAGTAGGGTAGCCGGTGAGGTGGAGATGAGGACATAAGTTTCCTTAAATATGCCCAAACCTGGGGATTTAGGGTTTCACCTGAGAGCGCCTACTCGGCGAGTCAGCTCTCTGGGTCGTCGAGTCGATCATTAAACCTACGTGGTCTAATCGGACTCTACTCGACGAGTTAGGCTCACAAATCGTCGAATCACACATGAAGTCTCAATAATAAATAATAATAAAGAAATACCTGGGAGTCAGGATGTTACAATTCTCCCCCACTAAAATCAGACTTCACCCTCAAAGCCAGGCTCCGAAAACAACTCTAGGTACTGCTCGCGCATCTCGTACTCCGGCTCCCAAGTACACTCGGATCCCTTCTGATGTTGCCACTGGACCTGATCAGGGGCACCTCTTTGTTTCTCAAAACCTTCACTTTCCAATCCAAAATCACAATCGGCCTCTCGATATAATTCAGGCTTGCATCCACCTGAATGTCCTCTAAGGGTACCACTGTCGTCTCATCGGCTACACACTTCCTCAACTGAGACACATGGAAGATGTTATTAATCTGGCTCAACTATGATGGTAGCTCTAACCGGTAGGCCACCCTACCTACTCTGGCGATCATTCTAAAAGGACCAATGTATCGGGGCCCCAACTTGCCCCTTGCCTGTTTCCTGAATCGGATCACCCCTTTCCATGGGAATACCATAAGGAGGACAAAATCTCCAACCTGGAACTCTAGCTTGGATCATCGCCGATCCGCGTAACTCTTTTGGTGAATCTGGGTTGTCAGTAATCTCTGTCTAACCTACTGAATCTATCTGGTCCTCTTCAGCACTATCTCAGTGCCACCCATCACTCGCTGCCCTACCTCTCCGCAACAAATGGGAGTCTGACATCTCCTCCCATATAGAAGATCAAAGGGAGGCATACAAATACTCGAATGATGGCTGTTAATGTAAGAAAACTCAGCCAAGGGAAAATAAGTGTCCCAACTTCCTCCGAAGTCCATAACATATGCATGTAGCATCTCGTCAAGCATCTAAATCGTCCACTCGCTCTGCCCGTCTGTCTGCGGATGGTACGCAACACTGAAATGTAACCGGGTACCCAGCTCCTCATGAAATTTATTCCAAAACTTGGAAGTAAAGCGCACATGTCGATCTAACACTATCGAGGTTGGCACTCCATGCCGAGCTACCACCTCTCTCACATAAATATCGGCAGTCTCTCTGCTGAAGATCTCTCACTGATAGCAAGGAAGTGAGCACTCTTCGTTCGTCGGTCCATAATCACCTATATCATGTCAACCCCATGCGCAGTTCTCGGCAACTTGGTGATAAAGTCCATAGAAATATGTTCCCACTTCCACTGAGGGATCTCTAAATGTTGCAAAGGACCATGTAGACGTTGGTGCTCTTCCTTAACCCGGCGACAGGTCATACACCTCTCTACAACCCATGCCACGTCCTTCTTCATACAAGGACACCAATAATCTCTCTTCAGGTCCAAATACATTTTAGTGGCCCCTGGGTGGATCGAGAATCTTGATCTATGTGCCTCCTCTAACAATACACGACGAGCTCCACCTGTATAAGGCACCCAAATCTACCCATGGAAAGTCATAAGCCCACAAATGTCCGTCACAAACTCGGGAACCTTCCCCATCACACGCTCTCTCTTGTGGTTCTCTGGTATCACAACCTCCACCCGAGCCTCTCAGATGGTATCTAAGACTGGAGTCATCACTTCCATCCTCATACACATATCCCGGATCGGAGCACTCTCGGCTCTGCGACTCAAGGCATCGCCTACCACATTAGCCTTGCCTGGGTGATTTAAGATCTCACAGTCATAGTACTTCACTACATCCAACCATCTCCTATGTCTCATATTCAGGTTGGGTTGATCCATCAGGTACTTCAGACTCTTATGGTCCGTGTAAAGATTACACTGGACGTCATAAAGATAGTGGCCCCAAATCTTAAGGGGGAACACCACCGCCCCCAACTCTAAATCATGGGTGGGATACCTCGTCTCGTGAGGCTTTAGCTACCTCGACGCATATGCTATCACGTGACCCTTCTGCATCAACACTGCACCCATCCCTAAAATAGAGGCATCGCAATAGACCACAAAGTCCTCCATTGCCTCTGAAAGGACTAACACCAGAGCTTTGCACAACCTCTGGCGAAGAGTCTCGAATGAAGCCTGCTGCTCGGGCCCCCAAACAAAAGTAACACCCTTCCGGGTCAATCTGGTGAGAGGAACTGCAATCTTGGAGAAATCCTTGATAAATCTCCGATAGTAGCCGGCCAATCCCAGAAAACTCAAGATGTCGGATGGGGATCTTGGCATCTCCCATCGCATAACTGCCTCAATCTTGGCTGGATAGACCAATATCCCATTCTGATTAACGAGATGTCCCAAGAACTGGACCTCTCGTAACCAGAAATCACACTTGGAGAATTTGGCATAAAGCCTTTCCGACCTGAAAACCCCAAGAACCTCTTGCAGATGCTCCTCATGCTACTCTCTGGTCCTCGAATACACCAGGATGTCATCGATGAGCATGATCACCGACCGATCCAACATAGGCCTACACACTCGGTTCATGAGATCCATGAATGATTTCAGTGCATTGGTGAGTCCGAAAGGCATCACCATAAACTCGTAATGCCCATAATGAGTTCTAAAGGCCATCTTCTGAATATCCTTCTCGTATACTCTCATCTGGTGATATCCAAATCTCAAATCAATCTTGGAAAATCAAGATGCCCCCTGCAACTGATCGAATAAATCATCGATCCTCGGAAGTGGATAATGGTTCTTGATCTTCAGCTTGTTCAACTCCCGGTAATCTATACACATCCGATGTGAACCATCCTTTTTCTTGACAAAAAGGATCGGTGCTCCCCACAACGAGCTACTTGGTCTGATAAATCCCTTCCCCAGCAGCTCCTGGAGCTGTGAGGATAACTCCTGCATCTCTTGTGGCGCAAAGAGATAAGATGCCTTGGCAATAGGTGCCACGCCTGAAACTAAATCAATCTGGAACTCCACCTGCCTCTCGGGAGGCACACCTAGTAACTCCTCTGCAAAAACATCCGGAAACTCGCACACTATAAGAACCTCGGAGATAGAACTCGACCACTCTGAAACAACCCGCATATCCATCATGTACGCCAAAAAGCCCATGCATCACAACTATAAACTCTGCCTTGCCCCGACAGCAGAGCAGAAGGCTGACCCAGATCTGGTACCCTCGGCATACACTATAAGCAGTCCCCTACTGGGGTCTTATATAGTCACCAACTAACGCTCGCAGTCGATCACTGCTCCAAAACGACTCAACTAATCAATTCCCACGATGACAAAGACATCACCCATTGCAATCGGTACCAGATCAATCGAAAACTCGACACCAAAAATCTCCAACACATATCCTCGGAATACATCTGTAGCAAAAAACGCATGCTCATCAGTTATAGAAACCCTCAGAGGTCGACTCAACGCCTCATGTTAGATACTGATGTGACGACTAAAACCTAAAGACACAAAGGATCGACTTGCACTCGAGTCAAATAACACAAAACAGGTATAGAACTCAAAAGAAATGTACCAGCCACAACATCAGGTTTTGCGCCGACCTCCTCGGATGTCAGCTGAAAAGCTCTCCCACGAGCCCTCGGAACCTCGGCCTTCACCGGCCGACTATCATTAGCACGCAAAGCAGAAGGTGCAGATCCCTATGCTGATCCCTGAAGAAGCTGGGGGCACTCGGTCTTCCGATGGCCAGTCTGGTTGCAGTGGAAGCAAACTGTAAACCCCTTGGGGCAATCCTTCACCATATGCCCCTTTTTGCCACATTTGTAGCAAATCCTCACTCGGCACGACCCCTCGTGACTCTTGACGCACTTTCCACAAGTGTGACCCTTCTGGCCCCCAGTCCACGTATCAGTGGGCTTAGCCCGCTTCGCTGCTGGTTGTGACTGTGCTGGCCTTCGGTCTCTCCCCTGAGACTCCGCCTCCTTCCTGGCATGAGTCTCCAGCTCGATCTCCCTCCTCCTGGCATTTTCCTGAAGCTCAGCAAATGTACAATAAGACGAGTTCGCCACGAACTCTCGAATATCCCTCCTCAAAATGCTCAAATAACGGCTCATGCATGCCTGCTCAATTGACACATGCTCAGGGCAGAACAACGCCCTCTCGTGAAACATTCATGTAATCTCAGGTGCTGTTCATTTTTCCGAAGCGAAAATTCATGACGTCTGCGGACCACCTCTGCAATCCTCTGTAGCAGAAGAGGTGGAACAAACGGCTGCAGCCTATAATAAGAAGCATGTTTGCTTTTTAACATCTGCAGACTGCTGCAGTAAACTGAAATTTAAATAAACTAATTTTATAAACTGAAATAGTTCTCAACACCGAAATTTAATAATTCTAGTCTTAAAACATTGAAATAATAATAAAAAGAGCATGTAAAAAAACAAAAATATAAAACTTTTTAAAAAAAATTAGAAAAATGTAAAAGAAGCTAATAGTTTTATTCTAGAAAAAAAAAACTAATTTTAAAAAACATTATCAAAGAAAATAATAAAAAAATTAAGAAAGTATTGCAAACGTTGTCTACAAAGTTCGAAAAAAATTACGCACGTTAAAAAAGATGCAACTGAAATTGAAAACATTATTAATAAAACGGTAAAAAAACATTTAAAACTCAAGTTAAAAAATCGTGGAAATTATAAAAATGAATTGTATCACATCCCTAAATAAAAATTTAAGAAAATAAAGGTTTTAAAAAAAATTAAAAAAGAAATTATACAACACTTCTTAAAAAAACACTTAGAAAAATGAAAGCTGAAGAGGTTAGAAGAGGCATGCCAAGTGCTGCGTCACGTAGCACACGCGTAGAGGTTTTGTAGTCTGAAGTCTTCCAAAAAACAAACTGCTACGAGAGGGAAAGTGTTGCGCGTGTGCTGCGCCGCGCGGCAATAATGTCACAACTAGAAATTTTTGTGCCTTGTAACCAACATTTAAACCAAATTATGAATCAAAAAGATAAGAGCATGTATGATGCATACTCTATGACAACAAAACTTCAATCAAACACCCCATGCAAGCATTTCAAGTAGTCAATAAGCAATTGGAAACCCTAGAAGTTCTTGTTTAAGTCTATTTTGGACTAGGACTTCCTTATTGGGCCCAATGGACCAATAAGCTTCCAATATGACCATCTTGGGTTTAGAACTCTTAAATGGGCTCTAATTGGATCCACTTCCATTTATTTCAATATTTTAGGCCATATTGGGCCTAGAATAAAATAAATTAATTATAAGAACCATTTTGGGCCATAATTAACCTAATTTAGCCCTAATAGGTCATAAAAATCACATTTATATTTTTAGGAACAAAAATCATCTAACTTAACTATAATGTGGGCTTAGGAACAAAAAGCCCAAAAATCACCTCTTTCCCCTCTCCATTCTCGGCCCAAGCCCATAAAGAGGAAGAGTTGACTTTGTTGGGTGCCACCTCACAATTATTCAAGGGATTTCCATGGAAGAGGAGCCATACATCCATGCATTCCCATACTTCCATGCAAGCCATCTCTTCTTCTCCATCTCTCTCTTGCTCTCGACCGATTCCAAGCACACACACACACACACACATTTCACTCACTATTCTCTCAATAAACTCTCTCATTTCTCCTCCATATTTTCAAGATCTAAGAAGAGTTCAAGGGCTTCTTCCATAAAAATCATCATCTAAGGTAAGAAATTTCTTAGATCCTTAAGCTAGCTACTTCATTTCATCCAAAAATCACCTCTTAATCCATTCAAACTTATGATTTAGCACCTTAGAAGCATCTAAGTTCAAGATCTTCCAAGGAGGGTTGCTAAGGCCGAATTTTCTTCTTATTTTCCTTCCAAAACCGAAACCACACCCAAGGTGGGCTTCATACCCCCTTTTTTCTGTTTTTATAAGTTTGTGTGGGGGAGAATACAAGCAAATGTGTAGATATATGATTTTCATGTATGCCTTGTGTGATTTTATGCTTGTATGTATGATTTTATGTGTTATGTGATGAATATGTTAGCTAAAAATACCTAAAAACCGAGATCTACAACATGAGGAATGAAACATTTTTGGACATAAAACCCATTTTTGGGCTCAAATTGTTAAAAATACAAAAGCTAAGGGCCCAATTCGACAAATGATAATTTCTGGAGGTTGGAAAGAGTCCAAACAGTTTCTAATAAAATTTTCCTGAAAATCAACACTTTTGAGGGGCTTAAAATGTAAATTTTGAACATAATGGGCTAAAAATGGGCTTTTCGGCCCAATAAGCCCCAAATTGCGAAAATTTTGAAATAGAGGGGCTGAAACTGCAAATTTCTGTAAAACAGGGGACCAAAAATGTTTTCAAAGTCAAAAGGGACCAAAAATGCAAAAAATTTCCATTTTGGGCCAAAACGGTAAAGTTGCGAAAATAAGGGTTTCAACCGAGAAAAGTTCATTTTTGAAGGACTTAAGATGTTTATCAAGTAAATTTGGGCTGAAAATGTCTTTTCAACAAGTTTTGATACTAAAGTGTCAAGAAAAATGGTTTAAGGACTAAAATGGAAATTCTTTTATATAAAGGGTTAAAAGTGTAAATTTTATCTAAGAAGGGGCATAAAAAGATAAACTCTAATGTTTAAAACAACAAATCCCTTAAGATAAAATACGGGTACCACGGCTACCGGTGAAACGTAATAGCAAATACACTTTCAACACCAATATCGTTACCAAACGAATTGACTCGGTCTCGAATCAATAACGAATCAAAAATCAATAAACAATAGAACTTCAATACACATGCGAAAATTTACGAGAAGTCAATATTCAATCTTTGGGCTTGAAAGTTTCAAATCATGCTTGTTGGGCCTAGCTAGCCCAATGACATGATCTTTAGGCCCGAAGGGAATGAGCTTACATGATATTGAGTCTTCTATGACCTAATTCCGTGTAAAAGGACTTTCAATAGCTTTATCGTGCTGTTGGGCCCCAAGGGACCATTGGTACTGCTAGCAAAGTTGAGAAGTCAAATGTGAGTCGGGCCAACTGCCTTTCGCATTCACGATAGCCTTGAACGACTTAGGGAAATAACGGGGGCTTCGTACTCTCCTTTCTCCTCGGTTGTGGGGCTATGAGAAGTCAGGGTGGTTGGATTAAGTGAGTAGTACGGACGACGCCCAAGGGATCGTTTGTATTTGGTAGTTGTAAACTAGTCATTTTCATTAATGCGTGATTATAACGACTCACAACCCATAATTAATCCAATGTCACCTGGAATTATTGAAAACAAACGTCGTATCGGTATAACAATAAATAAGACACGTAATTTGATGTATTAGGAAAACATCAGGTTTTCCTAGGGAATTCAACACTTTCACCTATGGGATGTATACAAAGTCTAACAATTATTCACGTTTACAGAAATCAACAAGCATACTTACGGATCTTCACACTTTTTCTTATATACAATACTCTTTTCAGAAAATATCGGATTTTCTGGTGGTTTTCAAAATTATACAAATCATTTCTTTTCAAACATTACTTATGAACTCACCAACATTTCATATGTTGACGTTTTTCCAAAATACTTGTATTCTCAGGTAACAGGTAAATCGAAGAAAATGTATCCAGTGATGTCATGATGTTTTGTTTAATTAGTATCGAACGGTTTATGTTTTGGAAATGTAATGTTTTAAAACAATGTACTGAATGTAAACAATATCGGTTGTAATATTTCAATGCATGGTGATGAATGATGTTATGATTCATGTATAATCATTGTGATGGTATTCAGTTAAGTCGCAATAGCCCTCGGACGTTTCCGCCGTCTGGTTCAGTGGTGTGACAGGTTGGTATTAGAGCTCTGTTTATAGTGAACTAGCATATTTAACCACACATTGATATGCAACTATAAACCAAAAGAGGGACTAACACAACTCTGAGCAAAACAAGTAAAACATTACAATAAAACACCTTTGCTTGTATTAGGAACAAGAACCTAACACCGAACCAAACAAGATAATGCTAGTATCTCGGTTAATCCAGGATTGTTCTTAGTTGTATCAAGGAGCGGATGTAGCCTGATCAACTACGTTCTTACCAAGGTATCACTATCACATGTCCTGAGGAGATCGTGTTAGCTAGGGAACCTAAAAAACATACCCCTTTATCACCAAAAAGGGAACCTCTGTTTAGTCTGTACAATAGTTGTAGCATCCTAGGGATAATGTTAGCATATTTACACACTCTCGCAAATAGCATGGCTGGTTTCCATCACCCCGGAGATCCTTACTTCCCTAACCAGGGAAATAACGGATGGATCGACGAAGAGCCTGAAGAAGAGCCTGAGGAAGACCCCGAGGAGGAATTTGACGGGGAACCGGAGGCAGGAGTCGAGGGCGAGCCTACCGAACCAGAAGAAGAACAGGAGGAGGAAGAAGATGAAGGAATCCTTAAGGAGGAACCTGACGACAGTGAAGGGGGTGATTCGGATGCGGAGTCCGAAGTCATCAACCCCCCTTACCCGATTAGGGTGCCTACTTACCGGGTGGGCCCCACTGGCCCTACACCCCCCTGGGGTATTGATCTTTGGAGATGGAGCAGACAGCAGGGACATCGACCTCCGTTCGGCATGTCACGCGAGTTCTTTGACCTGAGGGACGGAGGACCGGCCGATCGAGCCCTTCCGGTCATGGTGAGACGGTTACGGAACACCAGCGACCTCGCTCAGAGCACCGCCGACCAGGTACGCTAGCTGTGGACTAGGGTCGAGCGTGCAAAGCAGGAGACACAGGACGTTCTTCGAGAGTTCCATATGAGGCAGGTGAGGTGGGAGTCTCGACTCCAGGACACAGAACGACAGGTGGCTCGTCTTCAGGGAGCATCCACTTCCTCAGCACCACCCCCGGGCACAGCTCATCGCGATTAGGGATGGACATATCTTACTAGGCCATTAGGACCTATGCTATGTACCCCGACTCTATTTTTAAGTAACTACACTACTCATAGAGTCGTTATATGCTGTCGAACTAATATCACTCATGTATGCTCTTTTCGAGCAAAATTTTCATGTATCAAATGCGGATAATATTAGTGAACTTTTATGTGTTTTATTATGACATTATAATCTGCTATGTGTTGCGAATCCATGATTGTATGCTAATTTGTAGAAGTACTTAAGTTCGTACCATGCACCTAATCGGTAGGATCACAACCTCACAGAAACCACATACACTCAACATCTTTCCGTTTCATGACAGAAAGATGCCTCGTCGACCTACTCGTAGAAACCCTGGACCAACCCCACCCGAAGTTGACTCCACTGCATTCCAGGCAGCCATATCTGCTACGGTCACCGCAACAATGGCACAAATTCACCAAGGGAACAACGGAGGAGGCAACGGACAAGGGGCCGGGAGTTCGAACAACGGAATGAATCAAGGACCCACCAAAACATGTACCTACAAGGACTTCACAAACGCCAAACCACGAACCTTTAACGGCACTGGAGGAGTGATCACCCTGAAACGATGGATTGAAAACGTGGAATCGGTGTTTGAGACATGCGATTGGCCTGAAGAGATGAAGGTGAAGTTTGCTGCATGCACTTTTGTTGACCAAGCGCTCACTTGGTGGAATGGACACGTGGAAGCCATGACACTCCCCGTAGCCAATTCCATGCCATGGATAGAAATGAAAGAAATGCTGATGGCCGAATACTGCCCTCGTGGTGAAATTAAGAAAATGGAGCAAGAACTGTGGAACCTCACTGTCCGGAATGCTGATATAGATGCCTACATATCAAGGTTTAGCGAACTATCTCTGTTATGTCCTGGCATGATCACCTCGGAAGGAAAGAAGATCGAGAGATTCATCTGGGGACTAACCTCTCCGATCCAAGGAAACGTGATAGCTGCAAATCCCGAAACTTTCGACAGCGCCAAGAGATTGGCCAAGAAGCTGTAAGACCACAACAACAAGAAGGGTGAGAAGCCAGCGGAGGCGGAAGCCAAGAAGGAAAATGATGGCAAGAAGGGGAAGAACATCAAGAGAAAGGGGCGTCAAGGTTCCGAGACTTCTAAGAAGCAGCAGACAGTGACAGTTAATGCTACCACCGCAGGAGTTCCGGCCACACCACATGCTCCAGCCTCAGCTGCTCCAAATGCTCCTAGACCTTATTCCGGTAATCTTCCCAAGTGCAACAAGTGTGGTTTCCATCACAATGGAGAATTCAAGGAGCTGCAGTGCACCAGTTGCAATCGGAAGGGACACACGGCAAGGTATTGCAGGACTTACCCTCCCCGGAATCAACAACATGGAAGCAACAACAACAACAATCGCAACAACAACAACAACACCAACACCGGCGGCAACAATGCAGGACCTAGCCACACCTGCTATGGGTGTGGAAGGACTGGGCATTTCCGTCGAGATTGCCCTAACAACAACAATCCTGGAAATGGAGGAACAGGAAGGGTACTGACCATGGGTCAGGGGGAGGCGATTCAGGATCCTGCTGTTGTTACTGGTACGTTTCCCCTAAACCACACTTGTGCATGCATCCTATTTGACACCAGAGCAGAGCGAAGTTTTGTGAGCAATAAGTTTAAACATTTGTTAAAACAACAACCCCAGAAGCTCAATGAAACCTTTATGGTGGAAATGGCCAATGGGAAAACTGAATCCACTGGGGAAATCTACACTGGATGTACCCTAACCTTAAATCAACACATCTTTCGAATAGACTTAATGCCTGTTTCCATTAGGAGTTTCGATGTGATTATTGGCATGGACTGGTTAAGCCCCCACCATGCTGAAATTATGTGTCACGAGAAGGTCGTTCACCTTCACCTTCCCAATCACGAAACCCTAGTTATTTACGGAGACAAACCTAGCACGAAACTTCGTCTCATCTCGTGCGTCCAGGAACAGAAGCACCTACGAAAGAAAGATTTGAGGTTCTTGGCTCACATAGTGGATAAAACCAAGGAGGAGGTTAACATTCAAGACATTCCAGTAGCACGTGAATTCCTAGACGTATTTCCTGAAGATCTTCCTGGAGTACCCCCAGAGAGACAAGTTGAGTTCCGAATTGACCTCGTTCCAGGAGCAACCCCTCTCGCTAAATCGCCTTACCGGCTAGCTCCTGCTGAAATGCAGGAATTGTCCAGCCAACTCAGCGAACTCATGGGCAAGGGATTCATCCGACCCAACTACTCGCCATGGGGAGCTCCGGTCCTCTTTGTCAAAAAAAAGGACGGATCTTTTAGAATGTGCATCGATTACAGGGAGTTAAATAAACTCACCGTCAAAAATCGCTATCCACTCCCACAAATCGACGATCTATTTGACCAACTCCAAGGAGCTAGTTACTTCTCTAAGATAGATCTACGGTTCGGGTACCATCAACTCAAGGTCCAGGAAGAGGATATTCCTAAAATCGCTTTCCAAACTCGTTACAGACATTATGAGTTTGTCGTAATTCCCTTCGGTCTAACAAATGCCCCTGCCGCATTTATGGACCTGATGAACCGAATCTGTCGACCATTCCTCGAAAACTTTGTCATCGTCTTCATTGACGACATTCTCGTCTATTCCCGAAGCGAGGAAGAGCATGGCCAACATCTCCGACAAATCCTACTAACCCTGCGAACGGAAAAGCTATACGCAAAACTCTCCAAGTGTGAGTTCTGGCTCCGTAACGTGAACTCCCTAGGTCATGTTGTTAGTCAAGAAGGAATTCATATGGATCCTTCTAAGGTCAAAGCCGTTCAAGGATGGGCAGTCCCGACAACACCCACAGAAATTCGTCAATTCTTAGGCCTAGCAGGCTACTATAGGAGGTTCATTCAAAACTTCTCTAAGATTGCCAAGCCACTTACCTCGCTTACACAAAAGGGCATACCATTTAAATGGACGGACAAACAAGAAGTTGCATTCCGAACCGTGAAGCAAGCCCTCTGCAGTGCCCCGGTACTATCTCTACCAGAGGGAACGGAAGATTTCGTGGTCTACTGTGACGCGTCGAATCAGGGTTTAGGTTGCATTCTCATGCAACGTGGAAGAGTGATATCTTACGCATCCCGCCAACTAAAGACACACGAAGTGAATTATACGACCCCTTAACCTAGAATTAGGAGCCGTGGTCTTTGCTCTGAAGATTTGGAGGCATTACCTTTATGGTACGAAGTGCACCATATTCACAGACCACAAGAGTCTCCAACACATCTTGAATCAGAAAGAGCTGAATATGAGGCAACGAAGATGGGTTGAATTATTAAATGATTATGAGTGTGAAATCAAGTATCACCTGGGCAAGGCCAACGTGGTGGCTGATGCCTTGAGACGGAAGGAGTACTCTAATCGTCGTGCAAAAACTCTCTTAATAACCATCCAATCTCACCTAACCACTCAGATCGGGGTAGCCCAGTTAGATGCCATGAAGACGGAAAAAAGAGCAAGCGAAGCATTACGCGGAATGGAGAAGAATCTAGAGGTAAAAGAGGACGGAGTATACTATTTCATGAACCGTATTTGGGTCCCTAAACTCGGAGGATTTAGGGAGGTGGTCATGAATGAAGCCCACAAGACGCGATACTCCATCCATCCCGGTTCGGACAAGATGTATTTGGCT
Organism: Lactuca sativa; assembly: GCF_002870075.4. Lineage (NCBI taxonomy): Eukaryota > Viridiplantae > Streptophyta > Magnoliopsida > Asterales > Asteraceae > Lactuca > Lactuca sativa. Next base: position 233,751,756 of record NC_056626.2, read on the forward strand.
ATTAAACAACATTATTGGTGGCCTAACATGAAGGCAGAAATTGCCACCTATGTCAGTAAATGCCTTACTTGTGCCAAAGTAAAGGTGGAGTGCCAGAAGCCCTCGGGGTTATTACAGCAACCGGTGATCCCCAAGTGGAAGTGGGAAGGGATTTCTATGGATTTTGTGACCAAGCTACCCAAGACGTCGGATGGATTAGACACCATATGGGTAATAATTGACCGACTGACGAAATCCGCTCATTTCCTGCCAATAAAAGAATCCTACAAGATGGAGAGACTGACGCGATTATATATTCGAGAAATCGTGAGACTTCATGGAGTACCAGCGTCTATCATCTCAGATAGAGACAGTAGATTCACTTCACGTTTTTGGCAATCACTTCAGAAAGTACTTGGAACCCATCTCGACATGATCACCACTTATCACCCACAAACGGACGGTCAAAGCGAACGAACCATTCAGACGCTCGAAGACATGCTTCGCGCATGTGTGATAGACTTTGGGAAGTCTTGGGACACCCACTTACCCTTAGTTGAATTCTCGTATAACAACAGTTACCATTCGAGCATCAAAGTCGCTCCTTTCGAAGCTTTATATGGACGTAAGTGTAGATCACCGTTGTGTTGGGCTGAGGTGAGCGACACCCAGCTAGAAAAGAAACTGGCATCGGACAAGGTGTTAACGGGACCAGAGATCATTCGTGAAACCACAGAAAAGATAGTTCAAATCAGAGCTCGATTACAAGCATCGCGCGACCGACAAAAGAGCTACGCTGATAAACGGAGAAAGCCCTTAGAGTTTCAGGTCAGGGATCGAGTGCTGTTAAAAGTTTCACCTTGGAAAGGGGTCATTCATTTCGGAAAACGGGGAAAGTTGAACCCACGATACATTGGACCCTTCGAGATCGTTGCCCGAATAGGTCCAGTGGCGTACAAACTGCAGCTACCCGCGGAGCTAAACAGTGTACACCCCGTGTTCCATGTCTCCAATCTTAAGAAGTGCCTCTCAGATGAAACACTCATCATTCCCCTTGACGAGATTGAAATCAACGAGAATCTCCTGTTCGTCGAAGAACCAGTCGAAATCATGGACAGGAAGGTGAAGCGTACTAAGCAAAGTCACATCTTGATCATGAAAGTACGATGGAACGCGAAGCGTGGGCCAGAATTCACGTGGGAACGCGAAGACCAAATGAAGCAAAAGTACCCTCACCTATTCTAGCATTCTCAAATCTAGCTTGCAAATGAATTTCGGGACGAAATTCCCTCTAATGGGGGGATGATGTCACAACTAGAAATTTTTGTGCCTTGTAACCAACATTTAAACCTAATTATGAATCAAAAACATAAGAGCATATATGATGCATACTCTATGACAACAAAACTTCAATCAAACACCCCATGCAGGCATTTCAAGTAGTGAATAAGCAATTGGAAACCCTAGAAGTTCTTGTTTAAGTCCATTTTGGACTAGGACTTCCTTATTGGGCCCAATGGACCAATAAGCTTCCAATATGACCATCTTGGGTTTAGATCTCTTAAATGGGCTCTAATTGGATCCAATTCCATTTATTTCAATATTTTGGTCCATATTGGGCCTAGAATAAAATTAATTAATTATAAGAACCATTTTGGGCCATAATTAACCTAATTTAGCCCTAATAGGTCATAAAAATCACATTTATATTTTTAGGACCAAAAATCATCTAACTTAACTATAATGTGGGCTTAGGAACAAAAAGCCCAAAAATCTCCTCTTTCCCCTCTCCATTCTCGGCCCAAGCCCATAAAGAGGGAGAGTTGACTTTGTTGGGTGCCACCTCACAAGTACTCAAGGGATTTCCATGCAAGAGGAGCCATACATCCATGCATTCCCTTACTTCCATGCAAGCCATCTCTTCTTCTCCCTCTCTCTCTTGCTCTCGGCCGATTCCAAGCACACACACACACACACACACATTTCACTCACTATTCTCTCAAGAAACTCTCTCATTTCTCCTCCATATTTTCGAGATCTAAGAAGAGTTCAAGGGCTTCTTCCATAAAAATCATCATCTAAGGTAAGAAATTTCTTAGATCCTTAAGCTAGCTACTTCATTTCATCCAAAAATCACCTCTTAATCCATTCAAACTTAGATTTAGCACCTTAGAAGCATCTAAGTTCGAGATCTTCCAAGGAGGGTTGCTAAGGCCGAATTTTCTTCTCATTTTCCTTCCAAAACCGAAACCACACCCAAGGTGAGCTTCATACCCCCTATTATTCTGTTTTTATAAGTTTTTGTGGGTGAGAATACAAGCAAATGTGTAGATCTATGATTTCATGTATGCCTAGTGTGATTTTATGCTTGTACGTATGATTTTATGTGTTATGTGATGAATATGTTAGCTAAAAATACCTAAACACCGAGATCTACAACATGAGGAATGAAATAAACATAGCTTATACCATTTTACACTAATCAAGTCAATAAAAATAATTTAGTTGGCTAGGATGAACATTTTTGGACATAAAACCCATTTTTGGGCTCAAATTGTTAAAAATACAAAAGTTAAGGGTCCAAATCGACAAATGATAATTTCTGGAGGTTAGAAAGAGTCCAAACATTTTCTAATAAAAGTTTCTTAAAAATCAACACTTTTGAGGGGCTTAAAATGTAAATTTTGAACATAATGGGCTAAAAATGGGCTTTTCGGCCCAATAAGCCCCAAATTGCGAAAAATCTGAAATAGAGGGGCTGAAACTGTGAATTTCTGTAAAACAGGGGATTACTAGTGTAATAAAACTAATTCAAGGGTCAAAAATGTTTTCAAAGTCAAAAGGGATCAAAAATGCAAAAATTTTCCATTTTGGGCCAAAACTGTAAAGTTGCGAAAATAAGGGTTTCGACCGAGAAAATTTCATTTTTGAAGGACTTAAGCTGTTTATCAAGTAAATTTGGGCTGAAAATGTCTTTTCAACAAGTTTTGATACTAAAGTGTCAAGAAAAATGGTTTAAGGACTAAAATGGAAATTCTTTTATATAAAGGGTTAAAAGTGTAAATTTTATCCAAGAAGGGGCATAAAAAGATCAACTCTAATGTTTAAAACAATAAATCCCTTAAGATAAAATACGGGTACCACGGCTACTGGCGAAACGTAATAGCAAATACACTTTCAACACCAATATCGTTACCAACCGAATTGATTCGGTCTCGAATCAATTACGAATCAAAAATCAATAAACAATAGAACTTCAATACACATGCGAAAATTTACGAGAAGTCAATATTCAATCTTTGGGCTTGAAAGTTTCAAATCATGCTTGTTGGGCCTAGCTAGCCCAATGACATGATCTTTAGGCCCGAAGGGAACGAGCTTACATGATATTGGGTCTTCTATGACCTAATTCCGTGTAAAAGGATTTTCAATAGCTTTATCGTGCTGTTGGGCCCCAAGGGACCATTGGTACTGCTGGCAAAGTTGAGAAGTCAAATGCGAGTCGGGCCAAGTGCCTTTCGCATTCACGATAGCCTTGAACGACTTAGGGAAATAACGGGGGCTTCGTTTTCTCCTTTCTCCTCGGTTGTGGGGCTATGAGAAGTCAGGGTGGTTGGATTAAGTGAGTAGTACGGACGACGCCCAAGGGATCATTTGTATTTGGTAGTTGTAAACTAGTCATTTTCATTAATGCGTGATTATAATGACTCACAACCCATAATTAATCCAATGTCACTTGGAATTATCGAAAACAAATGTCGTATCGGTATAACAATAAATAAGACACGTAATTTGATGTATTAGGAAAACATCGGGTTTTCCTAGGGCTTTCAACACTTTCACCTATGGGATGTATACAAAGTCTAACACTTATTCACGTTTACAAAAATCAACAAGCATACTTACAGATCTTCACACTTTTTCTTATATACAATACTCTTTTTAGAAAATATCGGATTTTCTGGTGGTCTTCAAAATTATACAAATCATTTCTTTTCAAACATTACTTATGAACTCACCAACATTTCATATGTTGACGTTTTTCCAAAATACTTGTATTCTCAGGTAACAGGTAAATCGAAGAAAATGTATCCAGTGATGTCATGATGTTTTGTTTAACTAGTATCGAAAGGTTTATGTTTTGGAAATGTAATGTTTTAAAACAATGTACTGAATGTAAACAATATCGGTTGTAATATTTCAATGCATGGTGATGAATGATGTTATGATTCATGTATAATCATTGTGATGGTATTCAATTAAGTCACAATATCCATCGGACGTTTCCGCCGTCTGGTTCGGGGGTGTGACAAATAAGTGGTTTGAAGAGGTTTTTATAGAAAAACAAACAGCACCTCAGTCACCGACTATGTCTTCTGCTTGAGAAACAGGAACTCTTGCGCCAAACGTTCCCTCTTGACTAGGGGAACATACTCATCTCGGAACATCAAATTAAACCTCTCCCAAGTCACTGCAGTATGCTCTGCATGAGTAAAACTAGTTGTCACAAACTTCCACCAGTCCTTCGCTCCCAAGCGAAGCTGGTTCAACGCGAACCGAACCCTCAAATGCTCTGGGCATGAAGACGTGTAAAAACATCCCTCAATATCATAGATCCACCTCATAGGAGCAATTGGATCATGCGTCCCATCAAACTCTGGTGGCTTCATGTTGCTGAACTCCCTATACAACAACGAGTCACCTCCCTGTGGTCTGGCAGTAGCGACAGCTGTGGTGGCTACAACAACAGCCGCCTCGGTAACCGCAACATATCGCTCATCAAATGTCTTGATTAGGGTGGTCTTAATAGACCCAAACATCTCAGGAATTGCCTCTCGAATGGCTACGACCACCTCATCCTGAACCATCCTGCGAATCTCATCATCGCTAGTCCCACTGCTCTCGGGGTTGTGGCGTGTACCCACCATGATGTCTCTGAAACACAAGATAAAAATCATCAGAGACTCGCTCAAGCATACCCACACTCGACCACTCATACCTACTTGTTCCTTAGCATCCTATGGATTCTTACTTGGTTGCATGCAGATCTGGTGCTTTTAGTAGTATGGGCCCAATACTACCTTCTACTCCTAACCTGTAGTCACCCCAAGTCCTCCTCCTAGGATTCTAATTCACAAGTACTCTATCTTTCACAAATATCAGACTACTCTCTCAGTAGGCTACTTTCACGGTCATGTAAGTACCTCTCCTAGATTACCCCTCAACTCAGAACTCAGCACATACTCAGTGAAAATAACAAATAACACTGATCAATATCATCTCCTAGGCTAAGGAATCACAAATCAGGAAACTCTAGCCCTAGAATATGAAATACCTAGCCTATTCTCTAGCATGCATTTCTGATATCTCATAAATATCTCATAACACAAATAAGTAAGGGTATTTTGGGAAATCACCGTTCGGGCTCTGGCTGATTATACACACTACTCCAACTCATTTTCTCTTAAAACTCTTTCTCGTTTTAGAAAAATCACTTCTTTTGAAAAAAAAATTAAATCCTCAGTTTGAGTCCAAACACACCCGAGTGTGCATCCAAATCCCTCAAACCAAGGCTCTGATACCAACTTGTAAAACCGTAAATTTTAAAACAAAAATTTTCATTAAAACCCAATTATCTCATTTCAAAACCACAAATTCCACAAACATCAAGTTATCAAAACACATGTTTCAAAAACTATTTACAACACGAATCCAGGATCCTCGAAAAACATATCTCCAACTCAAGTGTGTGTACGATCAAGCCGGTGCCTTCCCATGATCCTGAAAGGTACCTAAAACAGATAACACATAACACGGTAAGCACGAAGCTTAGTGAGTTCCCCCAAATACCACACACATCACATTAGCCACTCGAGGCTAACTCAATACGACCCTCCAGTCAATGTGTCTTAGTGGAGACCGTTTGGTCCCACAACTCGGGTGGACCCTCCGGTCCTAACTCAACAAGCTCATAATAATAATACTCAGCATAAATCACAAAGACATAATGCAAGATATATCAAAATACTCAATATAACACAAAAGACCCTCCAGTCACACATAAATACCAGTCATGGTAAGTATAGTGAGAAGACTCACCACATAATCAAGTAAGTAATAATCTCATACACGAATCTCAAACTAGCCTCCGCCTAACACATAAGATAATAATCTCCAATCAACACTTAAATCATGACTCAAGATAAGCTAGGTAAATCTCTCTCTCAAACTCATGAAATGGGTAAAAGATCATTTTACCCCTCCACAGTCCCCATACTCCTTGCCTTGACCAAACCCAAAAGTTAATAAAAGTCAACACTCGAGTCAACTGTCCATGTTGACCTGACTCGCTGGGTACCCTTGTTGCTTCAGAACCTCGCGAAAACCTAACCCAACTCGTCGAGTTGTCCCGCCAACTCGCCGATTTACCCATGTCCAGACTTATCGGGGAATACCCTATCCGTCTCGTCGAGTCAGCTCTTTGACTCGTCGAGTCCCTTAAGTCAAAATCTCATTCAGACGTTTTAAGGCAGGTCTATCACTCCAAACTCTTAGCCTCCTAATGGTCGAATGTCACATAAAGCTTCAATCTTTACGTTCATGCATGACATGTTTGCTCTATAATGCCAAATAAAAGCTCTAACATAGGAGTTTAAGCACAATAACTCTTTATGGTTGGATAAAGCTGGGACCTTTGGACTCTATGGACCTCACAAGGCCCATATCTGATGTCTTAATTCTTGGCAAGCACAAGTCATACCAAATCTTAAGGAAATATGGAACAATCCCCAAAAGTTTCTCATTAACAAGATCTAAACAACATGATGAGCATGGTGACGACTTTTACCTTCCAACAGAAGCTCCAAGTGAATGATTACTGGATCTCACAGCCTTTCCTTGTTCCTTGCTTGAATCTACATTCTTCTTCTTCCAATGCTTCACCAAAACACTTAAATATAAGCTCTAACACTCTCTCTTAGCTCAAAGGCCAATTAGGGTTTCACTCAAGGGAGTAGGGTAGGTGTTGAGGTGGAAATGAGGACATAAGTTTCCTTAAATAGGCCCTAAACCCGAGGATTTAGTGTTTCACCTCATAGCACCTACTTGACGAGTCATCTCTCTGACTCGTCGAGTCGATCATTAAACCCACATGGTCTAATCGGACTTTAATCGACACTTAGGCTCACAAATCGTCGAGTCACACATGAAGTCTCAATAATAAATAATAATAATGAAATAAATTGGAGTCGGGATGTTATATCAGTTCACTAATGATCTTAGGATCCGTGCTGAGAAAGATGATTTTGCTCTAAAAGTGCACGAGAAAACCTGGAGGGCCACCATCGAGGATATCCTCCGGAGGGTGGAGTTGTTGACCAAACAGAAAGCTGAGAATGAGGAGGAGTATTCCATGGATCTTGAGGAGGCGATTGATGATGTGAAGACAAGTGTTGTGATGGCTATCCCGGAGGCTAAGATCAAGTTGGCAGAGGATTTGGAGAATACAGGTTCCTGGGATGTGGACGATTGGCGCGAGGCACTGACCAAGTTGATTTGCAAGCCTTCCGTCATCAATCAGGATCCTGTATTACTGCTGACCGATGGAGGTGAGAAGAAAGACACGGCTGATGATGACCAGGCTAAGGTCTAGGTCTGCAAAAAATTAGCTTAAGTAGTTTTTTTATTAGTAATGTAAGACAATTATTCTTTTGGCTAGGTTGATATGTAATCCTTTTTTGAATGACATGGTAGTATTTTCCTTTCATATTTCTCTTTTGAGTTCTCTGCATGATAGTTATGATATTAGGATCCCGAAAAACTTGGTTCCTGCAAATAATTCTGAGACAAATTTTTCTTAGTGGATCATTTTTAGCGTGCTTGAATTCTGATAACCCAATGGTTTTTGCTTAGGATCCTAGAAATTTTAAGATCCTTAAGCTTTATCTAGAGTTCTTTGAGAATAAGGATAGATGGAACCTGATTATCTCCATGTTTTTCCTTAAGCTTTGTAAGTTCTTCAACCTTGGAATTTACTGAGGATAAACCTCAACTTCGAAAAGAACTTAGGTTCACTGTTGATTTCTGACAATAAGGTTCTTCACCAATGAGGATCGATGAGGATCCTTAACGATGATGATCTGTAAAGATGAGGATCCTTAATGATGAAGATCCTTAAATATGAGGGTCATGTGGGAGAATTCCCTTCTCAAGATAACCTATTTGGGTTATAAAATTTGACAATATTCTTGGGTAACACCATAAGTTCGACTAATAACATTTTGATGTTATTTATTGGGGAGGATCCCAACCTGTGACGTATCTCATGGGAAATCTCCCTACTTATGAAAATGTTATGATTTGTGTGTATTTTCGAGGGAAAAAATCCCAACATGTGGTAACATAAAGATGTTATTGATGGGTTTTGAGCATTCTAACACTTCCTAAGTGTACATGCAACCCTAATAAACCTTGGATCTATGTTTGTCTAAGATACATGCAAATAATTATTTTTCCAAGGTTCATATCCTAACTAGCATGACATGGGGAACATGAATCAAATAAAGCTAGTAGAAATACTTACCTTGTAGTTGTAGTTGATTGTTTGGAGTTTTAGAGCCTAGCACCAATAGTGTGGATGCCTCAAATGGAAATCACAAATCACCACAAACCTTGGAACTTTGAGAGAATAGTCACTACTATCTGGAAATCGGCCCTCACCTCAACAAGTGTCAACTAGTATGATTTCAAGAACCAAAGCCTTCTTTGTATAGTGTGGTGGATTAGGGTTACATCCATGTAAACCCTAATACCCATGTCTCTTCATTTCCATGAGATCCATGGGTTAAAGCTCCATGGAGTATCCATGGACTTTTCCATGCAAGCCTAGCCCATTCCAAATAAGCCTTAGCCCATACTATATAAATATAGAAGCCCATATTTAATTATTAATATCTTTGATCTCTAAATTAATCCTAGATTAATTATAGATCAATACCAATTAAATAATATGATCTTATATTAATATATTAGAACTTATAATATATTAATAAATCATAACTTGTACTATTCTCAACAGATTATCCATAAATTGTTCGGGTGAAGTGCAACCCAAATGGACCATGCCGGGTCGGGTCAAGTACATACCAAATATAGTTATGGACTTAGACACTATATCCAACAATCTCCCACTTGGATAAGTCTAATAAATATAGTTGCAAGTATAACTTCAGGAACCGATCAGCAATCGTAGCTCTTTAAACTTTGTTGAACTAGAACGCGCCATTTTAGATAAGTGATCATATAATCCTCTCTTCTAGATATCAGTCGGACAAATACATGGAACATGGTCTTACTTATTGCCCAGCATTTGTTTCCTGATTTCCGATTTGTGTGACATAGAACTTAACTGAGCACATCAATTTAGTTCTGACCGGGCCCGGTACATAGGTCAAAACAAAATCATCGAGGGGCCCATATATCAGCTTCTAATCCAAGAAGGAACAGATAAACTTCGACTCATATGTTTGTTCTACCACTCATTGAATTATACACAAAGGCACGTTTTATAACATCGAGTTACCAATGCGTTTTCGTACAATCAATGCATAACCAACTCGTAAGTAACAAATCATATCTCTAGGTTTGAAGACTTATATGATATTACCGTCTCACGATCACTCGAGATAAAATTCCATGAAGTGATTCCAGTGAGCGTGGGTTGAGTCCAATGCTCAGAACTTATGAGCACTCATGATTGTTGTAGCCTTGTCCAACACCTTAGACCTCTGCAACCAATCATGACAGTCTTGATTCATACCTACTTCCGACATATGACCGACTGTGGAGGTTTGAATAATATGATATACCAAACATAATTATTCTGAAAGTCAAAATATGCAAAAGAAATATAGTAAACGATCGACAAGAGATAGCAACACTTTACTCATAAATAAAACACCTTTTATTCATCATCTAATGTCACTTACACTTTACAAATTTCATAATTTATCTAACTACCAAAACTTATATCATCCTTCAGCCCTATGCCCCGAGCATGCTGGAGATGCTTAACCCTACTCAGTCCCTTCGTGAGGGGATCTGTTGGGTTCTCATCTGATGATACCCTCTTTGCCACGAGGATTCCTTCTTCTATTCGATGTCTGATGAAGTGATATTTTATGTTAATGTGCCTGGATCTCCCATGATCTCTTGGTTCCTTGGCTAAGGCAACCGCACTATTGCTGTCACAGAAAATCTCCATTGGCTCTTTTATAGCTGGTACAACTCCAAGGTCTCCGATGAAGTTCTTTAGCCATATAGCCTCCTTTGCTGCCTTGCTTGCTGCTATATACTCTGATTCACAAGTGGAACCAGCCACTGTCTCTTGCTTGGAACTCTTCCAAGTGATTGCTCCTCCGTTTAAGGTAAAGACCCAGCCCGACTGAGAGCAGAAATTATCCCTATTAGTCTGGAAGCTAGCATCACTATACCCTACAACTCTCAAGTCATCACTCCCACCGAGGGTAAGGACCCAGTCCTTAGTCCTCCGCAGGTACTTGAGGATATTCTTTACCGCAGTCCAGTGTGCCTTGCCAGGGTTCCCCTGGTACCTGCTAACCATGCTCAAAGAAAATGCTACATCAGGTCGAGTACACGTCATAGCATACATGATCGATCCTACAGCTGAAGCATAAGGTAGTCGACTCATTTCTGCTATCTCAGCCTCAGTACTAGGGCTTTGTGTCTTACTCAATCTGGCATTACTCTGAATGGGTAACTCACCTTTCTTGGAGTTATGCATGTTGAATCTTTTCAACACTTTGTCCACATAGGTGCTTTGACTAAGTCCAATTAGTCTTTTACTCCTGTTTCTCAAAATCCTTATCCCTAGGATATAGGCAGCTTCACCAAGGTCCTTCATAGCGAAACACTTCCCAAGCCAGGACTTAACTTCCTGCAGGGTTGGGATGTCATTTCCTATGAGTAGTATGTCATCCACATACAATACCAAAAAGCTGACTATGCTCCCACTAGCCTTGATACAGACACAAGATTCATCTTCACTCCTTGAAAAGCCAAATTCCTTGACTTTCTCATCAAAGCAAAGATTCCATCTGCGAGGTGCCTGTTTCAATCCATAAATGGATTTCTCGAGTTTACACACTCTATTGGGGTACTCTGTACTGAAAAAACCCTCTGGCTGAACCATGTAAACATCTTCAGCCAACTTTCCATTAAGGAAAGCGGTTTTGACATCCATTTGCCATATTTCATAGTCATGAAATGCAGCAATGGCTAACAGAACCCTAATAGACTTTATCTTGGCCACTGGTGAAAAGGTTTCATCATAATCAACTCCCGGAGTTTGAGAATAACCTTTTGCAACTAGTCGAGCCTTATAAGTGTGTACATTACCATCCATGTCGGTCTTCTTCTTGAAGATCCATTTGCACCCTACAATCTTACGACCTGGTACATTCTCAACCAAGTTCCAAACTTGATTGTCATACATGGACTGTATCTCGCTATTTATAGCCTCTTTCCATTTAGCAGCCTCAGGGCCTGCCATGGCTTCCGTGTAACTGTTAGGCTCATCCAGACCTACTAGTGTCTCATCACTAATAAGTGTCTCAACTTCCGCAGAAATATGGAAACCATGGTAATGCTCAGGTGCATTCCTAACTCTCGTGGAACGCCTCAGAGGTACAGATTCGTCAATTGGCTCAACAGGAGTTTCCTCCTCAAGTTGAGGGCTAGCGTTTGAAGTTCCTTCACCACTTGACTCTTGAATTTCTTCAAGATCAATTTGCCTCCCACTGTCTCCTTGGCTTATAAACTCTCTCTCTCGAAAGACCCCTCTTCTTGCTATAAAGACCACATTATCACTAGGTCTGTAGAAGAGGTAACCAAAGGATCTTTGTGGGTAGCCGATGAAAATACACCTCTCGCTTCGGGGTTCTAGCTTGTCATGAGTCTCGCGCCTCACAAAAGCCTCGCAACCCTAAATCTTGATGTGGTCTAGGTTGGGTACTTTACCAGTCCACATCTCGTGAGGATTTTTGGCAACTTTCTTTGTAGGGACTAGATTAAGAATATGGGCAACAGTCTCTAAGGCATACCCCCAGAATGAGATTGGTAGCGAAGCTCGACTCATCATGGAACGAACCATATCCAACAAGGTTCGATTACGCCTCTCAGCTACACCATTCAACTGTGGTGTCCTGGGAGGTGTCAATTGTGAGACAATCCCACATTCCCTAAGATAGTCGAGGAACTCTGAACTAAGATACTCACCACCTCGATCGGATCGAAGCATCTTAATGTTCCTGCCCAATTGATTCTCGACTTCCTGTTTAAATTCCTTAAACCTTTCGAAAGTCTCTAACTTATGCTTGATCAAGTAGACATATCCATATCTACTGTAATCAGCAATAAAAGTCAAATAATAACGATTAGCATCCCTTGTGGCATGTTTGAATGGTCCACACACATCCGTGTGTACAAGGTCCAACAAACCTTCACCCCTCTCACAAGAACCTGTGAAGGGTGACTTTGTCATTTTCCCAAGTAAGCATGATTCGCAACTATCATCTGACTTTAGGTCAAATGACTCCAAGTCTCCGTCCTTTTGGAGTTGGCCTATGCGTTTCTTGCTTATATGTCCAAGACGACAATGCCATAATGATGCTTTGTCCAAGTTATTATTATTAACAGAATCAATACACAATACATTATTTCCTAAGTTATCAACCACAGATACTGTTTCATACACGTCATCACAAGGTAATGCTTTAAAATAAAGAACATTATTAAAGAAAGCATTAATCGAACCAACTTCATTATCAAATGAAAATGTGAAACCTTGTTTATACAATGCATGAAAGGAAATAATATTTCTTGCCATTTCTGGCGAATAACAACACTTATTCAAATCTAAACTAAACCCACTACTTAGCGATAAATTATAAACTCCAATCTTGGTGACAGGTAAAGCTTTCCTATTCCCCATGATTAAGTTTATTCTTCCTTGCTCCACATTCTCACTTCTTCTTAGTCCCTGCAAGTCACAACAAATATGAATACCACAACCGGTATCAAGGACCCAAGATTTAGAATGGGGTGAGTTATTAGAAATGATAGTGTAAATACCTGCATGGTTGGGTTTAACTTTCCCATCCTTCACATCTTGCTGGTATTTTGGGCAGTTCTGCTTCCAATGTGCCTTTTCATGGCAATAGAAGCATTCAGCCTCTTTTGGGTCAGAAGAAGGAGTGATGAAACCTTTCTTGGTTCCACTTGAAGAAGGGCCATCAAGGGTCCTAACCTTGGTACCCTTCGAAGAACTCTTTCTCTTCTTCCCTCGTCCTTTCCCGATTGCCAAGACAGGGGCAGAGTTGGTAGGAGTAGGAGTAGTAACAACCCTTACCCTTAAGACCACATTCTGCGGTCTTTAAGAGTCCTTGAAGTTTGCTGAGAGTGACCTCTTCCTTGTTCATGTGGTATGTCATACGGAATTGATCATAACATGAAAGTAAGGAGTGCAAAATAATATCTATTGCTAGCTCCTCCGGGAAGTTCACATTAAGCTTCAGCAAACGGTCCACAAATCTTTGCATTTTTTGCATGTGGCCCGTGATGGGTTCACCATCCTTCATGCGAGTTGTTATCATGGAGGAGATGATTTCATACCTCTCTTGATGAGCACTTTGATGGTATCTTTCCATCAAGTCTTGGTGCATCTCATAGGGGTAGAAATCTTCATAGGATTTTTGGAGATCCGCGGTCATAGTGGCCATCATGATGCATGCCACTTTGGTGGCATCCCTTTCATGTGCCCTAAACTTAGCGATCTCATGAAGAGTAGCAACTGTCTCATCAATCTCCTTAAGCTCCTTATCGATGACATATTCCTTGTCCTCGTAGCATGTAATCATTCTGATGTTTCTGATCCATTCATTAAAGTTGGATCCATCAAAAGTGACTTTCCCACACAAGTTCATAAGAGAAAAGGAGCCACTAGGATTAGAGCCAGAAGTAGCGTTGTTTGCAGACATCTAGTAAGAGAAGAAAGAAAGAATTAGTTTAGATATAGAGATAGTCCTTAATAAAACACCTAAATGTAATATTAAGGCTAGGACCCAATCACAATATATTATACTTAGAAGAGGTATGCCGTAATCTAAGTAATAACATATTTGAAAGGTAGGTGAATGACGATTCACCAATTTCCACCAAAGTTGAAATATTAAAATATTTAATTTGGTTCTTAGAAACTCCTAGATTATTTTGAGATTCAATGAACTTTTCAAAGGCATGTTTCAATCTCGAGTGTGCCCTCCAAGTTTTGTGACTGGGATGCCGAGGATCACAAAACGAGGTGTGAAGTAACCATGCAAATTACTTGGTACCCTTAATAAATTACCCCTCAATCGATGTGCCGGTTAACCACACACGCTCCATCGATACTATGATAAATATTAAGTCACCCGTTACCTACCTTGTTAAGTCCAAGTTAGTGTGCCGGTTAACCACACACGCTCTACTAACGACTTAGACAAAGTGTAAAGTGTAATTTCATGGATTATCACCTTATTCACATTTTTCCTAAAGTAACTAAGATTGGGAATTTAATAAAACATTTAGTTACTTTATAATATTCATCATACTTTTAATGAGAATTTATAAGTCCTTGTCTTACCCCTTCGGCTAACGACTCTCCACCAGTCAAGCAAGCAGTGGGTTAGAGTGGACACCCATTAAGTTGCCATTTTATAGGCAACAACCTTATACCCACCTTATAGACCGGCTTCGTGAATGAGGCGTACTAGCGGTAAGACGATATATATATATATATATATATATATATATATATATATATATATATATATATATTATTAACTTATAATATTATAAGTATAAGGGTTGAATTTTAACTTTTTTAAAATTCTAAGGGTTAGAACTAAAGTTTTTAATATGACTTTACTTGTTCCAAAACTTGAGGGCAAGTTTTGTAAACTTTCAAAACTTTTCATTTCTTGTAACTTATGAGTTTAATAGAGTAATAAAAATGAAGACTCTTCATTTTTCTAACTCTTGTGTTCTTTTAATGGTTTTTAATTCAAGTGACTTTTGGTTTTCCATAACTTGAGGACAAGTTATGGACTCTATTAAAACATATTATGATCAAGAATTAAACTACCACATATGTTACAAATAATTCCTATGATCATCTAAACATCATAAGATCAAGAACATGAATATGAACACTTTCATGAATCAAAAATTACACATAAAACTTTGTAATTTTGATAACAAGTTGTTGTAAATGGATTAGCAAAGACATTACACCATCTAAAACAAGTTTTCAAGTACCAAAACAGTTTAGGGTAATGTTTCTAGTCCATTTCCAGCAACTAAAGTCGAAAATCTGCACTCTGTAGCTCCTACTCGCCGAGTGCATGAACCTACTCGGTGAGTAGGTTGAAGATACACATGAACTCGGCGAGTCCCCCCATGGACTCGGCGAGTTCATCAGGCAGACAGCAAGTTTTTCGACTTTTTCAACTATTTTGCATCAAGTATCAAACAAACAAGCCTAGGCTCTGATACCACTGATGGGTTTTGAGCATTCTAACACTTCCTAAGTGTACATGCAACCCTAATAAACCTTGGATCTATGTTTGTCTAAGATACATGCAAATAATTATTTTTCCAAGGTTCATATCCTAACTAGCATGCCATGGGGAACATGAATCAAATAAAGCTAGTAGAAATACTTACCTTGTAGTTGTAGTTGATTGTTTGGAGTTTTAGAGCCTAGCACCAATAGTGTGGATGCCTCAAATGGAAATCACAAATCACCACAAACCTTGGAACTTTGAGAGAATAGTCACTACTATCTTGAAATCGGCCCTCACCTCAACAAGTGTCAACTAGTATGATTTCAAGAACCAAAGCCTTCTTTATATAGTGTGGTGGATTAGGGTTACATCCATGTAAACCCTAATACCCATGTCTCTTCATTTCCATGAGATCCATGGGTTAAAGCTCCATGGAGTATCCATGGACTTTTCCATGCAATCCTAGCCCATTCCAAATAAGCCTTAGCCCATACTATATAAATATAGAAGCCCATATTTAATTAGTAATATCTTTGATCTCTAAATTAATCCTAGATTAATTATAGATCAATACCAATTAAATAATATGATCTTATATTAATATATTAGAACTTATAATATATTAATAAATCATAACTTGTACTATTCTCAACAGATTATCCATAAATTGTTCGGGTGAAGTGCAACCCAAATGGACCATGCCGGGTCGGGTCAAGTACATACCAAATATAGTTATGGACTTAGACACTATATCCAAAAGTTATAAACCTTATGTTATTTCAGGGGTAAGATCCCAACTTTTGGATAACATGAAAATGTTATAAAACTTAAGTAATCACTGGGGTAGCATCCTAAATTTTGGATAACATGGAAAAGTTTATAAAACTTAAGGATCTTAACTTATGTTCAAGGATAAGAGAGTTGACAAGCCACTGCATCTTGAAATGATCCCATTATCCGTATCCCATAGTTAGACATCATGCGTTCAAGCGAGGTGTATAAACCTTAGTTCGTGTGAAAGAGGTAATTAGCTCTTTAAACCTTAGAGGGGATTAAGTACCCTTAAACGTAGGAGAGATAATCAGTCTCTAGCTTGTGTATGTAATAGTTTAAAAATCATACCGTTGATATAAGATGTTGATATCTTTGTGTGCTAGGAGGCTTATGTTTCATGATATTTTAATCATGAGGATCCTTATGTTTCAGGATCTTCAAGATTGAGGATCCTGGTGTTCTAGGATATTTAACCTCGAGTATCCTCATGTTTTGGGATCGTTGCTTATGGAGATCTTTATATGTGCATTGTTCTGCATCGAAAACGTTAGCTAGGGTAGGAGTTAATCTAGCTAACCACCCTTCGATGCTTAAGTTAGTAATGTAATCGAGGAGAAAGAAGTAACGATGAAAAGTTCAATGTAAGGAACATGTGTACATTGGTTTTGTTGAAGATTAATCGACCTTACTTATATGTAGTATGCTTTGAGATGTATAGCATTCTAGGATCATGGCAGAACGTGTCCTTCGAGTGTTGGTAGCCAGTATTCTCCTTTTCCTGCTTCATCATCTATGAGATATGGTGCTTCCCACTTAGGAGCTAATTTACCTGCACCAGGATCCTTGGTGTTTTGGAATGTTTTCCTTAATATAAAGTCTCCTATTTGAAACCTTCTAACTTTTATGTTCTTATTGTAAGCCTTGGTGATCCTTTGTTGATGCGTAGCGATGCATATTTTGGCAAGATCTCTGAGTTCGTCAACAGTATCAAGATCTTGGGCAAGGATCCTGCCATTGTTTTCTTGATTTTGGAGCAAATATCTTGATGTCGGGATCACTACTTTGGTAGGGATCATCTTTTCTGTCCCAAACATCAGGGAGTAGGGGGTCTGACCTGTGGCTATTTTGGAAGTAGTCCTATATGCCCATAAGTCGAAAGGAAGCTCTTCTGCTCATCTTCCTTTCTTATTATCCAACCTTTTCTTCAAGTTGTTTACTATGATTTTATTATTGGATTCTGCTTGACCATTAGCTTAGGGATGAATAGGAGTGGGCATTATCATTTTGATTCCCCAACTTCTGCAAAAGTCTCTTGTCCTTTTGCTTATGAATTAGGATCCATTGTCGCATATGATTTCAGCCGAGATCCCAAACCTGGTCAAGATATAACGTTTAATAAATGAGATTACCTCTTTGTCTCTTACCTAAACGAAGGCTTCAGCTTCGATCCACTTTGAGAAATAATCAGTCATCACCAGCATGAAGACTTTTCCCTAGAGCTATTGGTAATTTTCCCACTATATCCATTCCCTATTTCATGAATGGCCAAGGAAAGTTAACAGGATGTAGAGTTCTGCTGGTTGATGTTGGATGTTGCTATGTCTTTGGCAAGCATCACACTTTTGAGAATGTAGGAAAGAGTCTCTCTACATGGTTGGCCAGTACTATCTTATTCTTAATATCTTGGAGCATAAGTATCTACCCCCAGTATGATTGCCACAGTATCCTTCATGTATGTCTTTCAAGACTTCTGCAACTTCAGGATCTTCCAAGCGTCTAAGGTATGGAAATGCCATAGATGTTTTATAGAGTTTACCTTGGATTATTATGAATCTTGAGGCTCTTGTTCTAAATGCTCTTTCTCTTTTTTCTTCTATTGGAATCGTACCATTTTGGAGATATTCCATAATGGGTTGGATCCATGATCATGAACTTCCTTGAGGATCCTGTTTGTGGGGATCCCTTTGAGGAGGGATCTGAGGGTCAGGATCTTTGATGGATTCTATGCTTATTTGTTGTTAGGGATCCTCTGATTTTTCGGGAAGGTTTCTATGGCTGGAATTATTATATGGGTGATAGGGATCTTCATTTATGGTGGGATCCTTAGGGAGGATCCTAAGTTGGCTAATGCGTCTGCTTCAGTGTTTTCTTCTCTGGGAACTTGGGTTAGGCTAAAGTGTTCAAAATCATAAGCTAATTTTTTGAGGATCTCCAGATATAGTGCTAATCTTTCACATTTCACTGTGTAAGATTCATTGAAGTGATTAGTCAATAATAAATAATCAACAAATAACCGAAGATCCATGATTTGAAGATCCTTAGCCAATTGTAGTCCCATGATGAGTGCTTCATATTCTGCTTTGTTATTGGTAGTGTTGAATTTGCAACTAACTGTCTGGGGTAGGATGTCCCCCTGTGGCGATTTTAGTATGATCCCTAGCCCTTTTCCTTTTTTATTTGAAGCTCCATTTGTGAACAGTGTTCATTTTCCCAAGTGTTCATCTTCTAGGAGTTATTTGGCTTCCAAGTACACTTCGTTTTGTAGATCATCTCTAAAGTCAGCCACAAAGTTTGCTAACGCTTGTGACTTTTTGGCGGATCTTGGTTCATATATGATGTCGAACGTGCTTAACTTCACCGACCATTTTTGCATCCTTCCTGACAATTTTTTTTCTCATGACATTCTTAATAGGATAATTAGTTTTCACATGTATAGTGTGTGTTTCAAAATAACGTCTTAATTTAGTAGAAGCAGTTACTAAGGCAAGAATAAATTTTTCAAGGTGAGAGTACCTAGTTTCAGGACACTACTAGAAAAATAGCCTTTTACGACGCGCAAATCACGACACTCATTAATTTATGTTACACAAACGAGAGTGACATTAAAAAAATGTTATCTTTTCAGAGAATTTAAGGATTTAGGTCACGCATTATTGCGTGCCTTTAAATTAGTGTCAAAAGAAAAAAAATTAAAAACACGGAGGGCGTTGTATCTTAAATTCGCATCATCTGTAGGTGTCGCTTTATAATTTTAATGAACGCGCATTCCTTAGTTACAAGCGGGAAAAGAAAAGCCAAAAAATTAGAAAAACCCGCTACCCTCCCTGCCCTAAGCATTTTCACGCATCTTTCGTTCTCCTCACACTGTTGTGCAACTTCTCAATCAAAGATCGAAGGTTACGATTTCATCTCCATCTCTCGACTTCATCATCTCAATCAAGAAAAAGGGCTTCTGATTTCCATTCATCTACTTCATCGCTGCTGTAATTTCACCTTCCTCATCTCTCTGCTGTTCTTGAGAATACTTGCCAACAGTTTTCTTGCACTATTCCTTGACCTGCTTCCTTCTAGATACGCTTCTTCAAAGATCTTGATTACATGCTTCCTTTTGCAGACGTTTACCCCAATTTCTTCTTTCATCTCTCACTCTAGAAACCCTAATCCCTCCACCAGGATGAACACCACCACCAACTCATCCACCAGACTATACCGCACCTGCAATGCACCACCAGGTCCACCACCGCCTTCCGTCGTCATTATTCTCTATTAACATCGCTCAACCACCACACTCCTCCCTCTCTGTGTTGCAATCATAGATACACACCACTGTTAAAATCACACCACTGCTTCACAATCTTACCAGCTTAAGCTTCCATATTCTTGAACCCCATCTTCGAACCAAAAGTGTGAGTATCCCAAACATGGTTCCTTTAAAAAAGGTATATATTATTTTTCTATTTTTCTTACATGAAGTTTATCAGAGCTGTTTCTTTCTTCTTGAATTATGAAATATGAATACTGATATGAATTATGAAATATGAATATCTCTAAACATGTACTTGATTTCATATCCTTTATTTGTGACTATAACTCATGATTGATTGCAGATACCTTCTAACCCAATTGCACTTATCCAAAGCAGTACGAATAGACTTTGAATTTAAGAGATGCAGAAAAGATGAAGAGAGAGTTACAATCAGTGGAAAGAGATATAGGAGAGGCAGATATTGAAAGGAACAAATAGAAGGAGAAATGTTAGGATCCTAATGTTGTCATAGGGACAAATTTAAAGGAGCTTGAGGCACTTCAAATCAAATGCAACCAGACTATGAGGAGGTACACTTTTTTGACATATGAATCATCTTTATCACAACCCTTATTAATTTATTCTTTTCTTGTTGAATTTTTAGGTTGAAACTAGGAAATGACTTCTAGTATGAGTTGAATGACAAAGGTTTAACACTTGCTGAGGTGCTTCGGATGGATTGTAAATCAACACTGAAGCCTGCACTAAAGTCTTCTAGTGATGATGTAAAGAAAAGTTTAATGGAAAATCTTGAAAGTTTGATATCTCTTCAGCAATTATTTGTAAAAGGTGACTCCTGGATTTGGGAATGGATTTCAAGCAACTCCAAAGACTAGCACCACCAATGAGATCCCTTCTTCACTTACTCCACCTTCTTGGGATGGTTTTGCTTCATTGGCTTCTTATTTGTGTAGCTGGCAGGAATACTCTGATTCAGAAAGTAAACAAGTGAAGAAACTAACAGAGCAAGATTATAGTGACATGGTTGCCCTTCATTGTTCTCCTGTTTCAAATTTTTCTGCATATGTGAGTCCTGAAGCTTCAGCGCAATTAGCAGCAACAACTACATGGGGTTCTAGAGTTACTGCAGTTGCCTTTGACCCTACCTGTGGTGGCTCTGTCATTGCTATTGTAATTGTTGAAGGTACTTAACCTTTCAACCTTCCAACCTTCTCCATTTGTGAAACATATGGAGGGCCTACATATCTTGTACCATATCCCTGCCTATGCAATTGGTATAAGATGAATAGGACTATTGTGACTTGGTTTATCATAATAGTTGATTTTATGGGTTTCCACTGTTACAATAATATCTCTATGATTGATATACATCTCAAGTCCCCATTTTTGTTGCCTTATACATATGATACTTTTGTAAGTTCACATAAGCAAAAAGATTATCCAAGGTCCAATAAACCATTGTAATCTAGAACCTTTTTGTACGTGATGCTAATTCTGTTATATGTAGTGTAATGATTGGGTTTTGTTAACTGGCTCTAGTGTTTATGAAAAATAAATAGGAGGACATTTACAAGATTGCAGAGATGTCAAAATCATCTTTTGTGGATAAAACATTGGAGTTCACGTCAAGCCTGCTTGGGGAGATGATGAAATCTTCCACATCGTTTAAATTTAGTGAAAAAATAATAAAGGTAATTGAATATTATGTTTAGAATATAAAAGAAAGAGAAGTTAAATATCCTCCTACCCATCTTAAATGTCATAGGAAGAAAATGTAGGAGGATATATAATTTCTCAGAAAAGAAAAGATTTTAAATATTTCCTTGTGATGGAAATTAACTCACTCCCACCCAATAACACACTAGTTTACAACTACATGTCAACGTAAGTTGCATCTATTGACAATATTAACTTGTTAGATGAAGTGATGAGTTTAGTATTTCATCACATATATGTCTGGCTTTTTCCCCGAGTCACAAACATGACCGAGGAAAGCTACAACCCTTTTATTGTCCTTCAAAAAGAAATGCCTAAAAAATTATGGAACTTCACTTTGAATCTGGCTTTCATCTAACTCTTGTAAATGGTCTATGCAAGACATTACTGGAGTTTGATTATCCTTTGATGCTTCTGTTAGTTATTCCATCAAATGCCTTCAATGTTATGGCCATTAGCTTTATGAGCTATTATCTTTTAACAAAACTAATGTCCTTATTAGATGATAGATCCTCATACATAAAAAATGAAAGAAAAATCCATTTTCTAATTTTTTTTTCTTACTTCTCCCTTCATTTTGCTTACATGCATGTGGGGGTACATTTGGTTATTTAAAGAAAACGACAGAAAGTCAATGAACTGTTTGTGATTTTGTTCAGGAATTAAAGGAAATTCAGGAGTCTACTTCAAGCAAACCTCGTAAGAAGTTGAAATCACTGACTACGCATGGTGTTACTGGTGGAATTAAGGTAATTTGACATTAAGCTTATTAGATACAAAGCATAAACCAACAAAAAAATGGAAGCGAACAACAAGAATTAAGGCCTTTGAATGCTTAACAGGAGAAAAAACTTATAAGCACATTTTATTTTCATCCACCCACCAATGTGGGATAATGAAAACTTAGCTACTTGCAAATAACCACTAATTTCCAACAACTACCATGTCTTCTTTCTGAACTTATGAATCTAGTTGGCAAATTATTTGCTTATCATACGATCCTTTGATTTTATTAACATTTACTTCCTTTCTGATAGGTGCAAGATGGGGTGCAGCTTCCATCTCAACAGATCTTTGGTACATTACCAAGGTTGTATCTCTTTCTCATTTTCATGGGTGTATGCTTTTCATCTCCACTACATATTTCTATAAAAAGACTTTGATGCATGCTTGAGCATAAAATGAGATTTACAGTGTGTGTATATATAATAGTTGTGCATTTCTTTTTTTCTTTTATAGATCTCCTTCTGATGCGCATAGTACAACATCCCTGCAGCTTCATTTCCAGACTAAGTTGCTTCCTACATTTTTCACTGGAAATAGGATAGAATCCGAGGAATCCTATTTAGAGCCAGATAAAGGTCCTTCAATTACTGGATGGAGAGTTTAAAGATGGGAATCCTATTTAGAGCTTGTTGTTCTGCATCTGATATTTGGGAATCCTACATCAACTTTTGGTGGACAGCCTCCTATGCAAACAGTGTGGGTCTCGAAAGTGAACTGATTACTTTAAAAACAATCCAACACCTACACCAGGATCGACTTTTGAGGATATAAACATGTCAGATTCTGACATAGAGAAGGAAAAAAGGGTTGTTTTTGATCCTTCTGATTTGCCAAGTGATGTTTTTGATCCTTCTAATCTAAAAAAACTTTAGGCCTAAAAAATTAGCTAGTGAAGGGCAGTTTTGTCATTTCAATAACATGTGTTGATGCTGTGGCTGTTATGTTGTTACTTAGTTTCACTGAACAATCTGATTGCGGTTCTGGATGCAGATTTTCATTCTCTTCCTTCCGCTCAGCACAGACAACAATATGACACTGTATGTTTGTTTAAGCTATTTCTCTAATTTATGGATGGTTCTTTTTCTGTTGGATTTAATAAAAAAATAAAAAAAATGCAGGGATTAGACAGGATAAAATGCAGGCTATTAGAAGGAACAAATGCTCAAGAGGTGAGAGTAATGGTTATGCCAGCTTCTGTCATACGCTAGACATCTGATGATATATGGCTTACTGTATCAGAGATACCTCCATTTATACAACCTACCAAAGCACCACCACCTTCAAGACCTCCCCCTTCAAAAGTCCATATTTTTAGGAAAAAATTTCATGGAAAAGTATATTCTCTACAATTTGTCCATCAGAAAATAACAAGCTTAGAAAATTCTTACCCTATTTATAGATCTTCGTGACGTTAAACCATGGTAATAAGTTTTGCTTTCAATCAAAATAATTCGTTGTGTTTTTCCAATTTAGCAAGAAGCTTTAAAAAGATCTCAAATTGCATACAATCCTGAATAAACATGAGAAAAGAAGAAGAATTATTTTATTCTTTTTATAGGTTGGAAATTACTCTTTATTTGGTGAAATAAATGTAAGTATATTGTTGTTTCTTGAATTTGCACTTTTATTAAACTTGAAATTATAGAACTACCAATTTTTTATTCCATTAATTTCTTTCTATTACTTTTTTTTACGAGATTATTGCATGCCAAACAAGGTAATATTTGTTTCTTTTTTTAGTTTATATGAGTTCAAAAATGAAAATACTATATTCTTTTATTGAATTTCTTTAAAACAGGGGTAACTACTTTGATATGGATCAATGTCTGGTCTTGTAAATCAGGTTCCTCCTACAACAACTCATATAGGGCAACTTCAACTGACCAGTCACCAAAAGGTCGTAGAGATTGTTGCTCTATGAGAAATTGGTCATCTTATCATCCTCAAACATAAATAAACAAACACACAAGGACCACTGTACAATGCACTTTTCACGGATGAAGGCGAGTCAAGACTTTGACTTTTCTTGTTCTTATAATTCCATCCTTTCTTTCATAGTTTCATTAACATTTTTATGGAAAAAGGGTATTCTTACAAGACTTCTCTGATTGCAGGTGTTGCTGATGCTGTCCAAAAAGAAAGTCTACACTTCTGTGTAAGTAACTATTTTATTCAGTTCTTGTTCCGTTGTGTAGTGACCACCAAGAAATACGGGTATTTTGACTAATGATTTTATAAGCACTTTTCATATTTATAATGAAAGCCTTGTATGTTTGCTAATTTGTATCTTTTTAAAACTTATCCAGATTTGATCGGCCAACAAAGGACAACATACTGATGGAAAGATATCATTTTTTTTGCTTCAAGTTGTAAAGAATTAAGATGCCGAGGTAATAAATAATTATCTAAACTAAATTGGATGAAAGTGAAGTTGATGGAGCTCTTAAAAGAATTTTACAAGTGCTCAAGCGAATCTATCATATGTTCTTTCATTATTTTATGAAGTAGTGTAAGTTCTATTAAGAGGAAACCCACACAATCCCTTGTTTCCTTTGTATGATGTGTCTAGACAGACAGTGCTGTGAAGCTGCGGGTATCAGCATGGGGTTGTTAATGGTGGGAACCGCTAGTGAGAAGGCAGTTGAGATGCTTGTGAATGCTCATGAGACACAACATGAAAAGATCATAAGGTGAATTAAGAATTTACAATTAGTACCTTTTAATATTATGTTAAATAGTAGTTAGTTATGACATGTATATAAATACAAGGTCATTTCGGTCATTATACCCCCATAAAAGTTTTTAAAAAAGATAGGTAACTATTTGTTGCGTTTAATTTATGGATTGATAACATTAAAAAAATTACATCTCATAGTATTTTCAAATATACATTTCTCCTTTTGTCTTACAATTGTTATATTGAATGTTCAGGATGATTTAGATAACATAACTCATTATCTAATACTAGCAAGAGAACCTATAATCCCAGGAATTGACAAGGCCCATAAGGTAACAAAAAAGATAATTTATTTTATTGTATTTTAAATCAAATTATAAAATCATATATAAACTACCCAAACAATATTCAAATTTTATTTTATCGCCTCAATTTTGCAGACGAGCATTGTGTTTACATTAAATGAAGGCCCTAGGGTCTTGTTCAATGCTTTAGTTGTGTTTGCTCTAAGCGAGATCAACTTATCAAAAGTATATTATTTTTTTCACCCTTTTATTTAATATTTTTGTGATTGAATGAAAGTCTTAATGAAAGTAATTGACAACCCTTTTTCTGTAAATGATGTTCATGTGATGGTGGGAGAGGTGTTGTATTTTTCTCTGTTGCTAGGTAACCTTCTCAACAACAACATTCTACTTAAGTAGGTAAGTAATCAAGATTAAGGGAGACTTGTAATCATGTTTAGCATTCCTTTCCAGTAAGAAATAGAGTTGTATGATTATTTGTTAGTTTTATAGGAATGTATAACCCATATTAGCAATGTATTATTTTTGTTTAACATTTGAATGATTCTTTGTATGACATTATAATTTGTGCAATTTATTTTATTTTTTGAGTATGAAATTTTATTTTATATTATGCAATGGATTGTATTTTTTTGTATTTGGTATTTTATATCTATTATGAGAAATTAAATGCAAATTTAATTTAAAAATTAATAAATATATAAATTTATTTTTTTTAAACATTTAAATTTACGATACGCAAAAATGTGTGTCATCTTCATTTATGACATAGCCTTTCTTGACAGGGGCTTTCTTGATACGCATTGCGTGTCATTAACACGCGCATCGTAAGGTTACAACACACGAATGCGTGTCGTCTTCCTTTATGACAGGGCCTTCCTTGATACGCATTGCGTGTCGTAAACGCGCGTTGTAATTGCGCGTCGTAAATGACCGTCGCAAATGCGCGTCGTCTCTCTTTATAACATGGCCTTCCTTGACACGCATTTGCGCGTTGTCTGAGCCTTTTACGACGCGCAATGAGTGTCGTAAAAGGCTAGTTTTCTAGTAGCGGGATCCATAAGACTTTTACTTACATAGTAGATAGGATGTTGGTCTTCGTTAAGATCTTTGGTCAGGACAGCACTTACCATGTTTGAGGATACCGAGAGGTAGAGGAGAATTGGTTCTCCATCTATAGGCTTTACCAGTAATGGCGCAGAACTCAAGTATTTTTTGAGTTCCTGAAAAGCTTTTCCTTGCTCTTCAGTCCATTCGATCCTCTTGTTCTTCTTCAAGATATCGTAGAAGGGTTTATATCTTTCTGAGGATCTTGAAATGAACCTGTTGAGTGCTGCTACCCTTCTGGTTAGCCTTTGGATGTCTTCTGCTAAAGATGGAGATTTCAGCTCGATGATTTCTTTAATCTGCTCCGGACTTTCTTTTATTCCTCTCTTGGTTTCCATGTACTCAAGGAACTTGCCCGACTTCATCCCAAAGTGGCATTTGAGTATATTCAACTTCATATTGTATTCGTCTAGGATGTCTAATGCTTCTTTGAGTTCCCTAAGATGATTTTCAGCTTTCATTGACTTCACCACCATGTCGTCAATATATACCTCCATAGTGTGCCCCAACTTGTCTTTAAACATCTGATTCACCAATCTTTGATATGTTGCACCTACATTTCTAAGACCAAAAGGAATTATAGTGTAACAATATATACCTGTTGTTGTTATGAATGTCGTATCTTCTTGATCGGATGGTTCCATCTGGATTTGTTGGAATCCTGATGAAGCATCCACGAAGGTCAGGAGTTCGTGGCCAGCCGCTGTGTTTATCATAGAGTCAATGTGTGGTAGAGGGAAAGGATCCTTAGAACTTGCCTTTTTAATATTTGTGTAGTCCACACATACTCGCCATTTTCCATTCTTCTTCTATACGACAACCATGTTAGCTAGCCATCTTGGGAACTTCACCTCCTTGATCATTCCTGTCTTGAGAAGCTTTTCTACTTCTTCTTGGAGGATCTGATTCTTTTCAGGTGCAAACTTCCTTCTCTTTTGGTGTATTGGTCTGAAAGATGAATCAATATTAAGTTTGTGAGTGATAATACTCTTGTCTATACCTATCATATCGTTGTGTTTCCATGTGAATGTCTTGCTTCTTGTTCAAAGGAAGTTTAACAGATCTTGCTTGATTTGCTCAGGTCTTGAGGATCCTATGAGGACTTTAGCTTCAGGATTCTCGATACCCAGGGGCACTTCCTTCATATCTTGCTCCTTCGTTTCTAGAACATGTCGTGTCCCTTGCCTTAATTTTTATGCTTGTTGGGGTTTTGTCGCAGGTTTCATAGAGGTTTTATAACATTCCTTCGATTCTTGTTGGTCTTCCATGATCTTCACTGTTCCCCATGGAGTAGACCTTTTTACACACTGATGCTACATTAATGGAACCACTTTCATCTCGTGGATCCACGGTCTAACTAGTATCACATTATAAGAAGATAAGGTGTAAATAACACATAAATTTTGTATAGAGTTTACCCCATCTATGTATATTGGTAGCTTTATTTCCCCAATTGTGTGTTTCGTTTCCCTGCTAAATGCTATGAGGATCGAGGATCTCTTGATTATATCTGATTTTGGGATGTTCATCCTTTTTAGTACGTCTAGGAGTACGATGTTAACTGAGCATCCTTCGTCAACAAGGATCCTTCTGACAAAGTGGTTAGCCATGTACAGTGTTATCACGAGTCCGTCATGGTGAGGATCCTGGATCCCTTCCCTGTCTGTCTTGTCAAATGTGAATTTCCTTGTCGTTGCTAACCATGATATTCATTCGTGGTCTATCCTCCTTTTCTGTTTTAGAGACCTTGGTGTGTATTTTATCCGGAGAGTAAGAAGTGCCACAAATGTTAGATCCGCCCAAGAGAACTTTAATTATCTTGGCGTTTGGGGGTGGAGATCTTGTTTTCTCCGGGATCTTGTGACCATCCTAGTTGTTCTCCTTGGATTATTCTCTTTTTCTATCGAGGATCTCTTTAATTCGCCCCTTCCTAAGGAGGTAGTTGATCTCTTTTCTTAGGGCTATAAAATTTTCCGTTATTTGACCGAAGTCTTCGTGGTAAGCACACCAGTTGGATTTGTCTTTCCAACTGGTGGACTTGTTATCCTTCTTTGGCCATCTTGCTCTGTTTTTGAGATCCTGCATAACATGGATTATACCTGAAACATCCACAGAAAAACAATAGTCAGTGATCTTAGGAAGTTCCTCTTCTTCTCTTTCATCTTCGAGGGCATTAACCCTGTGATGATCCAGTTTGGAATAAGGCTTTGATTTGTAGGATCTTGTGGCCGAGGATTCGGCCTTCCTGTTGAGATTCTTGTATTGAGTTGAAGGGTTGCTCCTCTTCTGGATTTCTTTATCCTCTTCAAGCCTTATGAATCTCAATGCTCGGCACCTAACTTCGTCCAATCTCTTACATAGGTTAATCAGAAGATCTTCATAGAAGGGTGAATCCTTCCTTAGACCCATCTTGAAGGCCTCTACAATAGTCACCATGTCAATGTTGGGGATGCTTAAAGCTTCCCAGCCAAACCTGTTAACAAAATCTCTAAGTCATTCCTTAGGATCCTGAACCACCTGATAGAGATCACTAGCAATCTTCTCGAAGGTTCTGCTACAAGAAAACTCGTTATTGAAAATATTGACTAATTGTGCAAATGAAGTAATAGGATATGGAAGGACTTTTAACTAGCAGCCATTTGAGAGCTGATCCCATAAGGGTTGAACTGAAACCTTTGCATAGGCAAGCTTCCTTCAAGTGTACTGGATGGGAATGATCTCCATCCTTTCTCGGTATTATGCTACGTATTCTTCAGGGTCCATAGTTCCATCGTAAGGCTTCATGCCAGGGGTTTGGAAGTGTTTTGGAAACTTCGGTATCGGCTATTGCGGGAGAAAATCTCGAGATCATGTGACTTGTTGGAGATGCTTCTAGTATGGGTTGGACCACCCCGGGTATGCTTGAGATCAATTGTCTCAACTGTTGAAGTTTCCTAGCCATGTTTGGATTTATTCATGTATCAACATTAATAGAGTTAGTATGAATAGTATTGTTGTTTAAGAAGTTACTATAATCAAGGTTTCTAGGAGTATTGAAAGGCACATTGAGATTATTGATCATATATGCTTGGTTTTCCATAGTTACCCCCTTAGGTGACGCCATAGTGGTAGGAACTGTGTCCTTCTGGTGAATTCCTGAGCATCCTGCATCATCAAAGTTCAGGATCCTTGGTTGTACAATTATGGGCATTGTTTCCTGGGATTTATGAAATTCTGCCTTCATCCTCTCCACTTCTCTAAGCAGTTCTCTATTCTCCTCTTGTTGTTGGGTCACCTGTTGCGTTATTTTCCTCATAATAGTGAAGAGTTGTGCAGTAATGACTGAGGCAGTCAGATCCTGGGGTCCTGAGGATCCCAAACTTCCTTGGTTAGTGACCGGAAGGGTGTTTTTCTTCGAAGTGTCAGGCGTTTTCCTCTGACCAGGGGGTCCACTTGGAGGAGGTGGTAGGTTTTTGGTTGGAATGGAAGGAGCGGAGGACGAAGAAAGGATTGGTTGTGTAGACATGATCTTTCGAGGATTTTGAACACCATGGCCCCACGGTGGGCCCCAAATTCTTTTGGTAAAAAATATTACAAATACTAATCAACCAAATTGAATGAGAAGCTGTGATGTTCGAATTGTGCAATAACAATGATAAAGAGGATGACACAATGGTTTACAAGGAAAGCCCTTGATCCTTGCTAGGATCTCCAACACAAAACCTTGGGAGGTGATAATGATCACCTGTCTTGATGATTTTATTAACGTAAAATGGTGGTTACAGAGAATATTTCAGTAAGAACAAGCGAGTAATTTCGTAAAGTTAGCTCAGAGATAAAACAGTGTCTTGTGTGCTAGATACAAGTGTCAATTTATAATCTAAACTAGCCAACAAGATGTTCGATATTTCCGGGATCCTTCATGACCAGCTTCATGAACGTTATTTGACTTTGTATTTCGGGTCTTTAACATAGTTGAAACTAATCTCCATTGAGAAAAGTCTTTTCTTGACTGTTTATGCACATGTGTTAATTAAGAACAAAATATAACCGTTATAAATATTAGTAAATAAAGATAACAGTAATAGTCGGGATCCTGAGATAGTTGAGGATCCTGAATATTTGATGAGGGTTGAGGATCATGGCCCTAACAATAACTTTTCTAAGTAATATTATTTTCATAATATATTAATAAACTTCTTATTTCAATTTATTAATCAAATAATAAATTAACCTCTCTCTCTCTCTCTAAAAGTCATCCTGTCCAATTGCTAGATTTGAAGGCAACCTAAAAGGAATGTGCTACCATCAATTCAAGTATATACCAATTATAGTTATAGGTTTAGACACCTAATCTAACAGATTCATCCTCACATTCTTGACATCTTTACTTTCTTTTAGCCCCTATAATTAAGAAAAAATGTAAAAACCATATCTTGTATCAAGGACCCAAGAACGAGTAGATTATGAGTTATTAGTTTGAATAGTGCTTATACATGTTGGCGATGGCTTCACCTTTCCATCTTTGATGTCTTGCAAGTACTTAGGGCTGCTCCCCTTCCAATAGCCCTTGTTATTGGAATATAAACAAGTGACCTATTGGGATCACTAACAGCTGGAATGTCTGAACTGTGCTAGGCTTTTGGGCCATTGCTAGACGACCTAAAATGGGTGTTGCACTTCCAGTTAGCTTTAGGAGCAACCTCCCTCTTCTTCCCTTTGTTTTGCCTAATGACGAGAATGGGAACATTAGTGGGTCAATATGAACTGAAGATAGCAACTTCGCAAGGAGTTCAAGAACATTTTAATGGCCAACTCCTCGACAAAATTCACATTGAGCCTAACACAGAGTTTCACTTATCTTTGTATTCTATGCACGTGGTTGCACACAAACTCTTCCTATTTCATCTTACAAGCCATGAGGGACTTGACCAGTTCATATTTCTCTTGACGAGCTATCTTGTGGTACTTTTCCACAAGGTTATTGTTCATCTTATATGCCCAATAGTCCTCACAGAACCTTTGCAATTCGGGAGCCATTGTAATGACCATGATGCAAGCAACTTTTGTTGCATCATCGTAGTGTTTCTTGTAGGAGGCTAGATGTTCTGGAGTAGACCACTTCATCGATTTCAACAAGTTTTTGTTCAATGACATATTCTTTGCCCTCGAATCAAAGAGCCATCTTGATGTTGCACATCCAATCATTGTAGTTGGTGCCATCAAAGGTCACCTTGGACATGATAGAGAGTGGGAGAAACTCGAGAGGTGGGTAGACGACAAAGGAATAGAAGCATCACTAATAGTAGACATCTATAGAGAAAAAGAATAGTTTTAATTAGATGACAATAATCCTTAATATTTAACCCATAATAAACTACAGGCTAGGATCCAAAATAACAATTCACAACTAAGTGAGCTCCTCCCAACAAGCTTCATAGAGAACATTGAGGGGTGGTGTAGCATCTCTTGGCGAGGTTGTTGGCAAGAGGGGTGGTGCGGCCACTCCCTCAAGCCTTATGATAGCATCCCACTTTTGTTTTATCGTAGCACAACATTGTACTTTAAAGAACTATTTGACCAATTATAGTAATGTAATGGCAAATCGAAAGCAACTTTCACTCTTATAAGTTGGTTGAGTTTTTCAAATGTACATAAAAGAACAATTGAAAGTACAACATTATAATTGGATAAAATTTTCAAAGCACAACACCTTAATAACAAATATATAAATAATTGAAAATTGTAATAGAAAGAAATGAAAATAAGACGATATACTTATAATACACAAATAAATAAAACTATGTTGCAATTTCAGTAGGACAGTCTCCGATAGTGCCCCATGTTGTCAATTTTCTCATTGAAAATGACAGCTTTTTGCATGTGCCCACTTCTGTTTCCAGCTAAGTTCATGTCTAGAACCAAATGACTCCTTGTGTCTCCCTCCAACACTTTAAGTACCTACCAATTTTAACATCAACAAAAATGTTATTTCAAAATATAATTAAAATCACAAATGATGTAAAAAAATGATCACTGTATTTTCTGATTTTTCACTTTTACGTGTTGTAATTTTTTTTTTTTTTTAATTTTGGTCCTTTTCAAGGTTTCCTGTCCATTTTGGTCCCCGTCTCTTTTGATTTTCCGTGTTTATTCCAAAACTTAAACCTTCTTTCAGTTTTGGCTCTTTTTCAAGGTTCCATATGAATTTTATTGCCCATGCTTTCTAATTTTTATCGCATTTAGTCTAAAATTAGAACTTTTCTTTTTCTTTCAATTTTGGTCCTTGTGTCAAGGTTTCGCGTCGATTTCAGTCCTGGTGCCTTCTGAAATTTATCTTGTTTAGTCCAAAAACCGATTTTGCTTTTCAATTTTGGTCCTTTTTCAAGCTTTCGTATCGATTTCGGCCCCTAAGACTGTCTGATTTTCACCCTTATTTTTAAAGTTACATATCGATTTTGGTCCTTATTTCAATGTTCTAAGGACCAAAATCGATAAAACAATGAAATAAGGACCAAAATCAATATAAAACCTTGAAATAGAACCAAATTGAAGAATTTTCAATTTTGGACTAGACATGGTAAAACTCAAAAACCAAAGGAACCATTTTCGTAATTTACTCTACATTAACATGTAACAACTATAGTAAAAATAGATAGGAAAAAAAAAAAAAAAAAAAAAAAAAAAAAACCTTTGACATAGGGGGTCTAGATTCTGGATTTTTTTGAAGACACAAGGAGGCAGCATGACCAATAGCGTGCAATTCAAGTGGAAAATTTGAAGGTTGATAAGAGCCTAAACGCGTGTCAACCAATTTATGCTTATACGCTAAAAGATGTACAAATTCCATTTCTTGTGACGCATAAATATCATGCCAAAAATCACGTGCCTTGTAACATTGTAGTTCACTTATTCTTATACCCGTGATTAGCTCTAGTAATACTAATCCAAATGCGTATATATCAACTTTTTCTGTTATTGGTTCTCCATTAAAGTATTCTGGTGCTAGATACCTACAATATAGCCATTATTTTCGTTACAATAGATTGAAATATTTATTTATTAGTTAATTAAATCATTAAAAGAATAGGATATACAATTTAATAAATTAATACCCTGAAGTTCCAATGACTCGTTCTTCATCGAATGTGTCTTGTTCAGTGTGCAAGCTAACGAGCCCAAAGTCGGCAACCTTGATGAATAAAAACACATATTAGGGTTTTAATTTAATAAATTAATATATTTTAATTATAAGTGAGATAAGTTTGAATATTTTACCAAAGGTTCATAATCATGAGTTAAAAGGATGTTTTTAGGACGCATGTCTCTGTGAACTATACACCCCACTCTGCAATCTTCATGAAGATAACGTAATCCTGTTGCTGTTCCAATTGCTATTTTCAAACGTGATGCCCAATCTAAATGTGTTTTCTTGTTCTCTGTTATCCAAATAAATATGAAATTTAATCTTGAAATTTTATCAAATTGTGGATCGAAATTCCAGATTATTGAAATTTGAATAAACTATATATTTTTTGGGTTCTTGCTTTTTTGGTTTTGGTCCAAAATATTGTTATGTTGGGAATCAAAAACATAATTAAAGCGTGGAATAGGTATAAAAATTAAAAATTTACAAATTTGGTCCCTATGGTTTTATAGAGAAAAGTCTCATTATTTTGAGAATGTTTTTGATAAAGTGCTACTTTTTTTTATTTTGAAAGAAAAGTCATGATTATTTAGTTTTACATACTAATATGTCATTTCTTGTGAAAATAAAAATAAAGATTTTTTCGTTAATTTGGGCAAAATATTAAATAATTGAGACTTTTCTGTTTAAAAAAAAATTAGAACTACATCAAAAAATTTCTGACATAATGAGACTTTTCTACATAAACCCATACTATTTATACAATTTTGGTCCATGGGTAAAACAGTCATAAAAAAAGACATGGAGACCAATTTCATTAGAAAACTTCAAAATAAGGACCAAAGTTACAAATGAAAATTTCTTTGGACCAAAATTGAACTCTCGTTACAAATTTGGCCCATGTGGTATAATACTATTTATAACAGTTTTGTTCCAAGGGCAAAATGGTCATAAAAAACGTAAGAGCTAAGGTTGTTATTTGTTAACTTAGAAAACATAGGGACCAAGATCATTAAATAAGGACAAAATTTCCACAAGAAAACATCGTAGGGACTAAAATTGAATAAATCAGCTATATTCAGGGACCAAAAATGTAATTTACTCAAAATAAGATATATACCATGTAAATGGATGTCAAGGGAGCCATTGCACACATACTCATAAACTAACAACCTTCGATTCCCTTCAATGCAAAACCCAACCAACAACACAACATTTTTATGTTGTGCACAACTCAACACTCTCACCTCCTTACAAAATTCAACATCATTATCAGACCCATAAAGCTTTGACCGTTTGACCGCAACCACTAACCCATCTTTTAACACCCCTCGATGAACAACCCACATTTCACCTTCTGCCACAAAGCTTGATTCAGAAAACCCATCTGTGGATTCTTGAAGCTCACTATAGTAAAACTGTCGCAAAGGTTTGACCATGGCAGGAGCTTGGTGTTGACAAAGGGAACACAGTGGAGGTGGTAGTGATGACGTTTTACCTAAAGAAACCACTTCTCTTATTCCCGAATTATAACTATCTTCATCGTAATGTCTTGGTATGAGAGACAGAGTTATGATTTTTTCACTACAAGAGTCGATTGGGATAAGTTTGTCGTTTTGGTTGTTGGGTTTTTTGAGTTTTGATTTGATTAGGGTTTCGAAAAGTGGGTTTTGTTTGTAGATAAGGAAAAGGTTTTTGGTAGATGATTGTGGAGAAAAAACGGAGGTTTCTTCTGGACTACTGACGGGAGTAGAATGATTTATTCCATGGCCTAAGAGTGTTTCAGGGTCGACACTTGGTGATGAAACTGTTGAAAAATACGGGGTTTGTAGGTCATCTGAGTGGCCTAAATTGAGTCTAAGGACTTTTGGTTCGGACCCTTTCATTACTACGATGTTGCATTGTAATTCATCCATACAGTGTTTAAGTTCTTGTTTTAGTTTCCTAATAACGAAAAAATTAGTTACATATGTTGAAAGAATAAGGTTTCAAGAGAAATGAAAAAAAAAAAAATGAGATGATAGTTTTACTTCTATTTACTTATCCAGTATGACCCAACTGGCGGCATTGTACTTTGCTTGAGCTGCCACAGCTCCCGAAGGAAAAGCTGGCACGACCTTGATTTGCACCATTACCTGATCCAATTGAAGTGAATTTTTCATCAATTGATCAGTTGAATTATATTATTATTTGTAACTAAATGTTACAAATAATAATATAATTTCAATCTTGTATTTGAGGTAAAGAAAATAAAAATGTTGGATATTTTGGGACCACTAATAAATATACATATAAATAATGTTATAATTAATTTTATACTATTATAGAAATTATATAAAACTGTTGATGGGGTTTTAGAGAGAGTTTTTGAGATTGACTGAAAACCAACCCTACTCGTCAGATCTAAAGATCTCAAGACAAGAAAATATGCATTATTTCTTGTTTAGTTTCTTGTAATCAGATTCGAGATATAGATCTAAAGTTACGCTTCCGCGTTTTATGTTTTGGTTATGAAAATAACCAACAAAAAAAATACCAAATTAATTGTGGTGTTGGGTTTTTTTAAAGGACTAAAGCCAGGTGAAGTAAATTGTTGCAGTTGTACTGTTAAGGAAAAGGGTTTCATTCAAAAAGTCAAATAGCTGTTAGGGTTGAAATGCAAGGAAGGTGGTTAAAGGGGTATAAAGCTGAAAGGAAGTTGGATGTTGAAAGTTACTAGAGCTAAAAGATTAAAACTAAAGGGGTGGAAAGTGAAATTTCTGGAGAAAATATATACAGTTCGTTAAAAAGTCAATTTCATTTTTTTAACCAAAAAGTCAATTTCATTTTTTTAACCTTTATGTCTGACATGAAGAGAGAAGATATATTTTAACATTATCCAGATTCCATATACAGTCGCGCTCAAACTCCATAAAAGGGGGTATTATTTCATCTTTTTCAATAGATCTTGTTTTTGTTCATCTGTTGTTCTGATTCAGTTAATACAAAGTTCATATTTTTAAGGGTAAATAAATGTTTAGGTTGATATTATTTGATGTTTTTTTTATCATTAAATTAAACAAAAAAAAAAAACTGCAAAAAGATTCCCCGAGAAGACACATTTCAGATCTAACAGGAAAAGAGGGTTACATGGCATATAAATACAATACCTCGAATTGATTTTGAAATTGGAGCACCATTCTTGAACATGATTCTGAGATTTGACATATCCGATCAGGTAGATTAAGATTAACACAGTCGACACTGTTCCGGCAATCTCCACTCAACCGCCGCCAGCTCCATGATTTCCGACCTGAGAATCACAAAATTACCACCCACTGAGATCCTAATCGAAACCCCAAACCCTCGATTAGAAATCAAAAGCAAATACTAGAGTCGATGATGAAACAAATCAACAAACACAAATTACTTGATTTGACACCGGGATATACTGCAAGCAAGATAACACAATCGCCGGGATGAACAACATGCGTAAGAGCCCAACCCAAAGCTGCTTTTGAGACGACCTTCTCCTCCGCCTTCACGGCGACAATCACGTTCTCCGGTAAGTTACGGCGTGATTTTTCAGCTGCCGCTTCATTTATTGGCGGGAACATCGAAGAATCGTTCATGAAGGTCGCCGAGAAAAAAAAATGAGAACGTAATTGAAGAAACAAATGGAGTGATGAGGAATGGGGTTTGGGGTTTGGAGGAAGTTTAATTTTGAGTCGATACTACAGTTGTAACCGACTGAATTGTCTATATGCGTGATTATACCCGCCCATGTTTTTGGTGTCACTTCTATTTAAACTAGTAAAACTACTGTTATATTATTCGGTGTTTGTGTATAATTTTCGTTGATTTTTAGGAGTATATGTAAAAAGTAAAAACTATCCTCTAAATAGTTAAATATAATTTTTATATATAAACAAAATTTATTAACACTAGGATAAGCATCTACTAGACTGGTTTTTGTTAATTATATTGGTTGAAACAAATTTTTGTTCATTTAAAAATAATCAGCGATGGTAGTTACCGACGAAACCGTAACAGAAGCCACGTGATTCCAAAATATTTTGCGACAAGCTAATTCGGTTGCTAAGTCCTTCACTAAATTAGTCATTGATTTTTTGATGTTAGCCTTTAACGTCAGGTTTCCAATAGAAATTTCCGTTGTTGATATCTTTTTACTATTATATAAAGCATTTTAGATATTTCTTGAAATTTAAGAGGTATCAATCATACTACATCATTTACCATCAACTTATTATTACCATTCAATACACATATTACATTTCCGTTTGAGAAACTAATCACATTAAACATTAATGTTTCATAAGTAATCAAACGATAGTCTTCCACCAATTAAATGATTTTCCTTCTTTATTCCCCAATCACGTATTGTTATCTCCGACTATCCCCCATTAAAACTCACACTCAGTTTATCTAGTCATTTCAATTTCAAAATTCGAATCCTAAAATCTTATATTCTCTGTTTACAAAATTTCAAGGAATATAGACACATAATAAAAGATTTTATGGCTCAGATAAAATTTTTACAATATTCTTTCTCTGAATGTTGCTTTATTTTCTTACCATAGACCTAATTGGATTTCTTATTAAAATAGTGTGTCCTCAATGGATATAATGGTAATTTTGGGTCTTGACGGCGATGACAATATGATTCATCTTCTCCACATTTTGATTAAATTATTAAATGCCACCACAGTAATCCTCCATTTCATTTCTCTCTATAAATTTTATTCTTTGAACCACGATTTTAGTGTTTTAGATGTGGCCTCATCTGCCAAGCATGTTAATATGTCGATTTTTTTTTTTTTTTTTGTAGAATCAAGTATCTAAGACCGCCATCAGAAGTGCTAAAACCATCATGGTTGGGTTGCATATGGTCACCTTGGAAAGCAACCATGAGTTTCTATGTTATAGGTCGTCTCTATTTTGTTCTGAGTAACTAATCATGAGCTTATTTGTGGAAGGTTATATTCAATCTACTCTTGTATTGCTATTTCAAATTATTGGCTTTTTTTTATAATCCACTCATAATCATAAATAATCATAATGGCATTTCTTAACAGTTACATTCTTCGTTTTGTCAAGGTTTGAGATGGCTTTGGATTTTTATGTGAAATTTTATCATCTGTCTAAGAAGGTATATGGTAAGAATCATTTTTAACACAAAAACAAAGTAAAACATCTTTCCATTTTACCTATTTGTTTGTATTGTTGGATTCTATTTGTTTTTATTTTTAATAAGCATCTAGGATTTTAATGGTCATGTCCAATTCAGAATCTTGTTAAAAAATAAAAGTAAAATGTTATAATAAACAAATAAATGGATAAACATTTGTATTAAATTTATAAATTAAAATGGTTTCAGGACTACAAAAACAACTTAAAATAGATTGAAAAATAATCATATTGAATTATTACAACCCTATAACTCACAAAACCGGTCAAAGTTCTGGAACAAGTTAAGATGTTACGGTTAACATCATGAATGAGTGATTAATTGCAATTTGCAAGGAAGTGACACATAAATGAATTCATCAACGTTTGAGGATTGAACTCTCAGCTTCTTCTTTGTTTTTGATAACGACCGAGGGAGATGATCGATGTAGGTGGTGACCTACGATAATGACCAAGATGCGGTGTTGAATAGGCGAATCGCCGGCGTCGGTAGTGGGGGAGGCGGAATCGCCGACACCAGAATCGGAGAAGGTGAGGATCATTTGGGGAAGATCACAGGCGACGTTGGGAAATTTTGTTTTCTCTTTTAGTAAATTAGATTTAACATATAATGTAATAAGATAATAATATATTTGTTTCCAATAGTACCCTTGTCTAATTTAATTGATACACCCCACATCTTTAGTTTTCTGATTATTTACATTTCACCTTGCAGATACAAGTTTTCTATAATTATTACCCTGGAATGACGAAAGAAAAATTGAATTCCTACTCATACCTGATTGCAACAATGATGTGAAAATTTTGAGTGTGGTTCAACCTTTTTAATGAAAACTTTGAGTGTGGTTCAACCTTTTTAATACATAAGTCACTGATTTTTAACGGTTGAAACCTTGGATTCGGAAGACCTAAATGCTAATTATCTCCAAAACCCACCAAATTTCCAACAAATATACCTCATTTTACTCAATAATCTTCATCATTTGAAGTCATTCTTCAAGGTAAAATCAATTTCCTTATATTTTGTTCACTTTTCTTAAAAATATCATGTTTTCTTGTATTTTTCTCATTCTTCTACATCATTCTTTATGAACATTCATATGCATGTTCATGCATGTCAAATTTGATGATGATGATGGTAGGATTTCACCCAAAAACAACATGCATGTTGTTAGAAGATGAAATCCAATAACCAAAACCTAAATCAAATCCATCAACTTGAGTTTTACAAGTTTTAAAGATCCAAAACCACATGAATTCAAGTTTTTCATTTAGAAACATTATTTTGAACAAAATAAGTTCATTCATGGTCTTCAAATCAAAATGCAGGTAATGAACATCAAGCTTAATGACTTGATGATCAAAGTACATTGTTAAGAATGCTTATAAATGATTTATTCACAAATAAATATCTAAAACTCATTTTCTGCATAAATCCGATTTTTCCTTGAATCCAAAAAACAAAGTAATATGATCTGGAAATTTTCAAAAAATAAATCA
Source organism: Lactuca sativa (assembly GCF_002870075.4). Lineage (NCBI taxonomy): Eukaryota > Viridiplantae > Streptophyta > Magnoliopsida > Asterales > Asteraceae > Lactuca > Lactuca sativa. The sequence continues at coordinate 233,792,080 of NC_056626.2, forward strand.
TTGTTCACGATTTATTGTAATTTTTACAAGAAAATAGAGTAATAATTCACATAAAATATTTTTTTACTCAATAAATTCTAAGAAACTTTTGGGACTACCCATACATCGAGTAAAGACATTTTATAAAGTTACATGCATTTATATGATTTTTTTTCTATTGAGTTCGATTCTGTTTTTGTTGAAGAAAATAATTTGTAAAATACATGTATGTATGTAAAAAACCAGATTTGATAATTTTCAAACCTTCTATACATCATCAAGACTCCATGTAAAAATTTACGGATTTTTCCGTGAGAATTTCTTATTTTTACTGATTTAATAATTGTTTAAGGGGTTTAATTTATAATAAATAGCTACAATTCTCCAAATATTATATAAATTTATCAGAATATTTTCAAAAAGATATTAACTATAAATAAAAAGTTTTAGGAATTTTTCTTACTGTTTAGTATTTTTTTTCATGAATTAATGCTTATTTATAAGGATAAACAAAGGAAAAATACTTAAACCAATCTAAAAATCACAAAAAATCATTACAACATCTTGTACTACAGTGTAAACAAAAATAAAATTTTTGGTAAGTTTTATAAACTGTTTGATATTATTTGCATTCGTAATAGAATAAAAGCACAGAATTCATAAAAATATGCTAAGTTATTTAAAAACCGATTTAGCTATTTTTCCAGTTTGTATAAATTAAATTACAATTGTACAAAATTTTTGAATAATAGTTTAATCATTTTACTAATTATTCTATTTTTCTTACATTTAATATACATAAAGGAATACCAGAGTCTGCTATATGAAAACAACTTTTGATATTTTTCCCAGATAATATACATTGTATATAAGTTTTACAAAAGGATTGAAAATTTTTATTAACTGCTTACTATTTTCCCATGAATTTGCGAAGAAGTCAAGTGGTTAAATATGGGAAAAATATCTATAAATATCTAAAATTCATAAAACATTTTTTGGAAATCTTTGACTTCAATTGGAACACAAAGAAAGTTTTACTATTTTTAATTACTATTTGCTATTTAATTAGAATTTCTTGGTGTAAAACACAATTAAATTACAAAAACTAGGTTTTATTGATCAAAAGTAGAATTTAATAGTTTTCCCAGTTTAGGAATACTGTGAAACAGTTACACAACAATTCTAATAATTTTCCAATATCATTTACTAATTTCCCCAATTTTATGATATTTTCAATGAATTAAATTGGTGAAAAATAGTTAGACAAATAAAAAATTAAAGAAAATATATTTTAATGTTTTTGACTTCAGTTAAAACTGAAATGTAAAGTTAAGGAAATTTTATAACTTATTTGATTTAGTTTTGAATATTTAACCATTTAAAATACATTCTAAAATGTTATAGTTACATTTCAATTGACATTGCCAAAAATAGGATTTTTCACTTAAGTATGTTATTTAACAAAATGATCCATGGAAATTTGAATTTACATAAAAATGTTTGTAACTTATACATAACATTATTTTGACATAATATTGGCATAATTCTATTTTATAAATTAAGTATATTGGTGTTAGATTTTTGACTAGAGACTTACTAGTGTGTAACCTTATCGTAGGGAATCGATAGTTGGACGTGAGGGAAGTTAGCTCAAGGTATCACAAATACCTTCATGCATCTTTTTGAGTATTCATGCCTTCCCCTATTTTCGGTTTTTAAATGTTTTGGGGTGGAAAATCATGTCGTTTATTCAATTATGTTCGTTGGACTTATTTTCAGTTGTATCAAAAGTGATTTGCTATGTATGTGTATGATATTGTTAATTCATGAGGTCTTATCGCGGTTAAGTCCCTGGAATCAGTTCATACAACTCATTAACTCATTTGAGTCCATGGTCATTATGGATGACGCTATTAGGAGGTATACAACTCCTCACTCGCACGATTAGCTTGAGTGCATTTTACCATATTTCCCTATGTTAGCGACAGACATGGAAGAGGGCACCCTCGGTCATTAGGCTTGGGTTGTGAACTCATGGTATAATCATTATACACAACAAACCTATTTATTCATTTTAGCAACGAACTTTATTTCCCAAGAGAATATGAACGCTGCATTTCATTTGGGCAAAATACTTTTTTCTCATGATGACAACGAATCTATTTATTCATTTTAGCAACAAAATTTATTTATAATGAGAATATGAACTTTGCATCTCATTTTGGCAACGTACTTTATTTCTCATGATGACAAGGAACTTTGTTTATGCAAACTTATTTACTCATTTTAGCAGTATACTTTTATTTATGGAAACTTCTATCAAGACTTGATTACGATTAATGAAACCAATATTTTTGTAAACCTGTGAACTCACCAACTATTTTTATAGTTGACGTTCGTTTTACATGCTTATTTAGGAATCATCGAGCAAGTAGCATATAGAGACATATCACTTGTAGGATCATTTGCATGTGTTATTTTTCAAATGTATTGTAATATTTTTCTTTGAAGTTGTTCAAACTCATTGTAAACTATAAATTTTTTAATACTATGGTTGGTGTTGTCTTTATCTTTTTCTATGAAACCCTTTGTACTGTCGTGCACCGTGTTGCCGCTTTAGCGGGGTGTGACAGGAAATTGTATCTGAGCCGAAGGTTATAGAGAATACCGGTTTTCCTTTGGAGAACCTCAACTATAGCCAAAAATTTTCAAAATGATTTTCAAAATATTGGACATACTACTGGTAAAACTAAGTCGAGTACGCATTATTGGACTCTAATTAAGTATAGCCTGGCCAACTATGCTTAATTAAAGAAAACTAATGCGATGCTGGAAACCGTTATAGTAGAATTATGTTAAAAACAATTTTCAACTCAAACTTTTGAAAAATCAAAGAAAAAAAATCCAGTGTGCATATGGGCATTTCATATTATAGGCATTCATCTAGGTACACTTAGAAACTAAGTTCACTTTTATCACAATGCCTTTATTTTGAAATATTCTTATCCCTTATCAAGTGTTAGGCTAACCAATTTGGTTATATCACTAGCCACTCTAGGAACAATCCACATAGTACTGAGAACGAGTACTTCCCGATAGTTATTGACTCTGGACGTAAGGTTAGTAACTAGATAGCCACTAGTAATAATCTTAAGTTGAAACCGATACCAATTATACCTCAATACCTCATCATCGCCTTCATACTAGAGTTACAACTAGGAAAAGCATTTTGATACCGACACGAAAGACAATTGGAGCATCGCTTTAGAAGGTAGATGAGTCGCCACGAGTAGTCACTTGGATACCATTGGCGAGCATCCCTGATATAACTCACGAGGAGGCATGAAGGTTTAGCCCATTGCTATTGATACGTGAGACTTCTTTTTTACGCTAGAAATTTAGCTTTAGGTTGTCTCCACCTTAAGCTTAAAACTTAACTTAGGATATCTCTTTGACCCAAACCCTTATCTTTTGTGATTCTTACCTTACCATCTTTACTTTGTATTCAAGCACAAACCATCCCCTTTATGATAAATATATTTTTTACAAGTCTTAGTTCGATGCCGCCAGATGCACCGGTGATTGTCACAAGTATACCATCATCTTAAACTTTTTAAATTACTAACATGTTTCCTAACCAACCTTCAACCTTAAATTTTCATGACCGATCAAACATCGCACAACTTCGTTGTACGAATCTTTCCTATAATTTCAAATACTCCTTCGACCCTTATCGTTTTCATACATTTACTTGAGTCCTTAATAGCGTTACCAACATTCTCATTGTTATCAAGGGTGTATCTTATTACGCCACAAGCTAAACCTATAAATTAACCTTTGACCCCCATAAAAGGGTGCGAAACCGCCTCTACACTATACAACGTTTTACAACCATTTATTTGTTGGGTTAGTGTCTAAGTCCATAACTATTTTGGTATGTACTTGACCCGATTGTGCATGGTCCTTTTGGGTTGCCTTCACCAAAGCAATGTGATAGGATGATTTATGGAGAAAGAGGATTAATTATGATTTATTAATATATTATATGAATAATATATTAAAAGAGAAATCATATTGTTTAATTAATAATAGTCAAGAATTAATAATAATTAATTTTGTGGCTAAAAGCGATTAATTAAACTTAGGGGACTGGATTTGTAATTATAAGATAATTATAATTGGGCTATGGATTACCTAATAATATATAGGTTGGACGAATTCTATGGGGAAACCCATTAGAAATCGTCCAAGGGATATGTTAAAGGAATCCATGGGCTGCTTAGGGCCTAAGCAGTCAAATTAGGGTTTCCTTGTTTGATAATCCTAATAGCCTCACTATCTAAGGATCCCTAGAGCACCAAAAACGTGGCCAACTGATTCCTTAGGGTTTCTAGACGTTTTTGGGTGCCTCCTCTCTTCTCCACTTCATCCAAGTTGCTTAGTGGTATTTGTGACTCCATTAGAGGTGCAACATTTGAGGCACTAAGCTTTCTGAAGCTAAGGATTGATTGTTATTGCTATATAACAATCAAAGGTAAGATCTAAACCCTATTTTATGTTAATATGATTAATTGTATGCTAGATCTAGGGTTTATAGCTTTGAATATTCAATTGCATGTTCATTAGACATACTAGATCCAAAAGCTATTAGGGTTTGCATGTACACCATAGGAATGATGTATTGCTCAAAGCCCATCAGTGGTATCAGAGCCAAGGCTGTTTGTTTGATGTATTTGATGCTTATTTGATTGAACATTAACTGAAAATCGAAAATTTTGAGTTTTAGGGCTGGACTCGCCGAGTCCATGGCTGAACTCCCCGATTCCATTGGGTACTCGACGAGTCCAGTGCTGACACAACGAGTCAGCGAGTCTGCCAGCTGATTTTTCGCGATTTTCTTGCTATTTTGGCTTAGGATTATTACCAAAAATGTTTTTGATATATAAAATCCAATTTTTATTGATTTTGGGTGAATATCTTTACCAAAATAGAAGATAATTACCAATTAATCAAATATTTGTTGCCTTATAAGATAATGTTTAATTATTTGAGTTATTTGATGAATTATTTTGCAAGAATTTGGACTAGGTCAAATTAGATAATCACCAATTAATTGTTAATTGCCTTATTTGAATTTTGTGATATAGAATATTCTTGATAAAGTTTGGAAAAGTTTCAAATTACTCCCTTTAGGTTTTATAGTTTAAATTTGAACTTAAAAGTTTTGTTTTTGAAATTTAAATAAGTTAAACCCTAATGTTTTGAAATGTTTCAAAACTTGCCCTCAAGTTTTGGAATTTAAAAGTTGATTAAAAGTTTAATTTTGAAAATGTTAAATTCTAAAACCCTAGTATTTTGAAAAGTTCAAATTACACCCTTATGGTTTTATTAATTAATTAAGGTGTATAATTAAAAGAGATTTAATAAATCCATAAAGTTTTGGTTTACATTTAGTTAAATTAAAAGTATAATTTATTAAATTAGACCACCTAGTATTTTAAAAGCGTAAAATAAACCCTTATACTATATATAACATTAAAAGTCTAATATTATATATGTATAACTTAAACTGCTAGTCTTACCGTTAGTAGGCCTCATTCACGAAGTCGATCTATAAGGGGGGTATAAGGTTATGGCCTATAAAATGGCCGTTTAATGAGTGTCCACTCTCACCCACCGCTTCCTTGATTGGTGGTGGGTCGTTAGCCAAACGGGTAGGATAGGGCAAACCATCTCATCATTAAAGTATAATGAATAATAAAGTAACTAAATGCATACAAAATTCCCAATCTTAGTTACTTTAGGCCAAAGTGAGTTGATGCAATTCCATGAAATTACACTTTGTGCCCTTGCGAAGACGTTAGTGGAGCGTGTGTGGTTAACCGACGCACTAAATGGTTCTAAGCAAAGGTAGCAAAGGGCGACTCAATGTTTGTCATAGTTCGGTGGAGCGTGTGTGGTTAACCGGCACATTGAATAGGTGACTGTAACATTGGGGGCACCATGTAAGTTTGCATGGTTATTCACACCCTGTTTTGTGATCCTCGGCATCCCGGTCACAAATCGAGGGGCATATCGAGATTTAAACATGTCATTGAAAAGTTCAATGAATCTCAAAAGATCTAGGAATTTTCAATAGATTTGAAACTTAAATTTCCTTTTCGTTTTTCATGGTGGAAATTGGTAAATCATCATTTACCTACCTTCAAATATTCTGCAACTAGATTACAACATCCCTCTTTTAGGTTGTAGAGTATTGTGTTGGATCCTAGCCTCGGTTTTCATTTGGGTGTCACATCAAGGATTCTAATCAACTTAACTTGAATTTTCTCCCGTTTTGTAGATGTCAAAGTATGACAACTATGGTCTTCCCAAATCTCGTGGAACAAGCTTTCCACATGAAGATGATATTCCACGATTCGATCGAGGAACAAGAGATCATGCTTCACTTCCTCCACCTCCTCCAATTGTTCTCCCTAACCCACAAGTTCGAAGGCTTGAAAAGTTCAAGCTTACTCAAGCCCTTTTGGCAAGTAAACATGGGAAACCTGTGTGTGTACATGTCTTAGAGATGAAGTCACACATTGATAGGTTAAGGATGTTGGGTGTCGAGATTTCAGGTAAGTTGGCTGTTGACTGGGTTCTTCAGTCGATTCCCGAATCATATAGTGAGTTCGTTAGAGACTACTATATGATGGATCATGACGTGACCCTCATTGATTTGACCTATTTGCTTATAGCTGCTGAATCTGCAATGATTTGGCGAGCTGGTCGAGCAAATTTGTCTGGTGAATCAAACTCCCAAACTTCAATGGATATTGAAGATGGTGACATTAGATATCCAGAAAAGGTAAAATTCTGAGATAGTTCCTTGTGCCATTCCAAAAGAGCCCATTTGATTTTATTGCCAAGAGAAGGGGCATTGGAGACGAAGCTGCCCTATTTACCTGAGAGATCTAAGAGATGGGAGAGTCAAGACGTATGGCTCTACTTTAGGAAAAATCCATTAACTAACTCTTTTAAGTTCCTATTCTAGATTCTTAATACATGATGTGATAAAGATTACATTTTGATGTTTTGTAGGATCAAAGAGAGGAAGCTTAAGGGAAGAAGTGAGCTGAATCTAATCGTGAACAAATGGATTTCAATCGAAGATTGGATTCTTGAGCTACTACTTGGAGTTAGAATAGATTGCTAAGAAAATGTATTAACATAGTTTTTCAATTGAATTGCATTGTAAGGAAAAATTTTTCTGCAATAAAATAAATTTTGATTTTATATTATTTATTTATCCTTGCAATGGCGTGTATGAGAAATTGATGTTTGAAGGTTTCTATTATTAGCAATAATGGATTTGATTCTTAATTAGGTTATTTGTGGAAATGTCGAGAATTTACCAAATAGGGAGAGTTTCTCATCGCCCATGTTTCAATCGGACTGAAACTTGGAAGCATACAACTTGGTTGCGTGATGAATGAGAGACTCCATATTTTGGAAATTAGACTAATTCTTTTACAAAGTGTCAAGTGAAGGACTAGGAGATCGAGCACACTAGGTTGTGTATTGATCAAGTCCACCACAAGAGTGACAAAGATATTCGTCATGATTTACTAAAGTTTAGTAAATATGATTGTACTTATAAGATTAAGTGTAATTCTGAGAGTTTCAATGAATAGCAGAACGAACAAGAAGAATCAAGGAGGTAGAAATATAAAAGTTTCTCCATTCTAAGAAGAAGGGAGAGTATCTTTTATTGTGTTTTATGATAAGACTTAATGATTAAGAACCATGTCTCAATTGATCCTCTAAGTGAGTCTTAGTGCATTTGTATGAGAAGAGGAATCAAGAATTGTGGAAATGGTTAAATCAAGAAGTCAATCATACTTCGTTCCAATATCAAGTCTTAGAGTTACACTCCAAGATTGTGAATTGAGTGACAAGTCTAAAGAAGGTTTATAACATTCATCAAATGTGGAATTTAGACAAAGGTTTTCTTATTCTTGCACATTTGAAATTGGTAAGTTGTGATGTTTTGGATAAGACAAAGACCAACTAGGACCAATTTCGTGAAGTGTTTTGTCTTGATAAAAGCTACACTGACTCTTGAATATTTGTTTGTCAAGAAATGTTGCTTGACAAGAGAATATTATATGTCAAGGAGTCAATGGGAGTCTTAATGGTCTTGAAAAAGTTCAATAACTAATCAAGAATAAACCTTATCGATCATCACTAGCACACGACTTCAGGTTTACAACCTATTGTGTTGACACTATTTTGTTTTTGTGCCATTCCAATTGAGTTAATTATGCATGTGAGTTCTATGAGTTATCATTTGAATGCATAAAGAGAAAGCACCTTCATCGATGGAAATTACATTCATATGTAAGGGTAAGTTGCTAAACTACTTGGAAGACATGGTGGGCACTCGTGTTACCATAAGGCAAGAAATCAAGATTGAGAAAGTTCGGTCCATATGAGTTTGGATTTGTCGCAAACTTTGGTTTTGGCAAATTCACATGGATAGGAACACATACACCATAAAATCTAAGTGTCATAAGATTCCCTCCTTCATGAAAATGACTGTGAGGAAATGCTTTCATTAAGAGAGATTTTAAGAAGATAGTGGGAGCATAAGTGTTATGCTTATATGATAATAATCATCATGATAGTGGGAGCATAAATGTTATGCTTGTATGATTATTAAGGCAAGTATTGCAAGTTAGTAATATTGATTATAGAAAACAAAAGTTATACTTTGCAAAGTCGTAAGGGTTGAAAAGTTGTTTTGCTATAATTAAGGGAGAGAATATTGTACTTCGTTTCAAAATCTAAAGCTTAGATTAAGAAATTTTAATAAATTTAGTCAAAGGATACATAGTGTGTTCTTAAATTTCGATTATGATTATGACATCCCTCTTCATAGTTCGAATTGTAAGAACATGACACATAAAATATTATGGCAGAAGATTGATAGAGTATTGTATCTTTATGTAAGACATTATGCATCGTGTCCCATACGCTTCGGGTATAGGATCGATTGCAAGTGCTATAATATTTGACCATTCTAAAATTTTCCAAATGTCTAGCGCATTAAGAGGGAAAAAGGACAAGAATCGGTTTTGAATAAGATAATTAAACAACTATCAAAGACGATCCAAAGTTCGCTAAAGATTGGTCGTTTGTGAGTAGTTGGAAATATGGTATTGGATGGACCATATCGACATTATTATGAATAGATAAGATTCTATTAAGAATGAGTTATCATATGGCAAATATGGAAATGTTTCCATATTGGGAGTTGTATATTGAGAGTCTATGTCTAGATTAGAAAATTTTATGCAAAAGGATGTTCAAAGGAATGTACTTTGAGTGAGAGACATCACGTCTATGGAATTGTCTTGTAACAATCTCCAATAGAGGACTTTGTAATTTCATTGGAGATAGTCATTGTGACTTTAGTGCAGCGACATTACGAAAGGATCGTTGCATGAAACGTTAGAATATAACATATTCTATAAGTGGCAAGAATTTGATATTCTTACACTTGTGATAAGGATTGAGAGTTGTGAAATGAGTATGATTGGAATGTGTTCATTTGATCTATTTCACAATGTAAGGATCATAGGTAAATAATGTGTGCATGCTAAGAGCATGAGACAATTGTAGTAATAATTCAAGTAATAAGTTAATTAACAGAAACAAAAAATAATGAGTAATCGATATGGTGATGAATAAAAGGCGTTTTATTTATACTCAAAGGTTTGGGACCATATAGGATTAGTATTATTCTTGTGTTTCACTTTGCATGTTTTGACTTCCTGAATAATTAATTATTTCAGAATAATCAAATTATTCGAATGGTCTACAGTCGTTCATATGTTGGAAGTAGGTATGAATGAAGACTGTCATGAATTGGTTTGTAGATTGTCTAAAGTGTATTAGACATAGCAAAGGTTTGCTGCAACGTTCGTGAGTGCTTACGAATATGATTTTGAGCATTGGATTAAACCCATGCTCACTAGAATCACTTCATGGATTTTATCACAAGTGATTATGAGTCGATAATATTGTATATTCTAGAAACTGAGACGTGTGAGTTGTTATTTGCTGGTCAGTTGCACATTGATAATAAGTAAAACACCAGTAACTTGGTGTCATAAAACTTATTGTTGTGTGTGATTCAATGAGTGAATGCAAGCAAGCATTTGAGTCGAAGTTTATCCATTCCTTTTACCCAAAGTGGGATAAAAGCGATATCTTTGGTCCCATCGATGATTTAGTGATGGCACATAAGCGCTTGGCCAAGCCGAGATTAAGTTGATGTGTTCAATTGTAGTCAGTTGTCAGTCGTCATAAATCGGAAGTCGGGAAACAGTATAGAGAGAATGATTAAAATCCATGCCTCATGTCTATACGATATCTAGAATGGAGGAATATATGATCCCTTATCTAAAGGACACGCTTCTGATAAGATCAGAGTTGATAGCGGCTTTTGAAAGCTATGATTGCTAATCAGGATCTGAAGTTATACGCAAAATAGTTATTAGACTTATCCAAGTGGGAGACTGTTGGATTAGTGTCTAAGTCCATAACTATTTTGGTATGTACTTGACCCGATTGTGCATGGTCCTTTTGGGTTGCCTTCACCAAAGCAACGTGATAGGATGATTTATGGAGAAAGAGGATTAATTATGATTTATTAATATATTATATGAATAATATACTAAAAGAGAAATCGTATTGTTTAATTAATAATAGTCAAGAATTAATAAGAATTAATTTTGTGGCTAAAAGAGATTAATTAAACTTAGGGGACTGGATTTGTAATTATAAGATAATTACAATTGGGCTATGGATTACCTAATAATATATAGGTTGGACGCATTCTATGGGGAAGCCCATTAAAAATCGTCCAAGGGATATGTTAAAGGAATCCATGGGCTGCTTAGGGCCTAAGCAGTCAAATTAGAGTTTCCTTGTTTGATAATCCTAATAGCCTCACTATTTAAGGATCCCTAGAGCACCAAAAACATGGACAACTGATTCCTTAGGGTTTCTAGACGTTTTTGGGCGCCTCCTCTCTTCTCCACTTCATCCAAGTTGTTTAGTGGTGTTTGTGACTCCATTAGAGGTGCAACATTTGAGACACTAAGCTTTCTGAAGCTAAGGATTGATTGTTATTGCTATATAACAATCAAAGGTAAGATCTAAACCCTATTTTATGTTAATATGATTAATTGTATGCTAGATCTAGTGTTTATAGCTTTGGATATTCAATTGCATGTTCATTATACAAACTAGATCCAAAAGCTATTAGGGTTTGCATGTACAGCATATGAATGATGTATTGTTCAAAACCCATCATTATTATGTCCTTTATTTTTGGGAAAAAGTCACCGGTACTCACCTTAGTATTTAGGTACGATCAGCTACACTAACCTACCTATTCCTTACTTTATAATCTTCAATCCAAAACCTATTTCATTTCACTGGTTTTATCTTTCGTAAGTATAGTAATTTGTAACCACTTCATATAACTTACTATACCTTTCCTAACAATGTAAGTTATATTTCTTGCTAAAAACAACCAACTTTATTTTTGACAACTTGCTTTAATTTAACACTTTTCTTCAAAGCTCAATTTACCCAATGTTGGTTTTAAACTTGCTATTTCAATTTCATTTCATATCCATTTCAATGGATATATGTGCTTTTTAAGGGCACATAGACCATTTTAAGCCTTGCTTACCATTTTGGCATGTTTTTGAAAAACTCAGAAACATTTTCTTTTATAAAAATGTTTAAACTCTATGAAATAAAAGTTAAACATATGAAATTGAAGTTCATATTATGTGTAAAAGCTTCATCGGATCTTTCAAACCACTCTTGTTTTGACTCTTTTGACAACTTCTCATTTAGGCATTGTACTTTACTTAAACTGAATTTATATTTTTAGATAAAGAAGAAAGTTTTACATAGACATAGCAGGTAAACGAGAAACAAGTTGTGCCGCAACCCCTTTAGCTCCACAACTTCTGGCGTAAAGAAACCGAAAGTATCAAAAGCAAAGGGTATAAACATGTGTTGATTTTCCATGCACGCTTTCTCATGTTTTGTCACTTTGCTTGATGCAGCTTTTAACGCAGCTTGCCCAACAGTGAAAACCCCACTCCCAAAGCCCACAGGAGGGGAAACCTCTGTTAGATCCATACATGCATGTTTTCCTCCAGCCCATCCAAATACTAAAACATCAGCTGGTCTAAGTGCTGATCTCCCTTCTAATGGGTCAGTCAGAAAGTTCACAAGTGCCTCTTTTTTGGCAGAAACCCCAACACACCTAAATATGTCAAAAAGAACATCCCTAACCAGATCGTGTTGGTGCTTGAAACCCAAGAGCTCTTTACAATGAACTGCATGCTCCCCAAAGGAGTCCAAGCATGCCTTGCGACAAACAGGCCAAGTCTCGTCAGCCAGAAATAAAGGGATCATAAGGCGATACTTGAGGATGACACAATACTCCACCGGCGACATATGTTGGCCAAGAGCGTAAATAGGAATAGTCATAAGAAAATCCTGAGCATGTGGGGCCCTTAGACACTTAAAAATTTCTTTCTACCAAATCTTCATGTCGAAGTGAACTTCCATGTCTTGGACAATATTACTAAAATGGGCACTCGCCAATGAATGTTGGGATTTTGGAGGGGCGATGTCCTTATTAGTGAAACCGTTGTAATAAAAGCCTGAAATCATATCACGAAGACAATCCAAAGCACAAACATAATCTGAATCCATACCACATATGCCGCTATTTCGTAAGATGTGGTCTTGTAACAGCCACAGTTGAGCTCGTGAGGCCACAAAAGCATAGGAGGAATCCTTTACTACTGAGTACAACCCCAAACCACCGAACCTAAGTGGTAATGAAGCCAGTCGCCATTGAAGGTCCCCAAAGAACGGACCCCTGCAAACCATAATGTCCTCAATCATCCTACGTAACCCTTTATGAAAATACAATGTAGCCTCTTCCATGTGAACCGGTTGGCATGTTTTTAGGCCAAAGAAAAGTTTGGAGATGCCCATGCAAGATCAAAGCAAAAGGAGTTCACTTTGGGGGTCATGTAACTGTGGTAGAAGGTGCATCAAATCAACAACCTTGGCAGCCTTCTTCAAGGCTAACCCACTAATAAAACTCGTATATCTACTAGCAGCTCCCCAAAGAAGCTTCGTTCCCACTGACGGTCGCCCAATTTTAGTAGGTAATAAACATGTATGAAACTTCTTACCATCGCATGAAGGACAAAATAGCTCAATTTTCTTGATATTCAGTTCAAGCCCCAATCTTGGGGCTGACACCCTAATGATGTCCAATACTCTGACCACCTCCTCTGAATCTCCAATGACGGTCCCATCATTGAGGTATCAAGCATGAAGAAGAAGCTTGCAATTGTCTCTAATTTTATGTATATGTGGGTGCAGTACAAGAGCAAAAAGAAGTGGTCCCAAAGGGTCGCCTTGATGGACCCTAGTAGTGGACCAAATATGCTTATATCCCAAATACAACCTTGTTGCATGTCCGTATAAGAATTCGACCCATAAGGAAATGGAGGGGCACCTCACCCTAACCTTGTGAAGTAAGATAGTTATATCCACTAAATTGAAGGCATTCGAGAAATCCACCGTAAGCATTGCAAGAAATCCATCATGATGATGTACACTTAACACCCTATTGACACTATAAAGTATAACTTCAGCGCCACCCGACACACCTACTCCAAATTGAAAGTCAATAAGTTATTGTGCCATTTCTTTATCGACTCATTTCATAGCAACCTTTGAGACCAAATGCCTCCATATAGTGCCTACAAAAATAGGACGGATTCCATTGTCAGGTTTTAGGAGCGAAGTAAGAGGTGCAGACGCTACAAATTATGCCAGACATGACAGACATCATCCCTTAGCCACAGATTAACCACAGCGGTGATGGTATGTAAGAGATCTGTAGCTATAGCAGACTCCTCCCTACATAGAGCATCCAAAATGTGTTGAGCTCTCAAGCAGTCTCTCCCACATAAAGTTCCTTTAGGAACCAATTTAATACAACCAAGGACATTGTCAATATCTACTATAAAGGGAGGCTCAGAATAAATGGTGCTCGACATGGATGGGGTTGGATTGTATGGTTGCTTAGCCTCTAAAGCTTTGATAGTGTTACTGTCATGTGAAGCAACACCAGAGGAGCACAACACTTTCACTGTTGTTGTAAAATGCCCATCAAAAACCGTACAGAGACATTGCCTGATGTTGGTGTTGCCCTTTGTTCTGCCATCCTGATAGTGATCAGCTCTTTGGCCCGATGAGCCAAGACCTGCATTGTCGAACATATTTTCAACTAATGTGAAACTACCATCCTCTTTCACCCATGTGGCTAAAGAATTCAATATGTAATGATTTTGTAACGATTTCCTGTTCCCAGACCTACGTTCTTGTCTATTCTTAGGCCTGAACATCTGCAAAGTACATCGGGGAAGAAGGAACAGCCTAACCCATGATTCCATAAACTCAGGGTGAGCGACCACCTTGTTAAGAGCTATTTGCAACACTTGAGAGAAAGCCATACGACAATTATGAGGGATACTTAAATATTTTTCTTGAAACCCAACATGATATTTTTACAACCTTCTACTCCAAATGTGTTTACAAGACATCTCTAATGCTTACATTTCAAAACATACCTCATTTGTGTACTTTGCTTCAATATAGTTTTATAATCTATAAAGTTTCTAAAATTTATAGGATTGCAAAACTTAGTGTTCACTTTTAAACTTCCAGTGACGCACTTTCAACAATGTAAAATTATTCTTCTAAATATATTGTAACAGTTGAAATTTTCAAACGAACTTCTTATTTTAAATTTCCCAAAAACATAGTTCATAACACCAACCCATGTCAAAATATAATTGTCAAATACATAATATCAAAAAACAAAGTCAGAGTATCCCATAATCCACATAAAGCCTAATCATCAGGTGGGTGTGGACAATCATGTCGGCGCCTTCCTGCAATCCTGAGATGTAACTGAAACATATTTAATCAGAACTGTAAGCACGAAGCTTAGTGAGTCCGCCAAAATACTACAAACACAAGTAATTAGCCTCTTGTGGCTATATCTCAATAAGGACCATCCGGTCATGTGTCTTAGTGAAGACCCTCCTGTCTCACGTCTCGGTATGGACCCTCCGGTCATAGCTCAATATATATACACAGAATAATATAACAACATAAGTCACATAGAAAAAATGCATAAAAACACATATCTCAGTATAAGCAGATAAGACCCTCCAGTCAATAACATGAATAAGACCCTCTGGCCAATAACATGAATAAGACCCTCCGGTCGCAAATAAACTACCAGATAGGTAAGTGTAGTGGGAAGACTCACCTCACACAGAAAAGCAATAAATCTCACACCCGAACTGCCAGTGTAGACTCCACCTAAAATATGTCACATTTAACTCTAATTAATAATTAATATTAATAACCTCAAAATGCTAGACCGAGCCTCTCTACTAAATCTCGGTAAGGTAAAAAGACCATTTTGCCCCTCCTTGGCTAAAACTCCGCAAATTGACCAAAAAATTAAAAAGTTAACGAAAGTCAATGCCCAACGATTACGCTAGGTGTACAACCCTCTACGTTGGGCGTAAACTGGGTAAGCATGTGTCGGGGATTGTCAGTGCTACGCTGCGCGTAGCAGGGAGTATGCACAACTCACTCCTCTGACTCCCTTTTCCACTTCACTTGGTCTCAATCGTTTAAGACAATCATTCCAACTATTGATCTGAGCTAAATAAGGCCTCTTGATTCGTAAAGTTGCTGACTTTAAGCCTTAGCATGGCTGGTCAAGACCCAAACCCAAAAAATCTAACTTTCTCGACACAAAAGTCCATATAACTCATGCATGGAGAGATCTAGACGTCCAAGCTATCATTTTTATGGGTCAAGACACTCTAATACACCTAAAAGGACAGAAGAATAGCTATGGAGTTCACCAAACTCACAAAGTTCCAAACTTGGGACCTAAATCCCTAAAAAGGACCCAAAACAAGAACTAGAACAAACAATGAACAAGTTTTGAACTTGATACCTCTGGAAGATGCACCAACTGAAGTAGAACTCAAATCCAAGAGCTAGAAGCATAAGAGATCCTTTCTTTAAGGTTCCTTCTCCACCAAAAGCTTCATAAGAACACTCAAATGAGCCATAAACACTCATACAAGCTAGAGGAATGAGATTAGGGTTTGGAGGAGGTTGGAGGTAGATAACGGTGGCTAGAAATGAGGCCATAATATTCTTTAAATAGGGGAACAAGAAGTTATTAGGGTTTCATTCTGAGCCTAGTACACCCAACGTACTATGTGGTCTCCGTGATCATGCTAAGTGCATGAGTACGCTGCACGTACACATGCGTACGCCCTACGTACTCAAATGCCACCTATTTCACAATAAGGATTAGCCTTGACATAAATAAAAAGGTTAAGTTTTGGGATGTTACAATTCTCCCATACTATAATCAGATTTCACCCTCAAATTCATTCTCCAGAAACAACTATGGATACTGCTCATACATCTCGGACTCTGGCTCCCAAGTCCACTCCGAACCTCTACAGTGCTGCCACTGCACCTTCACCAAGTCTACCACCTTGTTCCTCAAGGTCTTCACTCTCCTATCTAAAATCACCACCGGCCTCTCCATATAATTCAGGCAATCATCACCCTGAATGTCTTCTAAAGTAACCACAACCATCTCGTCGGCTACACATTACCTCAATTGGGATACATGGAAGGTATCATAAATCTGATTCAACTCTTCAGGAAGCTCTAACCGATAAGTTATGTTTCCCACTCGAGAAATCAATTTGAAAGGACCAATGATTCCGGGGCCCAACTTTCCCCGCTTCCTGAATCGGATCACACCCTTCCATGGTGATACCTTTAGGAGAACAAAGTCACTGACCTGAAATTCTAGCTCAGAACGCCACCGGTCTGCGTAACTTTTATGATGACTCTGGGCTGTTAGCAACCTATGTCTAACCTTCTGGATAAGCACTATCATCTTGAGCACTACCTCAGTGCTCCCCATAACTCTCTATCCGACCTCTCCCCAACAGAAGTCCAGAACCTCCTTCCATATAAAAGCTTAAAGGAAGGCATCCCGTTGCTGGAGTGGTGGCTGTTGTTGTAAGAAAACTCAGCCAAGGGTAGGTAGGAGTCCCAAATCCCAACAAAATCCATAACGTAAGCGCATAGCATATCCTCAAGCGTCTGAATCGTACTCTCGCTCTGCCCGTCCGTCTGCAGATGGTATGCAGTGCTAAAATCTAGCCGGGTACCCAAATCCTCATGGAATCTCTTCCAGAATCTGGAAGTAAAGCGCACATCTCGGTCAGACATTATAGATGTTGGAACCCCGTGGCGAGCCACCACCTCTCAAACATAGACCTTGACCAGCTTCTCCGTGGAAGAGTTCTCACTTATATCCAAGAAGTGAGCACTCTTTGTCAACTGGTCCACTATCACCCAGATACTGCCCACACCCTTCGCATTCCTCGGCAATTTGGTAATGAAATCTATAGAAATCTACTCCCACTTCCATAGGGAACCTCTATAGGTTGCAACTTGCCATGAGGGCGCTGGTGCTCCGTCTTGACCTTTCGACAGGTTAGGCATCTCTCTTCAAACCATGCCACATCTCTCTTCATGTAGGGCCACCAATAAGTATTCTTATGATCAAGATAGATCTTTTTGGCACCCGGGTGGATAGAAAACCTTGACTTGTGGGTCTCCTCCATCAAAATCCGCTGGGCTCCACCTGCATATGGCACCCATACTCGCCCATGGAGAGTTAAAAGCCCCTACTGTCTATACTAAAAGCCTAAATTTTCTCGATCACCCGCTCACTCATATGGTTTTCTTCTTTTATGGCCTCTGCTTGGGCCTCCTTGATGACATCTAAAACTGGAGTCATCACTGTCATCCTCATATATACATCTCGTATCGGGGCACTCACTGCTCTCTGACGCAGGGCACCGGCCTCCATATTAGCCATGCTTGGATGATACAAGATCTCACAATCGTAGTGCATCACTACATCTAACCACCTCCTTTGCCTCATATTCAGTTTATGCTGATCTATAAGGTACCTCAGGCTCTTTGGTCCATGTAAATGGTACACCGGACACCATAGAGATAATGACGCCAAATCCTGAGGGCGAAAACCACTGCCCCCAGCTCCAAATCATGAGTGGGATACCTCGCCTCGTGAGGCTTCAGCTGCCTCGACGCATAAGCTAATACATGCCCTTTTGCATCACCACAACACCCAATCTTGATATGGATGCATCACAATAAACTATAAAGTTCTCCACCCCCTCCAGGAGGACTAGCACTGGAGCCTCACACAACCTCTGACAAAGGGTCTTGAATGATGCCTGCTGCTCAGGCCCCTAAATAAAACAACATCCTTCCTAGTCAACTTGGTAAGAGGAGCAACAATCTTAGAGAAATCCCTGATAAATCTCCGATAATAACCAGCCAGGTCAAGGAAGCTCTGAATCTCGGATGGAGATATCAACACCTCCCACCGCATTACTGCCTCAATTTTGGTTGGATCAACCAAAATACCTTTCTGATTAACGAGGTGTCCCAAGAACTAAACATCCCGTAACCAGAAATCGCACTTGGAGAATTTGGCATAAAGCCTCTCCATCCTCACATCCTCAACACCTCAAGAATCTCCCAAAGATGCTCCTCATGTTGTTTCATAGTCTTCGAATATACCAAAATATCATCAATGAAAATGATCACCGATCGATCCAACATGGGCCTACACACCTAGTTCATGAGGTCCATGAATGTTGTTGATGCGTTGGTGAGCCCAAAAGGCATCACCATGAACTGGTAATACCCATAACGAGTCAGAAAGGCCGTCTTCTGAATATCCTCCTCACGAACCCTCATCTTATGATATACAGATCTCTAATCGATCTTGAAAACCAAGACGCCCCCTGCAACTGGTCAAATAGGTAATTAATGTATATCTGGTGTGAACCATCCTTCTTCTTGACAAAAAGGATCAGTGCTCCCCACTGCGAACTACTTAGCCATATGAATCCTTTCCCCAACAGTTCCTGAAGCTGCGAGGATAACTCCTGCATATCGGTCTGCTCAAGATAATATGGGGCCTTGGCGATAGGTGCCACCCCCACAACCAGATCAGTCCAAAATTCCACCTCCCTCTCGGGAGGCACACCCACTAACTCGTCGAGGAAAACGTAAGGAAATTCACATACCACCGAAACATTGGAAATAGAAATCAACCCCTATTTCACAACCCAAGTGTCCACCACATAAGCTAGGAAACACATACACCCATGCTGCAAACTCTAACTTGCCCTGGCGGCAGAACAAAAGGCTGATCCTAACTTAGTACCCTCGCCATAGATGGTAAGCACTCCTTCACTTAAGTCTCGAATCGTCACCATATATCGCTCGCAATCAATCAAAGCCCTAAAACGGCTCAACCAATCAATGCCTATTATAACACATACATCCCCATCACTATCGGCATCAGATGAATCAGAAACTCGACACCAAAAATCTCCAAAACACAGCCCTAAAAGATACCAGTAGCAAAAACTGCATGCTCGTCAGCCATGGAAACCATCAATGGACAACTCAAGGCCTCGCACCTGGTGCTAAAACAATGACTAAAGGATAAGGACACAAAGGATCGACTCACACCCGAGTCAAATAAGACTAAAGCAGACACAAAATTCACAAGGAAAGTACCTAACAAGAAACACAATATAAGCATAAACAATTCAAATCAACAACAAAATAAAGAGATAAATACCAACAATAACATCAAGTGCTTCGCGGACCCCATCTGTAGTCAGCTGAAAAGCTTTCCCATTAGCTCTTGGAGCCTTGCCCTTCACCGGATGACCCTCAGTAATATGAAAAGTAGCAGGATCAGGGGTCTGGACTAAGCCCTTAGTGAGCTGTGGACAGTCTGGTTGCAATGAAAGCAAACCGAAAATCCCTTGGGGAAATCCTTTGCCATGTGTCCCTCCTTGCCACATTTGAAGCAAATCCCAGATCGGCAAGATCCCTCGTGACTCTTACCACACTTGCCACAAGTGAGGTCCTTCTGGCCTCCTGCACTAAAGTCAGCGGGCATAGGTCGCTTAGTCGCCGGCTACGACTGAACTAGCTTCCTGTCTCCCTCCTCTCTCGTTTGGGACTCCAGCTCAATTCCCCCCTCTTGGAATTGGTCTACAGCTTAGCCAATGTCTGATATGATGAGTTCGCCACAAAATCCCAAATATCCCTTCTCAAAATGCTCAAGTACCAACTCACACGTGCCTACTCCGTAGACATGTTGATATGCGTATTTTTATATATATTTATGTATAACATATCTTAATATTTTAGCCTTTATTATTATTATTTAGAACTAAAATATACTTAATAAGCTTTGAAATATTTAATTATAGTTAAAATGGGAGATGGAATGCAAAAGAAAGAGAATGAAGCTGAAAAGATGCAAAAAAAAAAAAAAATTGCTGGCAGATTGACCCCTCTTCAGTCTTTCGGGTATATCTGACGACTCATAAGTCCAATTGACAAGATTCAAAATGTTCTGGAAACTAGATGAAATTTCCTACGACTTATGTGAGAGGGCCTTTTTGCTAATTCGGAACTTATCTTATTCAAAATCGGCCTTGAAGATGAAGCATAAAAGCTGGACGGACATTCCCTCCAAGTTACTTGTTCCCCAAGCACCACTTACCTTATTTTTATTTGCTTAATCTCTAAGCCACATTAGTTTCCTAATTCCAATCCAACTCTAATATTCCATATTAATTCCATCTCCATTCAACTATAAATACCCAATATCATTCCACCATTTTTCATAATCTAGGATATTTCACTTCGACTTGTGCGACAAGAAAACTTCATAGCTGCCGTTTTGAGGGTCTAGAAGGCGGCCGGAAGGCCGTAAAGCTAAAAGGAGCAAAGATCTAAGGGATTGGAGAGCGGATTCATGTCGGTAATCACGTGGGTTGTTAACGTGATCATGCTTAGCATTCCACTGTGATACTATTATGTGTTTACTTTCTGATTTAGGTGTAAAAACCTTTTACTTTGTGTTTATGATTGAATGAAACCTTGATTATTGGATTAATTGCTATACTGGATTGTTTATTCATGTTTAATTTATCTTGACAAGCTTGTTAAAAGATCCTTACGTGTTAATGATAATTATTTGCTATTAATTGTCAAGTAAATTGAGTTGTATGAACATCTGCTTGATTGCTTGTCTCTTATGATTTTGATGACCATCAAGATTATATGTCTAGGAATAACGAATGTGAAACTAGGATTAACTCGTAAATAAGTAAGTTAATGTGTGAGCCTTGTGTGATAAACCATCAACAAGAGGTTAATTGAATTAGTAATTTGATTAACTATTATTACAAGTCTTGATTGATACGAACTGAACACTAGGAAGCATGTTAGTTTAATCAACTGATCACTGTTTGAATTAACTTGTTTGCTAAAGGATTAGTAATAGTGAACACGAATCTAATCATTTTAGGAATCGGTGAACATGAATAAATGAATTTGTGTATGCAATTGTCTATGCATGAACAAGTATAAAAACATTCCTTGAAAATCAATGATCCATCTCATCACAACAATCGGGTCCTGGGTCCTATCAAACTATATGGCTTCGTGTTGCTGAACTCCCGAAACATCAATGAATTACCTATCTGTGGCCTCACAACAAACACGACTGCGGTGGCTGTGACAGTGGCAATATCAGAGACGGAAGCATAACTCTCTTCAAAAGTCTCGATCAACATAGTCTTAATAAACCCGAACATCTCAGGGATAGCCTCCCTGACAGCTGTGGCCACCTCCTTAACAATGATCCTGCAGATCTCCGCATCACTGGCACTCGGCCTCTCGGGGTCGCTGGAGCCTGAACCTCGGGTAACTACCATACTCTCTCTGAAACATAAACATGAAATTCATTAGAAGTAGGATAAAGTGCACACACCCAACACTTATACACTCCTGCAAGCTCCTTAGCATCCTAATATTTCTTCTTGAGTCGCATACGAATCAGGTGCTTTCAGTAGTACGAGCCCAATATTACCTTCCATGCCAATCTGTATTTGTACCAAGTCCTCCTCTTAATACCCTAAGTCACAAGTACCCTATCCAACATGGATATCTATTTATTCACTCTATAGAATTCTCAAAATAACATCTAGGCACTCATCATATACTGCTCAAATTAGGACACAACTCCCTAGGCTAAGGCATCACAAATCAGGCAAATCTAGCTCATACATCCTGAAGATACCTAGCCTATAATCTAGCATGCAGTTCTAACAGTTGAAATAACAGCTCATCTCATAATAAAATCAAGTAAGGGTGTTTTGGGAAATCACCGCTCGGGCTCTGGTTGTTTGTACACACAGCCCCAACCTGCTTTTCTCTTAAAGTCCTTTACTCTTTTGGAAAAATCTATTTAAAAAATCATTTCTTTTGAAAATTTATCAACTCCTTAGTTTAAGTCTAGACATACCTGAGGGCGTGCCCGAATCCCTCAAACCAAGGCTCTGATACCAACTTGTATCAACTCAAATTATCAAACAAATTTTTTATTTTAAACTTCCCAAAGACATTGTGCATCACATCAACCCATGTCAAAATATAATTGTCAAATACATAATATCATAAAAAAAGTCAGAGTATCCCAGAATCCACATAAACCATTATCATCAAGCGGGTGTGTAAAATCATACCGGTGCCTTCCCATGATCCTGAGATGTACCTGAAACACATTTAATCAATACTGTAACCATGAAGCTTAGTGAGTTCCCTAAAAGTACCACATATACAAGTAATTAGCCTATTGTTTCTATATCTCAATAAGGACCCTCCGATCATTTGTCTTAGTGAAGACCCTCCGGTCTCGCGTCTCGGTATGGACACTCCGATCATAACTCAATATATATGCACAAAATAATATAACAACATAAGTCACAAAGACCGAATGCATAAAACATATATATCAGTATAAGCAGATAAGACCCTCCGGTCAATAACATGAATAAGACCCTCCGGTCAATAACACAAATAAGACCATCCGGTCACACATAAACTACCACATACGTAAGTGTAATGAGAAGACTTACGTCACGCAGAAAAGTAACAAATCTTGCACCCGAACTGCCGGTTTAGGCTCCGCCTAAAATATGTCACATTTAACTCTAATTAATAGTTAATATTAATAACCATAAAATGGTAGACCGAGCCTCTCTACTAAATCTTAGGAGGGTAAAAAGACCATTTTGCCCCTCCTTCGCCAAAAGTCCACAAATTGACCAAAACCTCAAAAGTCAACGAAAGTCAACGCTCAATGAGGACATTAGGTGTATAACCCTCTACGTAGGGTGTACTACGGGCTAAGCATGCGACGAGGATTGTCAGTGCTATGCTGCGCGTAGCAGGGAGTATGCACGGCTCACTCCTCTGACTCCCTTTTCCACTTCACTTGGTCTTAATCCTTTAAGACAATCATTCCAACTATTGATCCGAGCTAAATAAGGCCTCTTGATTCGTAAAGTTGCTGACTTTAAGCCTTAGCATGGCTGGTCAAGACCCAAACCCAAAAACCCTAACTTTCTCAACACAAAAGTCCATATAACTCATTCATGGAGAGATCTAGACGACCAAGCTCTCATTTTTATGGGTTCAGACACTCTAATACACCTAAAAGGATAAAAGAATAGCTCTGGAGTTCACCAATCTCACAAAGTTTAAAACTTGGGACGTAAAACCCTAAAAAGGACCCAAAACAAGAACTAGAACAAACTATGAACAAATTTTAAACTTGATACCAATGGAAGATGCCCTAACTGAAGTGGAACTCAAATCCAAGAGCTAGAAGCACACACTATCCTTCCTTTAAGGTTCCTTCTCCACCAAAAGCTTCACAAGAACACTCAAATGAGCCACAAACACTCACACAAGCAAAAGGAACGAGATTAGGGTTTGGAAAATGTTTGATGCAGATAATGGTGGCTAGAAATGAGGCCATCATGTTCTTTAAATAGGGACACAAGAAGATATTAGGGTTTCATTCTGAGCCTAGTACGCCCAGAGTACTAGGTGGCCTCTACGATCATGCTAAGTACATGAGTACACTGTGCGTACACATGCATGCGCCCGACATACTCAAATGCCACATTTTTCATAATAAGGATTAGCCTTGACATAAATAAAAAGGTTAAGGTCCGAAGAGTTATACCTCATTGTGGGGTGTTACATATATTGAATCTTTATCTTATCTGTTTTAACCATTGTTTCGTTGGGTTTTGAGCAAACTAACACTCCTAAGGTTTTCATGCAACCCTAGAAACCTTGGATCTATGTTTGACTATGATACATGCAAAATAATTTTTCCAAGATTCATAACCTATCTAGCATGGCATGGGGTACTTTTAAACGTAAAAGAATTAGAAGAATTACATACCTTTGATTGTGAGTTGATTCCTTTGGAATTTGAGAGCCAAACACCAATAATGTGAACGCCTTAAATGGAAATCACAAAACACCACAAACTTGGAAAACTTTATGAGAGAGTATGTCTAGCTTCTAGAAATCGGCCACTCTTATGCACACACACTTAATGTCATTTCAAGCATCACAAGCCTTTTTATATAGTGTAGATGATTAGGGTAATCGCTAATAACCCATGTCTTTTCCTCTTCCAAGGATCCATGGGTTAAAAGCTCCACGGACCATCCATGGACTCCCATTTAAGCTTAGCCCATTTTCTAACGAGTGTTAGCCCACACTATATAAATATAATAGCCCATGTTTAATTAGTCTCCTTTTTTATCACTAAATTAATTCATAATTAATTTAAGATCAATACATATAAATAATATGATTTCATATTAATATATTATAACTTATAATATATTAATAAATCATAAACATACTATTCTCATAAATATCACCCATATAAATAGTTCGGGTGAAGTGCAAACCAAATGGACCATGTCGGGTGAGGTCAAGTATATACCAAATAAGTTATGGACTTAGACAACTTATCCAACAGTCTCCCACTTAGATAAGTCTGATAACTGTATTTGCTTATATTACATCAGGAACCAACCGGAAATCGTAGCTCTCGAAAACTTTGTTGAACAATGAAGCACCATTTTAGATAAGTGATCATATAATCCTCTATTCTCATGATATCAGCCGGAAAAATACATGGAACAATGTCTTACTTATTATCCAACAGTTTGTTTCTTGATTTCTGATTTGTTTGACAAAGAACTTAATCGAACACATCGATTTAGTTCTGACCGGGCCCGGTACATGGGTCAAAACAAAATCATCGAGGGGCCCAGATATCGCTTCTATTTCTAGAAGGAACAGATAAACTTTGACTCATATGCTTGTTCTACTACTTGTTGAATTATACACAAAATCACGTTTTATAACTCCTAGTTACTGATGCGTTTTCGTGCAATTAATGCACAACCAACTCATAGGCAATAACTCATATCTCTAGGTTTGAATACTTATATCACTACTAGAAAAACAGCCTTTTATGACGCTCATTGCGCATCATAAAAGGCTCAGACGATGCGCAAATGCGCGTCAAGGAAGGCCCTGTCATAAAGAGAGACGACGTGCTTTTGCGCGTCGTCTATAGACGTCGCACATTTACGACGCTCATTTACGACGCGCAATGACGACGCGCCTTTACGCCACGCAATGCGTATCAAGGAAGGCCATGTCATAAAGGAAGACGACACGCATTCGTGTGTCGTAACCTTACGACGCGCGTGTTAATGACACGCAATGCGTATCAAGAAAGCCCCTGTCAAGAAAGGCCATGTCATAAATGAAGATGACACATATTTTTGCGTATCATAATTTTAAATGTTTAAAAAAAATATTATTTATAGATTTACTAATTTTTAAATTAAATAATACATTAAAAATATCATAATACAAAATAAAATACAACAAATAACAAAGATAATTCATTTCACTAATATGTCAAATACAAATAATTATTCCAAAAGTGAATAAATGTTATAAAAAATGAACTTATTTATATACAATTGCATCATCTAGCTTACTATGTGCCAACAACTCTCTGTATGTTTACTTTTGCTTGAGTCTCGTTTCCTCCAAAGCATCTAGCCATGCCAAAATATGATATCTTGAGTCTCGTTTCAAGAACCAAAATCACCTTCAATCACCCAATTAAACTCTAATGTTGGTAGACTGAGAGTTCCAGAATCAAGTTTACATCCATCACCTTTAATCACCCAATTAAACTCTAGATCTTCTGTTGTTTGAAAGAAATTGGTGTTTGTAATCTATGAATAAAAAACACAAAGACCAAGTTTAACATTTGCTATATAGAAAGCACAACTGGGCATATGAATATATAATACGCAACATAAACATTTTCATGAAAATGATATAAACAAATAAGTAAGAGTGATGATATTGATACCTTAATTACGCCATTGGTGAACGAAATTTTAATTGGTTGATAGCAATACTTGACCTCTGAAAACAAATAAACAAAGGATCGCATCATCATTAGCTCAATGGTTTAAGCTACCAAATTACCTTTGAGAACCAGCAGGTGAAAACACTATGTGACCGGCTGCTCTTGTTGTTCATATCTGTTCCTGCCACTTTTATATTTGCAGCACCCTGATAAAGCATGAAAACTAATTTTAAATCCAATATAATCATAAATAAGAAGTAACAAAGTGTAAAGGGGATCTGACTGTACAACGTTATTAAGAGGTTTTCCCTAACTATATATAACCTAATACTACATTTCTATTAGGGGACACCTTGTTTAAAGTAACTTTGACAGGAATTGCAACTGTGTCAAATTGTAGAAACTCTTCATCACTAACATCAACTTCTGGTTGTTTGTCAAAAGGAGCAGTTGAAGCAACTATGACAGGAACTGCATACCAAAAAAATTTATATTAACCAAAAAAAAATAACTGCATTCCAACATAAAGAACAAGGGAATTAATTAATGTCACATTGTATCGTGTTCCTGCCCTTGCTGCCTCACTTGGTGAAATAAGAAGTTTCTGCTTTAGTTCAGACAAAAGAAGTCCCTTATGGCCTTTTCTGTATAAGTATAATAAAACAAAATTATAAGTTAATTAAGAGTCTGAAATGAATTAGAATTGTTAATAGTTTGTTTTAGTTTTAAAGTACATTTAGATACTCGTCCACATCTTTTTTCATTCGCTTAGTTTTCAGAGATGCATCAACTTCCGACAGAATGCAAGGTGACCGACCAATCTCAGCTAGCAGATCAATCTGAATAATTAAAATAATAATAATAAAAAATCAATAATTATCACTGAAAGTTACAATTAATTATACTATGAATAAGAAAAGAAAAACACAACGAACCTTTAAGTTGGGAGTTGAAGGGTCAGGCTGTCTCACGGTGAACCACACACAGAGAATGTAGATACTCCAAAGCAAGAACCTGCAGTGCACACTATATCAAAACTCAAACTAA
This sequence comes from Lactuca sativa, assembly GCF_002870075.4. Classification (NCBI taxonomy): domain Eukaryota; kingdom Viridiplantae; phylum Streptophyta; class Magnoliopsida; order Asterales; family Asteraceae; genus Lactuca; species Lactuca sativa. Next base: position 233,819,732 of record NC_056626.2, read on the forward strand.
TTTAAATTCAACAAACTTCCATTAATTTGTCTGTCTATTATAATTTATTGCATCCTACTTTCAAAAATCTATTCTACCCAATTATATTTATAGCAATATCCCCCACAAAAGAAAAAAAATGGAAGTAATGATACAAATTTGCATTATGGAAGAGGTTTATTATTTAAAGCACTAAAAGGTTGTTAGAATAACATTTTGCATTGTAGGGGGCTTAGTGTTATTTTTATTCTTTCGTAACAACCTATTGACTAAGTTTTTTGGTTAGCAAGTTAGAATAATATTATATATAGGGTGTTAGGGTTAGGGATTTGGTGAGCAGAAATTGAATTTACTACTTGTTGAACTATAGACCTATAATTTTACTTTCTATTAGCCAGTTTATATCATATAATTGGCATTGGATAGATTTTTCAGGGTACGATGTCTTGATAAGAAATGAAATGAAAATAAAAACATACCACTTCTGCAATGTATATACGAGCAACATCTTCATCCAAGCAGCCTAAGTTTCTCAATAACGAATATAAATCACCGCCATTCAAGTATTCCATGACAAGGTACAAATTTTCGCGACAAGTAAAAGAATAAAAGAAACGGACTTGTCACAATTTAAGTATTTCATATTTGATTATATTTTCTAAAGAAAGACCAAAAAAATTATATATTATTACCACAAAAGGATTGAGGACTGATATCAAAATATCACGCTCTGCCAATATACTCTCGACCGCATTCTTCCAGATCATGTCAGCTTTCTTAAGAACCTGCCAAAAAAAAAAAATTCATAAATATAAATATATAATAAACAATTGAAGAATGAAAGGGTGAGGTACCTTTATAGCGAAAAGATCTCATGTGGTTCTCTTTTTGGCTAAAAAGACGCGCCCAAATGCTCCATGACTAATCGGTTTTATAATCTCAAAGTCATCAATGGAAGTGCGGTCCTTATTTTCGGAATGTATAGGGCTGGTTCTCAAGCTCCGTATCACATCATCCTCCAATGGAGCATCTTCATCGATAACCGTGCTTGCGATGTCAACTTTTTCATCATCAACCATCTCACACATCTGCAAATACTTCTCCCTGCTTGTAACGACTAATAGTTAACATTTATGATTTATGATTTATGATTTAACAAACACACACCTCATAAAAAACATGTTTATTATAAAAATGTTATCACCGAATAAGGTTCTCTATGCGTGCTCCAAATGTCTCGACGGTCAGGGCATCAAACTTTCTCCGGTCGATCACGACTCTTAAGTCATCAAGACACATCAGCAGATACGACAAAGATCGGTCATCATCCAATGGCGTATTGCCAGCACATCGAGCAATATCAGCAAGCTCATTCATCTACAAATATTTCAATATCAGTACCTATATCTCATAACAAGTAAGAACCTATTACCTACCTGTGGAAGGTCATCATGTTCAGAATAGGCACCCTTCCCTGCCAATAACAAGTCTATCTGGCTGGTTTTTGGTGTCATCAATGGCGACCAAGGAGTCATGCTGCCAACAGATGATGTGGTCATTCCTTGGTCAGATTTAGGACCAAAGTGGGTCCTACATGACATGGAGGGGTGAGCTTTAAGTATGGGTTTTTCTTTCTTGGGTTCCAGCATCCCGTGTTGTTCCTGACTGAAATATTTTCTTGATGATGATGATGATGGTGGTTTTGAGGGTCTTGGAGGAATACGTTTATCTGCTGAATGAAGGGATTGACGGAGTTGAAGAACAAGTTCATCTTCAGCCAATCTGCTTTCTTTATGGAACTGCAGGAGCCTTGTACATCTTGTGAGTATGAAGAGCATTCGGGTGTGAAGCTGTTTCAAGATACCCATGGGGAGCTCTTGGCGCCTGTCGTCCAGTTCCTTAGGGTTCTCACAATCATATGATGTCTACAAACACAGAAAAATATAATGTTTCAGTTACACTTACACATAAACAACTAACTAACTAAGTAAGATAATGTTAAATTAAGTATCATTATTACCTTCATCTCTGGTGTACTCCAGAGTATCCCCTTGACTTTAGACGCCCTATCATCATAATTGATTCAAACAATAATTTATTGAATGATCGTCTTCTAGTAAGTATTAGAAAGCTAGACGTATCAGCATTTCAACAAATGCTCAATAAACTACAAACATATAAAATTATCATATGCTTTAAACCAAGTATCTCTAACAGCTAGAATTTCCACAGGCCACCAGATGTACCAGAAATATTACGAGTTTTGCTGCCCTAACAAATAATACAAAATAATATGAAATAACTAACTTTGTTTCTATTTTCTACTTTTTTTTAAATGATTAGATCAAGCAAAGTTTAATAGTTAATGTATTTCATGCACCTTTTGCTTGGCAAGGGTATCCCAGTTAATATCCCTAAAATATGGATGCTGTTTCACCTGCATTTATCAAATTATTCAGCTTCCTATTCACAATGATTAATGTTGGTCAAGAAAAAGAAGAAAGTAGACCTCAGTTTCTCCCCTAGCTCCAAGTCTCTGGTTGGGATCTTCTGTCAGTAATCTTCATAATGATTGAACTCAGAAAAATGTATTTAAATTTTAAAGATGATAATTAAAAAGTTTCTCTTATTGATCAATGAGATCCTGGGCATTAGGGCTCATTTCATCAGGCACTGCAGGCCAGGGTATGTTACGGTTGAGAATGTTGTCAAATATCATCTGAAAAAACAGTGAAGAAAAGGTAAGATTATAGCAACTAACAAAGAAATGAAAGTAGAACCCCAACCCCAACCCCACCTGAGGGTGCTCTGCATTGAAAGGAGGAATGCCAACAATCAGCTCAAATAGTATTACACCAACAGACCACTAATCCGCTGATGTACCTGAAAGATATTTGAATAAAACATTTTAATGCATGAGATTTTATAAGCAATTCGTGTCATTATTATATCAAGTTAGTTGTGAACAAACCATGTACATTTCCCAGAAGAATCTCGGGTGCCAAATAGTCTGGAGCTGTCCAACAGCAGAGCGGTTTTTGCATCTTTCTTTCTGAGTCCTAGTAGCAGACAGAGATGGAGATGAGAGAGATGACTGAGTCCCATTATCACCCAATAGTGATGTGCCACTCACTGCTGGACCAGATAAATCGTTTGTACTATTAATTAGACCCACCTTTGACAGCCCAAAATCTATTAACTGCTCACAAAACACAAAACAATTATTACCGAAAAAGATCTTCATTAGAACCCTAAAAAGATTCAACAAGTTGATTCATTCTGAAATAACTGTGAGAATTTCTTAAACTTAATTGTTGTTGGAAAAATAAATTTTGCCTTAGATAAAGAGCATTCTAGAGTATGCCATTCTGACCATTGATGTAACAGTTCTTCAAGCTTCTTTTTACTCTTCCTAAAATTTTAAAACATATTATTATTTAGTTATTGAGTCATAAATAATATCTCCATTACTAGACTGATAATAAAATCTATTATATTAACATCAACCTTGATAATAACTTATAAATAAATTGAACAGAATTTGGTTCATTGTCATCCTAAAGTGCCCTTTTAATAGTTGTCATCCGTAAGTTCATAAGAATCAGTATCAGATCCATTGATTATCTAAAAACATGATTTTACAGCTACAAACATTTCATGATGCAGAATGGTTTATACAACATTTAAAAAAGCCTTCAAAGTATATATGTTTAATCCAATGTATACCTCTATGTATGCTTAACATGCCCCAATTTCATTTGGTAAAAGAAGAGTAACCAACAGCTAGCCTTTGATCACTGGTTCTTGTTAGTTTTTGGTCAAAGCATAGGATTTTTAGATTGAAATTAACTTCTTATCCTGATCTTATTATAAATCCAATATGATGCAGATGTAGCTTTAGATCCATATGATGAATCGGATGTTTGGTTAAAAAAATGAAAATTTCATTTATTTGCAGTAGTGATCCAAAAGATTTATTATAGAGGTTGGAAATTCAATACCAACATTATACTCAATTTCATAAAGAATGCAAATCTTACACGAAAGGTTAATTTTTAATGTTAGAATGTGACAAGTTTGAACCCATCAGTTAACTAACCATGAAATCAATAATGGCGATAGCAAGTGTGCTGAAGAATAAAACATAAGCAAACAAATCGGGTAAGATAGATTGAAGTTTGAATCAAACATGGATGAAAAACGAGCTCAAATACGTAAAAAAATGAAGAAGATGAATATAAAAATAAATACGTACCGTTTAATCTTCTTATCTTTCTTTAGCCTCATGTTTAAAAAATCTTCCACCTCTTCATCCGCTAACCCTCCTTACGCACGAAACAGGTGACGACGCCCTAGAAGTCAACCATCTGATGTAATACCTTCACCATTGTTCCCTTCAGGGATAAAAACCTTAAAATCATTGTTGTTGTGAGCGTAAGTAGTCACAGAGCCCCAATCGCCGACTCTATGAAGGATTTTGTGAGGTCCGATTTCAGGGGTAAAAAGCCCTATTTCTTCGTTAATTTTTTTGATTTTGTGAGAAGGGGCGTTGAAGCGAGGTTTAAGAATTATAAGATGAGGATCGTAAGAACGAGGTTTTAGATGAGATCGCCGGTGAGGGAAGATTAATGGAGATGGAAACTAGGGTTTTTGAGGGAGACGGAGGAGAAGAATAAGAGGTTAGACCTCAAAATGACGTTCTTGAAAAAAAAAACCCTAGTTTTAGTCCCCATTTCTTAATAGGAACGCGCGTTTGTAAATTATAAAGAGACATTTCTAGACGACATGCGTTGAACATAAGCACCCTACGTGTTTTTTTTTGTTTTGTCAGACACTAATTTTAGGGCACTTAAAAATACGCGTCCTAAATTTTTCAAATTTCTAAAGATCTAACATTATTTTTAGGGCACGCCCTTATGCATATCATTAATCAGTGTGTGTCGTAAAAAGCGTTTCATTAAAGGTCTGTTTTCTAGTAGTGTATGATATTACCGTCTCACGATCACTCGATACAAATTCCATGAAGTGATGCAAGTGAGCGTGGGTTTATTCCAATACTCATAACTTATGAGCACACATGAATGTTGTTGCAACCATTACCATGTCTGAACTCCTTTAGCCATCTACAATCCCAATTCATGACAATCTTGATTCATACCTACTTCCGACGTATGACCGATGTGGAAAGTTTGAATAAATTTATTATTCTGGAAGTCAAAACATGCAAAACTGAAACAATAGTAAATAATTGACAATGATAGCAACACCTTACTCATAAATAAATCACAACTTTTATTTATCATAAAATGTCGATTACATTTTACAAGTTTTAGAAATAACTATCTAATCTGTAAAACTAATATCGTCCCTCAACCCGATGCGTCTTGCATGCTGCAAATGCTTAACCCTCGTCAGACCCTTCCTAAGGGGATCCACAGGGTTCTCATATGACGATACCCTCTTTTCCACGAGGAGTCCTTCTTCTATCTTGTGTCTTATGAAGTGATATTTTCTGTCAATGTGTCGGGACCTTCCATGATCTCTTGGTTCCTTAGCTAAGGCAACCGCACTATTGATGTCACAGAAAATCTCCATAGGCCCCTTAATAGCTGGTACAACTCGAAGATCTCCGATGAAGTTCTTCAGCCATATCGCCTCCTTTGCCGCTTCACTCGCTGCTATGTAATCTGATTCAAAAGTTGAATCAGCTACTGTCTCATGTTTGGAACTCTTCCAAGTGATTTCCTGTCCATTTAGGGTAAATACCCAGCCCGACTGAGAGCAGAATTTATCTCTGTCAGTTTGAAAGCTAGCATCACTATACCCCATTACCCTCAAGTCATCACTCCCACCAATGGTAAGGATCCAATCCTTAGTCCTTCGTAGGTACTTAAGAATATTCTTCACCGCAGTCCAATGAGCCTTACCAGGATTCCCCTGATATCTACTGACCATGATCAAAGAAAAAGCCACATCAGGGCGAGTACAAGTCATAGCATACATGATAGAGCCGACAGCAGAAGAATACGATATTTGACTCATCTCAACTATCTCATCCTCTGTACTCGGACTCTGAATCTTACTCAGTTTGGCATTGCTTTGGATTGGCAATTCTCCTTTCTTGGAATTCTGCATGTTGAACCTTTTCAACACTTTATCCAAGTAAGTACTCTGACTAAGTCCAATTAGTCTTTTACTCCTTTCTCTTAATATCCTTATCCCTAGGATATATGCAGCCTCCCCAAGGTCCTTCATAGAAAAGCACTTCCCAAGCCAGGACTTCACTTCTTGCAAAGTTGGGACGTCATTTCCTATGAGTAGTATGTCATCCACATACAGTACCAAAAAACTGACTATACTCCCACTAGCTCTGACATACACGCATGACTCGTCTTCGCTTCTCGAGAGGCCAAAATCTTTTACATTTTCAACAAAACAATTAAACAAAGATTCCAGCTACGAGATGCTTGTTTCAATCCATAAATAGATCTCTCAAGCTTGCACACCCTATTAGGATATTTTGGACTTACAAAACCCTATGTCTGAACCATGTAAACATCCTCAGCCAACTTCCCATTAAGGAAAGCGGTTTTGACATCCATTTTCCATATTTCATAATCATGAAATGTAGCAATGGCCAGCATAATCCTAATAGACTTAATCTTTGCCGCTGGTGAGAAGGTTTCATCATAATTAATACCCTGAGTTTGAGTAAAACCTTTTGCAACCAGTCGTGCTTTGTAAGTATGCACCTTTCCATCCATGTCGGTCTTCTTCTTGAAGATCTATTTGCACCCGACTGTCTTACGGCCTGGTACATTGTCAACCAAGTTCCAAACTTGATTATCATACATGGACTGTATCTCGCTGTCCATAGCCTCCTTCCATTTAGCAGACTTTGGGCCTGCCATGGCTTCCTTAAAATTGTTAGGTTCATCCAAATTTACCAGTGTACTATCACTGATAAACGTATCACATTCCGTAGTAATATGGAATCCATAATAGAAATCAGGCGTGTTCCTAACCCTTGTGGATCGCCTTGGAGGCACAGACTCGTTAGCTGGTTCAACAGGAGTTTCATCCTCAGGTTGATTGCTAATGTCTGAAGTTCCTTGACCACTTGACTCTTGAATTTCTTCAAGATCAATTTGCCTCCCACTATTTCCTTGGCTTATAAATTCTCTCTCTCGAAAGACTCCTCTTCTTGCCACAAAGACCACATTCTCACTGGGTCTATAGAAGAGGTAACCAAAATAATTTCATGGGTAGCCGATGAAAATACACCTCTCACTTCAAGGTTCGAGCTTATCTTGATTCTCGCGTCTCACGAAAGCCTCGCAACCCAAAATCTTGACGTGATTTAGATTGGGAACTTTCCCAGTCCACATCTCGTGAGGTGTTTTGGTAACCTTCTTTGTAGGGACTAGATTAAGGATGTGGGCGGCAGTCTCTAAGGCATACCTATAAAAAGATATTGGTAACGAAACTCGACTCATCATGGAACGAACCATGTCCAACAAGGTCCGATTACGCCTCTCAGCCACACCATTCAGCCGTGGTGTCCAGGGAGGTGTCAATAGTGAGACAATCCCATATTCCTTAAGATAGTCAAGGAACTTAGTACTAAGATACTCACCACCTCGATCGGATCGTAGCATCTTAATGTTCCTGTCTAATTGATTCTCTACTTCCTATTTAAACTCTTTAAACTTTTCAAAGGTTTCTGACTTATGCTTGATTAAGTAGACATAACCATATCTACTGTAATTATCAGTAAAAGTCACATAATAGCGGTTAACATCCCTTGTGACGGTTTTAAATGGTCCACATACATTAGTATGTATAAGGTCCAACAAACCCTCCCCCCTCGCACAAGTACTAGTGAAGGGTGATTTTGTCATTTTTCCAAGCACACAAGATTCACAACTATCATCCGACTTTAGGTCAAATGACTCCAAGACTCCATCCTTTTGGAGTTGGCCTATGCGTTTCTTGTTTACATGTCTAATACGACAATGCCACAATGATGCCTTGTCCAACCTAGTTGACGAATCAATACACAACACATTATTTTGTAGGTTGTCTAAAACCGACACAGTTTCGTACACACCATCACAAGGCAATGCTTTAAACTAAAGAGCATTATTAAAGAAAGCATTAATACCACCACATTCATTATCAAATGTAAAGGTAAAACCTTGTTTGTACAAACCATGAAAAGAAATAATAATTCTCTCCATTTCAGACGAGTACACACATTTATTCAAATCTAACTTTAACCCACTACTTTGCAACAAGGTATAAACTCCAATCTCGGAAACATGTGAATCCTTCCTATTTCCCATAATCAGGTTTATCTTCTCGTGCTCCACATGCTCACTTCTTCTTAGGCCCTGCAAATCAGAACATATGTGAATACCACTTCCTGTATCAAACACCGAAGAGTTAGAATATGGTGAGTTATCAGACAATATTGTGTAAATACCTGCATTGGTAGGTTTCACTTTCCCATCCTTGAGATCTTGCAAGTATTTAGGGAGGTTTCGCTTTCAGTTCCCCTTATTCTAATAGTAGTAGCATTCAGCATCATTAGGGATGGCAGAAGGAGTGACAGAACCACTTTTGGTTCCAGACGAGGAGCCTTCAAGAGACTTTCCTTTGGTACCCTTCGAAGGGGTCTTCCTCTTGTTTCCTTTGCCCTGTCCTATAGCCAAAACAGGGGTTGTTGTAGGAGTAGGAGTAGAAACAAGTGACTTACCTTCAAGAGTCCCTGAAGCTTGCTGAGTGTGACCTCCTCCTTGTTCATGTGGTAGGTCATTCTAAATTGGTCATAACAAGGAGGTAAGGAGTGCAAAATAATGTTAATTGCAAACTCCTCGGGGAAGTTCACATTCAATTTCAGCAGACGGTCCACAAATCTTTGCATCTTCTGCATGTGGCCTGTGATGGGTTCTAATGGGTTTTATGCATAAGAAACATTCCTATGTGCTCATACAAACCCTAATGCTTGGATCTAGGTTTCTCTATTGAACATACTTTGATTCCAAGACTTACAAACCCTAATCTAGCATATAAACAACAAAAATAACATATAGAATCAGATCTAGATGTTTACCTCTTCACTTGTTGTCTTAGATCTTCTCTTTCTTCTTCTCTTGAGCTTAGAGTCACAAATGCAACTCCTATAATGGTTCACAAACCCCAAAAGCAAGAAGGCAATATGAGAGAGGGAGAGAGAAGCTAGAAATCGGCCTAGGGATCTCTTAGAATCAAGTGGTAGCCGAAATCAATGCCCTAGGGGTCATATTTATACTTACAGGTTACTTGGGTTTCAGTTTAAACCCTAATGGACAACTTATCCACCAAGCAGCCCAAGGAACCTTCTGGAATAAGGCCTTGGACGAAAATATGATGGATACCCATCATAATTTCGTTCCCCCTTAAGCCATTTAGGTTTCCTTAACCTAAAACTCAACTATCATACATTTGACAGTTTATACCCCTTTATTCAATTAATCTCTTTTGACCACCAAATTAATTCCTAATTAATTTATAACCAATACTAATTAAATAAATATGATTTCTCCTTTAATATGTTATTCTTATAATATATTAATAAATCATAACACTCTCTCTTTCTCCTTAAATTACCTTTTCAAGTTGCTTTGGAGAAGGCAACCCAAAAGGACCATGCACAACCGGGTCAAGTACATACCAAATATAGTTACGGACTTAGACACTATTCCAACAGTCTCCCACTTGGATAAGTCTAGTAACTATATCTCACATATGACTTCAGAATCCGATTAGCAATCGTAGCTCTTATACTTCGCTGTCAACTCTAATCAACTTTTCCTTTAGATAAGGGATTGTATAATCCTCTGTTTTGGATATCATGCTGACAATGCTTATTGTCCAGCAATAGTTCCTTGATTTCCGATTTGTTTGACATAGAATTTAGTTGAACACATCAACTTCATTCTGACCGGGCCCGACACATAAGTCAAATCAAATCATCAAGTGGCCAATATATCACTTTTATTCTCATAGAATAAAAGGAACATATCAACTACGACTCATATGCATCTATTATTTACTAATGGATCACACACAATAATGTGTTTTATAACATCAAGTTACTGATGCGTTTACACATTATCAATGTATAACCAACCAGCAAACAACAACCATATCTCTAAGTTTTAAGACTATATGATGTTATCGCTTTGCGATCACTTAAGGTAAAACACCACGAAGTCATACAGCAAACTCGAGTTTAATCCAATGCTCAACTCATATTCATAAGCACTCACGAACTTTGCAGCAAACCTTTGCTATGTCTAAAACCTTTTAGACAATCTACAAACAATTCATGACAGTCTTCATTCATATCTACTTCCAAAATATGACCGACTGCGGACCTTTTTGAATAATCCTATCATTCAGGAAGTCAAAACATGCAAAATGGAAACAATAGATAAATAACCAACACAAGATAGTAGCTTTACTCATAAATAACACATTTTATTTATTCATCGAATGTCAAGTACAAACTATCTATTACACATTTCCTATCTAATCTAAACTTATATCATCCTTCAGCCCAATGCTCCTAGCGTGCTGCAAGTGTTTGACCCTACTCAGTCCCTTCGTAAGGGGATCTGCTGGGTTTTCTTCTGATGATACCCTCTTCACAATGAGGAGTCCCTCTTCCACCTGATGTCTGATGAAATGGTATTTTCTGTCAATATGTCGAGATCTGCCATGATCTCTCGGTTCCTTGGTCAAGGCAAATGCTCCTTCATTATCACAGAAAATTTCCATCGGCTCTTTTATGGATGGCACAACTCCAAGGTCTCCAATGAAGTTCTTCAACCATATAGCCTCCTTTGACGCTTCGCTCGCTGCAATGTACTCTGATTCGCACGTTGAATCAACTATGGTCTCTTGCTTGGAACTTTTCCATGTCACTACTCCTCCATTTAGGGTAAAGACCCAGCCTGACGGTGATCGGGAGTTATCCCGATCCGTCTGAAAACTAGCATCACTGTACCCTCGTACCCTTAAGTCATCACTCCCACCGAGGACTAGAAACCATTCCTTTGTCCTCCGAAGGTACATAAGAATATTCTTAACTGCAATCCAATGAGCTCTACCAGGATTCCCTTGATATCTGCTGACCATGCTCAAAGCGAAGGCCACATCAGGGCGAGTACAAGTCATAGCGTACATGATAGAGCCTACTGCGGAAGCGTAAGGTACTCAGCTCATATCAGCTATCTCTGCCTCTGTGCTTGGGCTCTGAGTCTTACTCAGCTTGGTATTGCTTTGGATTGGCAACTCCCCTTTCTTGAAATTTTCCATACTAAAACGTTTTAGTACCTTTTCCAAGTATGTATCCTGACTGAGTCCTATCAGTCTCTTTTCCCTGTTTCTTACTATTCTTATCCCCAGAATATAAGCAGCCTCTCTGAGGTCATTCATAGCGAAACATTTCCCAAGCCAGGACTTGACCTCCTGCAAGGTTGGGACATCGTTTCCTATGAGTAGTATGTCGTTGACATACAATACGAGGAAGCTCACTATACTCCCACTGGCTTTGACATACACACAAGATTCATCCTCGCTTCGCAGAAAGCCAAACTCTTTAACCTTGTCGTCAAAGCAAAGATTCCATCTGCGAGACGCTTGTTTCAATCCATAAATGGATTTCTCAAGCTTGCATACTCTATTCGGATGCTTCGCATCGACAAAACCCTCTGGCTGATTCATATAGACATCCTCAGCCAAGTTTCCATTAAGGAAATCGGTTTTCACGTCCATATGCCATATTTCATAATCGTGAAATGCAGCTATGCCATATTTCATAATCGTGAAATGCAGCTATGTCACTCGGTCTATAGAAAAGGTAGCCAAAGACTTTCGCAGATAGCCGATGAAATAACACTTCACACTACGAGGTTCTAGCTTGTCGTGAGTCTCTCGTCTTACGAAAGCCTCGCAACCCCAAACCTTGATATGTGCCAACGAGGGAGCCTTCCCTGTCCACATCTCATGAGGAGTCTTGGAAACCTTCTTGGTGGGAACTAAGTTAAGTATACGGGCGGCAGTCTCTAAGGCATACCCCCAGAAAGCTATTGGTAACGAAGTCCGACTCATCATAGAACGAACCATGTCCAACAAGGTCCGATTACGTCTCTCAGCCACACCATTCAATTGTGGCGTCCTCAGAGGCGTCAATTGCTTAATGATTCTGCATTCTTTTAGATAGTCGTGAAACTCAAGACTTAGGTACTCTCCTCCTCGGTCTGACCGAAGCATCTTGATTTTCCTGCCCAACTGATTCTCCACTTCATTCTTAAACTCTTTGAACTTCTCAAAGGTTTCCGATTTATGCTTGATTAAGTAGATATATCCATATCTGCTATAATCATCTGTAAAAGTCACGTAGAAGCGGCAAGCATCCCTTGTGGTGGATCTAAAGGGCCCACCTACATCGGTGTGTATGAGATCCAATAAACCCTCACCCCTTTCACAAGTGCCAGTAAAGGGTGACTTGGCCATCTTCCCAAGTAAACAAGATTCACACGTGTCATAGTCCCTAAGGTCGAATGACTCCAACACTCCATCCTTTTGGAGTTGGGCTATGCGTTTCTTGTTGACATGGCCAAGGCGACAATGCCACAAGCATGCTTTGTCTAGACTAGTAGACGAATCAATATTCAAAACATTATTTCCTAAATTATCAACAATCATCACAGATTCATAAATCCCATTACAAGGTAATGCATTGAAATAAAAAACACCATTCAAATAAACGTTAATAGAACCATTACTATTATCAAAAGAATATCTGAAACCTTGTCTAAACAACTCGTGAAAAGAAATAATGTTTCTTGCCATATCTGGTGCATAACAACAATTCTCTAAATCTATCCCTAACCCATTATTCAACACTAAAGAATAAACACCGACTCTGGTCACAGGCGACGATCTTTTGTTTCCCATAATCAGTTTCATATTCCCATGTTCCATCTCCCTACTTCTTTTTAGGCCCTGCATATCAGAACAAATGTAGTAACCACACCCTGTATCAAGAACCCATGAAGTAGCAAATGATGAGTTATTAGATTTAATAGAATACATACCTGCAAAGTTGGGCTTAATCTTCCCATCTCTTATGTCCTGCAGATATTGTGGGCAGCTTCGCTTCCAGTGGCCCTTTTGGTGGCAATAGAAGCACTCTGCTTCTTTAGGATCGGAAGAGGGCTTAGCAGGGACAACTTTGGTCCCACTTGAGGACGAACCATCACGGGGTTTCCCATTATGGTGTCTCTTACATGGAGCCTTCCTCTTTTTTCCCTTTCCTTGACCTATCGCCATCACAGGAGCGGCCACAGCAGGGGACGGTGCAACGGATTTGTCTTTGAGGTTTCTCTCAGCAGTCCTCAAGAGTCCTTGGAGCTTGCTCAAGGAGACCTCCTCTTTGTTCATATGGTAGGTCATCCTAAACTGATTATAGCAGGAGGGCAAGGAGTGGAGGATTATGTCGATAGCCAAATCCTCATCAAACTTAACATTAAGTTTGAGAAGACGATCAACATATCTCTGCATTTTCTGCAAATGAGAGGTTAGGGATTCTCCACTCCCCATCTTAGCGGTGATCATGTTAGTAATGATCTCATAGTGCTCTTGCCCCACGCTCTGGTGATACCTATCCAGCAAATCCTGATGCATTTCATACGGATACATGTCCTCATAAGACTTTTGGAGTTCGAGGTTCATGGTGGCCAGCATGATGCAGTGAACTTTCGTGGCATCACGCTCATGGGCCTCAAAGGCGACCAATTCCTCACGAGTAGCAACATCTGGGATGATCTTATCAAGCTTTTCATCGAGGACATATTCTTTGTCCTCGTAGCGTGTGATCACGCGAATATACCTCATCCACTCGTTGAAATTTGAACCATCAAATGTCACTTTCTGACACAAGTTCATCAACGAGAATGACCCAGAAGTATTGTTGTTGTTGTTGTTGTTGTTTGCAGACATCTGAAAAAGAAGGGAACAAAGTTTGATTAGAAATGAATCCCTAACTAAACACCCAAATGAGAAATTAGTGCTAGGATCCAACAACATTATTTACAACGTAGAAAGGGATGTACTCTAAAAGTAAATAATTTGAAGGTAAGTGAATGACGATTCACTAATTCTCATCATAAAAAACGAAAAAGGCAATTTAGGTTTTAAATGTATTGAAAACTCCTAGATCTTTTAGATTCATTGAACTTTTCAATGGCATGTTTAAATCTCGATATGCATTTCAAATTTGCGACTGGGATACCGAGGATCGCAAACAAATTTGTGAATAACCATGCGAACCAACGTGGTGCACTCAATGTCTCTATCACCTAATTAATGTGCCGGTAAACCACACACGCTCCATTGATCTATGACAAGCATCGAGTCACCCTTCGCTACCAATGTCATCCCCAAATTGATGTGTCGGTTAACCACACACGCTCCATCAACGTTTGACAAGGGTACGAAGTGTAATTCCATGGATTAGCATCATTTTCACATTTTACCCTAAAGTAACTAGGAATGGGAATTTATAAAACATGTAGTTACTTTATATTTAACATTATACTTTTAATGAGGAGAGGGTTGCCCTATCCTACCCGTTCGGCTAACGACCCTCCACCAGTCAAGCAAGCGGTAAGTGTGAGTGTACACCCATTAAGCGCCATTTTATAGGCAGCAACCTTATACCCACCTTATAGACCGGCTTCGTGAATGAGGCCTATTAACGGTAAGACTAGCATTTTAAGTTATATATATATATATATATATATATATATATATATATATATATATATAATAATTAAACTTGTAATAATATATAATAGTATAGGGTTGAATTTTAAACTTGTAAAATTCTAAGGGTTTGAAATTTAAATTACTCAAAATTAAACTTTTAATCATAAATTCAAATTTCAAAACTTGAGGGCAAGTTTTTGAAATTTTCAAAACACAAGGGATCAAATAGCAAATAATTTAAATTAACCAATTAATTTCATAATTATCTATATTTGACCTAATCTTAATTTTAGTCATTAGATAATTTCCAAATAATTTTAAATAATCCATATTTATCACATAAACAACTAATATTAAAAGATTTGAAATTATCTATTATTTTGGCAAGGATAAACACTTAATTAAGATAAAATTCGGATTTTAACTTCATAAAACAATTTAAGCATCAAATCCAAGTCAAAACAGCAGCTAAAACCCGAAATACTCTCTGCCTGACGAATTGACTCGCCGAGTCAGACCTGGACTCGCCGAGTAGGGGCCAACTCGCCGAGTTGAGTCGGGCAAAGGCCAAAAACTCGATTTTCATCAAATAAAACAGTTAAGCATCATATACAACTGAAACCAATCAAAGCTCTGATACCACTGATGGGTTTTATGCATAAGAAACATTCCTATGTGCTCATACAAACCCTAATGCTTGGATCTAGGTTTCTCTATTGAACATGCTTTGATTCCAAGACTTACAAACCCTAATCTAGCATATAAACAAAAAAATAACATATAGAATCAGAACTAGATGTTTACCTCTTCACTTGTTGGCTTAGATCTTCTCTTTCTTCTTCTCTTGAGCTTAGAGTCACAAATGCAACTCCTCTAATGGTTCACAAACCCCACAAGCAAGAAGGCAATATGAGAGAGGGAGAGAGAGGCTAGAAATCGGCCTAGGGATCTCTTAGAATCAAGTGGTAGCCGAAATCACTGCCCTAGGGGTCATATTTATACTTACAGGTTACTAGGGTTTCAGTTTAAACCCTAATGGACAGCTTATCCACCAAGCAGCCCAAGGAACCTTCTGGAATAAGGCCTTGGATGAAAATATGATGGGTACCCATCATAATTTCGTTCCCCCTTAAGCCCATTAGGTTTCCTTAACCTAAAACTCACCTATCATACATTTGACAGTTTATACCCCTTTATTCAATTAATCTCTTTTGACCGCCAAATTAATTCTTAATTAATTTATGACCAATACTAATTAAATAAATATGATTTCTCCTTTAATATATTATTCTTATAATATATTAATAAATCATAACACTCTCTCTTTCTCCTTAAATTGCCTTGTCAAGTTGCTTTGGAGAAGGCAACCCAAAAGGACCATGCACAACCGGGTCAAGTACATACCAAATATAGTTGCGGGCTTAGACACTATTCCAACAGGTTCACCATCCTTCATTCTAGTTGTTATCATGGAGGAGATAATCTCATACCGCTCTTGACGAGCACTTTGATGGTAGCGGTCCATCAAATCCTGGTGCAACTCAAAAGGGTAGAAGTCCTCATAGGTGGCATCTCTCTCATGAGCCCTAAAATCAACGATCTCCTGAGGAATAGTTGTGAACTCATCGAGTTCGTTGAGCTCTTTGTCGAGGACATATTCATTGTCCTTGTAGTGTGTGACCATCCTGATGTTTCTTATCCAATCATTGAAGTTTGAACCATCAACGATGACTCTCCCACAAAGGTTCATGAGAGAGAAGGAGCCGGCAGGGTTAAAGCCCAAAGCATTGTTGTTGGAAGACATTTGAAAAGAAGGACAAGTTTAGATTAGATATATAGAGTCGTTAATAAGACACCCAAATGTAATATTAAGGCTAGGATCCAACAAAATATGTTATAACTTAGAAGAGGGATGCCGTAATCTAAGCTATAACATATTTGAAGGTAGGTTAATGACGATTCACCAATTTCCACCACGAAAATGAAATTAGGTATTAGGTTTAATTGGTTCAAGATATTCCTAGATTCTTTTGAGATTCATTGAACTTTTCAATGGCATGTTTCAATCTCGATTGTACCCTTCAAGTTTTGTGACTGGGATGCCGAGGATCACAAAACAAGGTGTGAATAACCATGCAAACTCACTTGGTACCCTTAATATTATCACCTAACCGATGTGCCGGTAACCCACACACGCTCCACCGATCTATGATAAACATTAAGTCACCCTTTGTTATCCTTACTAGTCTATATTAGTGTGCCGGTAACCCACACACACTCCACCAACGACTTGGTAAGGCACAAAGTGTGAATTTCATGGGTTAGCACCATGTTCACATTTTCCTAAAGTAACTAGGATTGGGAATTAAAAAAAATTTAGTTACTTTATAATAATCATTAAACTTTTAATGAGAATTAAAGTCATTGTCCTACCCGTTCGGCTAACGACCCTCCACCGATCAAGGAAGCGGTGGGTAAGAATAGACACCCATTAAGCTACCATTTTATAGGCAGCAACCTTATATCCCTCTTATAGACCGGCTCCGTAAATGAGGCCTACTAACGGTAAAACGACTTAAGCTTATACATATATATAATAATTAACCATTAATGTTACAATAGTATATGGGTTGAATTTTAACTTTTAAAACTCTAAGGGTTGGAATTAAAGTTTATTAAAGTGTGTGCAACTTTACAAATTCCAAAACTTGAGGACAAGTTTTGAAACTATTCAAAACTCTTCATTTCACAACTTATGAGTTAATGGTTCATAAAAATGAAGACTCTTCATTTTTATGTAACTTATGTGTTTTAAATGTGTGTTTAAAGTAAGTGACATTTGGAAATCCATAACTTGAGGACAAATTATGGAATCCATTAAAACACATAAATGATCAAGAATTAATCATAAACAATTTAGCAAATAATTCCTATCATTTTCGAAACTTATAAGAACATGAACATGAATATCGAAATTTCAAGAATCATATGAACACATATAAAGCATGGAATTTTGATATAAGCCATTGTAAATGGATTAGCACAAACATTAAACCATCTAAAACAAGTTTTAAAACACCAAAATAGTTTAGGGTAATGTTTCTAGTCCATTTCCAGCAGCAAAATCAAAAAAACTGCATCCTGCATGACCAACTCGTCGAGTGCACGAACTGACTCGCCGAGTTGGTTGAAGATTCACTTGGACTCGTCGAGTCCCTCCAATGGACTCGGCGAGTCCCCCTGTGTAGATTGCATAAAAATCGATTTTTAACTATTTTGCAAGAAGTATCAAGAAACCAAGCCTAGGCTCTGATACCACTGTTGGGTTTAGAGCAAACTAACACTCCTAAGGTTTTCATGCAACCCTAGAAACCTTAGATCTATGTTTGACTATGATACATGCAAAATAATTTTTCCAAGGTTCATAACCTATCTAGCATGGCATGGGGTACTTTTAAACATAAAAGAATTAGAAGAATTACATACCTTTGATTGTGAGTTGATTCCTTTGGAGTTTGAGAGCCAAGCACCAATAATGTGAATGCCTCAAATGGAAATCACAAAACACCACAAACTTGGAAAACTTTATAAGAGAGTATCTCTAGCTTCAAGAAATCGGCCACTCTTATGCACACACACTTAGTGTCATTTCAAGCATCACAAGCCTCTTTATATAGTGTAGATGATTAGGGTAAACCCTAATAACCCATGTCTTTTCGTCTTCCAAGGATCCACGGATTAAAAGCTCCACAGACCATCCATGGAATCCCATTTATTCGTTTTAGCATCAAACATTATTTCCCATGAGAATATGAACATTGCATCTCATTTGGGCAACATACTTTATTTATCATGATGACAATGAACCTATTATTCATTTTAGTAATGAACTTTATTTCCGATGTGAATATGAACTTTGTATCTCATTTTGGCAACATACTTTATTTTCTCATGATGACAACGAACTTTATTTATGCAAACTTATTTACTCATTTTAGCAATATACTTTATTTAGGGAAACTTCTATCAAAACTTTGATTACGATTAGTGAAACCAATATTTTTATAAACCTATGAACTCACCAACTATTTTTATAGTTTAAACTCGTTTTACATGCTTTTTCAGGAATCATCGAGTAAGTGGCATATAGAGACATATCACTTGTAGAATCATTCACATGTGTTATTTTTCAAATGTGTTGTAATATTTTTGTTTGAAGTTGATCAAAGTCATTGTAAACTATAAAGTTTTTAATAGTATAGTTGGTGTTGTCTTTACCTTGTGCTATGAAACCCTTCTTACTATCGTGTCCTGTGTTTCCGCTTTAGTGAGGTATGACAATACGTGAATAGAAAACGTTGTAGTGATTGTTTCGAAAGACAAGGGAGGTGATGTAAGCAACAAAACATTGATACCTAGCATATAGAGGAATTATGTGAGGTCTAGCTTTATAAAAAGGTGTGTGTGTGTGTCTAGTTTCCATGAACTTTCGATCGTTTGACCTAATTTTAACTCCTTGAAGTGTATTGGCTGCAATCTTTTTGCAACGGGTAAAGAAAGTTAATAGCTTTGAGCTGTCAACTTGTAAAATTCGTATAAAATCAACCGAAAATTGTTAGTGTGAGTTCTTTATATTCATGAAATGGTATGATGATAAACTACAATAATATATAATAACATTACATAAAGAATTCATATAAGAGATCTAAATTAGAACCCAAATATATTGTTGTAATGAAGTTAAAGTACAAATGAGGTATAATTAAGTATTGTTAAGTGATTCTTTAGAATAAAATCAAAGTAGGACTTATTGATATGGCATGTAGGTGCTTAAAGATGTAGAAGTTCATCTAGTTCACATCACTAGTGTGCTCAATCTTCTTAGGGATGACAATTGATGAAACGACACGACAAAAATACATGACACTAAATGAAATTTGGACAAAACTGAAATTCAAATTCGTGTTCATGTCGTGTTTGTGTCAAGTGTAAAAACATGATATCGTGTCGTGTCGTATTGGTGTTACATAAAACATTTTTGTGTTATGTCGTGTTAGAAGAAAACACGACTTGACGGCCCAATTTTCCACCCCTAAATCTACTTCATTGTTTGAGGTGAGCTGCTCACTACATAGTATTGATGTTGTACGTGATGTGCTTTAGATTGTGTGTGATTGTAGGATGTATGTGGGTAGTAATAGGATCTTTTTTTGTGTTTAGTATGTGTATCTTGTTGGCTAGACGTACTGAGGAACATATGCATGGTATTTGATAGAAGCACTAATCAATATAGGATGGCTCGATGTAGTGAGCAAAAAGGGGATCAACATTAGTCGACGTGTCATGCCATAGTATATGCTTCTTTACTGATTTGTTCTTAGACTTGCTTGTATTTTGATGTGTTGGTTGTATCCATTTTATTAGGGGTAAAGCATGTTTGATATGATGTGTATGTGTTGGAAACTTGGAATTCACTAAGATTCATGCTTAGCTTTCCCTTAAAACCATTGTTACAAGATCATTAGCTATGAAGGTTGGAAAAGCGTGACGGTACACACTACCGTAGCTAGGTTGCATTGGAAATTTTTATTTGACACTATTTACATTTATGTTGCTGTTGATTCTGATTTTTGAATTATGAGTTTGTTTATATGCTGTTTAAATTGTGGAATGTGTTTTAAGAATTAAAGGTTTTTGGAATGAATGGTGTTGTAATTAATATAATATGTTTTTTTACGTTACAAATTAATGTCATTTTTGGGACTTGACAAGTTTTAATAGTCATTTCAGGGGACAATGAAATATTTTTCTTGTATTCTTGACTCTTGCACTTGTAAATACATGTAGATTAAGATGAAATTGAATAGATAGATTTCTAAGGATATTCATCACAAATAGACTTGGTTTACGAGAAAAACTTTCCAAAACAGTCCTATACCTGGATCAAAATGAGGGATCAGAGTCACTTGAATCTGAAAACTCAGAAATAGATTGGTCTGATTATCTATTAAGTATTTTGACAGGAACAAATTTGTTGTGATTCCAAGTTGAGACAAAGGGATTAACTATTTGTGACTTTGGGTTCTGATAATCCGAGATAAACTTAGGGTTGGGCCTAGTGTTTTATTTAGAGGTTAATGATTGTCTAGCTTCTACTTTCAGATAATTATGTCCTTTTTATTTAGTCAAGATTTCCTCTTAGGTATATACTTTTGTCGATTCTTGGTTTATTTTGATGTCTGTCCGATCGTCGGATTGTTGAAATTTCGTTTGACTGAAGTACCATTTGACTTAACTACGACGAAAGAGTTGGGTTGAGAGACTTGAGGCATTCGGTAAATGCCTTTTTTCCATAACGATCTCCTCATCATAGTAGCTATCAATGGTGGACCATATGGAATCATTAACTTCAATGCATTGGCTTGAGTCATATCTAGAAGTCTAGGGAACAATTCCCTCGACGACACAGTTGTTTCTAGGAGAAACATAGGGTATGAAGACTCATGTGCTTTAGGGTTTGTTCTAATATTGATTTAGGTCTAAGGATATCAGAGGGGGAAGTTGAGTGGAATTAGGAGATGAGACAGATATTGGAGTGCACATAGGGACTAAAGACTAAATGGCCTCAGTTTCTTCTACAAGAGTTGAAAAAGAAGAAATTATGGATTCAGGATATGTGTGATGAGGAATATCATCCAAATAAAAAGATTTTGAATATTGCACCCCTAGTCGGAGCCGGAAACATCAGGTTGTGAGACGACATTAGGGATTACAGTCATTTGATTACATAGAACAATACAATAATATAACATGAAGTAAGAAATTTTATTGCTGAAAGGGAAATTAAATAATCCCTAGTCCAAGGGTACATAAAAATCTGAAAGTACATAAACATGTCTCAACAGTAGGGAAACTATGAAAGTACTAGGCTACACTAGATAAAATACAATCCTATGATTATTCCAAGAGTATGACTTCCAACTTTTTAATTCCTTGAAAATACATGTGTTCTGAAAGAGTGTCAACGTAGTATTGGTGAGTTCATAGGTTTGTAATGTTTGAATCAAATATACTTTTAAACCAAAAAGTATGTTTTCAATATATATATATATATATATATATATATATATATATATATATATATATATATATATATATATATATATGGTTTCCTAGCCTATATATGAATGTATTTAGAACACTCTCAACATTATAATGAGTTCGTGTAACCAAGCACCTGATGGTTTGTAATGCCGCTCTCGACGCTTCATCGGACGTTGTATATGTGTATACAGTTATAACCCAATGTGAATCGATCGTTAAGGTTGTAGATAGCAATCATAGGTAGGGGTGCCAAACTGTATTGATCTATATATAACTCTCCCACTCATGAAGATTAATGATTATACGTCAGGGGTCTAAGTATAACACTTAGGTGATGAATAAGTCTCATGTAAACCATTGAGTGAACATTTCTAAGAGTTTGTAAGTCCTAGAATTATACACAAATGTTTTCTTGGTATAAGTTTAACTACATATATACAAATGAAAAGGCATCTTAAGAAAATAAAATATCACTGCTAGTTGTACTAATGGGTAGCACATGGAATCAAGGTCGAATCCTCAGGGATACAACATAATGGTCAATGCCTCTTTGCGTAAGGAACATACTAGTTATTTAACAGATACTAATAAAAATGGGGTTTTGATTCAAAACTGAAACAACTAGATAGAAGCACACAATGAAAACCAAATCTAATAACTGATCACATGAAAAGTACTAGTCTGTTGCAGAACTGAAAACTGGGGTTTTAGCCACACATAACTGAAATCCGATTAAAAATAATAAAAAGAGAAACTAACTGATTAATCTTGCTAAACTAAATGTAAGACATGATCCAAAACCATCAAATCTTTAGAAATCGATGAAATCGGAGAGAAATCGCCTTTAGCAGGATTTTTCTCGTCATCTGGAATCATCTATGGTTTAACTGAGATAATATGTGGTATTAATATAGCAGCCTGGGCAGCAAACAAGGGTTCTGACAATAAGCACGACATGTGCTTGGGGGGGGGGGATGGCCCGTTCTAGGTCATCATAACTTGAATATCCAAAAGAATTAAAAAAAATCAAAATATGGGGAAGCATGACCCATGCTTGGGCTTCGCATGTTAAAATACCCAAACTAATGGCATCTTGAGGTAGGCACAGGCCGTGCTTGGGAAGTACGACCCATGCTTCAGGGCTAAAGTTTTAAAATGCCTCAAAAAATCATCATTCTTCCGATTATGTTTTGTAAGTGAAGAACAAACCATTTTTGGTGAGATATAGCCTGCATTTTTAGCGTTTTTTAGCATTTTGGATCAAAATAGGCTCCAGTTGTGCTCCATATATGCTCCAAGGACTTTCAAACTACCGCTCCACATCCAATTACCTAAAATAGACACCAAAACATGAGAGTATGGGAATTCTTACGAAATACATGAGTTGAACATTATTTAAACTAATACACATGAAAAAGCATGAAATATGATGCAAAATGCTAATACACATCAGAGAGAGAGAGAGAGAGAGAGAGAAAGATAGGAAGAGATTAGGAGAAAGAGTGCGAGATATTTTGTGGTTAGAAAGAGTGAATGGGAGGGAGTATTTATAGGAAGAAAAGTTAGTTGGAATGAGTGGTCGGGGATGCGCTGTGTGGTGCATTCTCAAGCGACGTTTAACAGGTCGCCGACACCTGACTTTTTGTGAAAAAGTTGAAGTTCAATAAAATACTTCTCGATTTTACCTCCATAAAATATGAAAACGTTTCTGTGACAAGTAGCATAGCGTAGCTAACCTAATGAATTTTTTAAACGTGGGCTTATTGGTAGAATCTCATTGCTGTGATCCGTTCAAATCCGCAACAATGTTGGCTTTTCATAAAAGAAAGAAGTTAGAATTTTATTTAAATATTAGGTGTAAAACCCCATTTTTTTTTCCTTATGGTAGAATTGAATATGAAGTAGAATTATATTAATGATTAACCTTGGGGATCTAAATAAAAGTCGCAGTAATCGCAAAACGAAGAGCGTGAATATAGAGAACGTTCAAATCTGACTTCGTATGAGGAAGTTATGATTTTTCGAAGTTTCAGCGCAACAGTGTGCGATATAGACATCAAAATTCAAATCGGTCGATTGTTAGGCAAAACAATCTAAACGAGATTTCAAGATCTCGTGAATAGGAATCCGTCAATATAATGACAATCGAGAACAAATGTCATATGGAAGAGTTATGATTTTTATATGGACTTTAACCGTTTAATCCTGTTAAAAATACGAATAAAATGATAATTAGCCGACATAATTTAGATGAAATTTGTAGTACTCGTCGATAGTTACACATGGATATAAAGAATGTCGAAAACGAAGTACGTATGAGAAACATATGAAATTTTGAAAACTAAAAATTCGTGTGCGTGCACGTGCTTCTTGAAACAACAATGTGGACCACCCAGAATTTGACACATGGCAGGAGGGCAGAGGATAGGCGTCGCCGAAGTACGCGACATAAAGCACGCAAAGTGCCTCCCAAAAATCTGCTCTATATAGGCAACAACCCCCATTCATTTTTTCACACATTTCCAAACCTCTCTCTACAATTCTATGAAGTTTTAGGGATTTTCCCCTATATTTTAGAAGTTTTTAGTGAAGCCCCGAGTTGTCGAAGAGATAAAACTGTTCGAGTCGAAATTCTACATGCGAACTATCTAGGCATTTTGTTAGAAATCTGTGTAAGTTAAGCTACACTTATATTTCTTTATGTGTAACTTATATTTATATTCATAGTCATTATTATAAATCTATAAATAAGATTTATTAGTAATTTCAGTCATAATACTAATTGATTACTTATGAGAGAGGAGTCTACTATGGTCAGGAGTCTATTATGGTCACGTTGGCTTGGTTGTTGGATTTACCAAAATAGGCATGGAGCCTATAGGCCCACGTGTTAACAAAATGGAATGTCTTCCATAAACAAACATAGACCTGTGTTGATGAAATGACATGTATGTCGTAAGGACACATAGACCTAAGTTGAAAAAGGTCATGTAGGCCGTAAGTGCACATAGACCTGTGTTGACGAAATGACATGTAGGCCGTAGTTACACGTAGACGCGTGTTGAAGACGAAATGGTTCAACAATAAGTCTAAAATACACACATTTTTGGCAGATAGTGAGTCATTGTATGTATGCATGTATGTGTGTGTATATATATATATATATATATATATATATATATATATATAGTGATATATGGTATTTTAGGGAACTCACCAACCTTCGTGCCTACCCAGTTGATTATAAATCCTTTTTAAGTACTTCACTGATTCGTGTGAAGGGCAAGGCCTGACTGTACACACGTGTATTCGCAACATGTTTTCGCATATTGTATTTGTACTATGATATATTTAAATAAATAAAAATAAAATATTTGGGTTGAAAATAGGGACGTTACATTAGGCCATTTTACGTTGTATAATATATAAAGATATTTTTTGCAAAAAGCAGCGTAGCTAATGGGATGAATTAATCGAAGGTTTTGCAGTGGTAGAATCGCTCTTGGTTTTGATTCGATCTTATCCACGATAGTGTCGATTTTTCGTGAAAATTTAGTTAGAGTCATATTCAAATACTAGATCGAATTATGCTTTAGGGAAAATTATTCAAAATTGTAAATTCGCAGTATAACATGTCAAACAAAGCATTTGAAGTTTCGTTTTTACGATTTCAAGTCACTGGCTGTTGTTTAACTATTTGTTTTCTTCAGATAATCGTAAATTTTGCATACAATCTTTGTTTTCGACGTTCTTTATGTCATTGGTTATGTAATTTCGTGTACTCCTAGTTGTGTATCATCTATGCATAACAATACTTAATATATATATATATATATATATATATATATATATATATATATATATATATATATATTAAGTATTGTTATGCATAGATGATACACAAAACAAGGAGTACACGAAACTATTAAACCAATGATTACTTATATACATGCACATTTGAGCCATATGTATCAAATAATTACTTATGTATAATGAAAAATGTTTGTTCGTCAACAATTTAGACCAATCGAAGATTTAAATGAGATTTCAGAAGCATTTCTATATATAAAACTTTATTTGAATTAAAATGAGTGGAATATGTTACATTAGGTCTATTACATGTATGTTCATAGCAATTGAGTTTGATGAATGTTGACCTAAATTTCACAGTCTTCACATTTAAGATCCTTATCAGGTGTATGAATCTTTAATCTGAGGCAAACAATCTTAGACCAAGGTTGATGAAAATCATGATTCAAATGGCTATTTAACTCGATCGTATCCGTACTATTGTGTAATTTGTCAATGGCAACATTTAATCTAATATTATCAGCTACTAACACATGACATTCCTTAATAGAAATTTCGCATTCATCATTAGAAACAATACATTCCTATTTAGATATTACAAGTTCTCTCTCTCTCTCTCTCTCTCTCTCTTCCTCTCTCTCTCTCTCCCTCTCTCTCTCTCTTAATCCATATTAAGCTTCCTGTCTTCATGACATAATCTATGTCTGGTTAATTTGTTGTAGATCTCCTATCAGACTTCTACTATAAATTGATAGGCTTTAAGAGCTTCTGCTAAATCCAATTCAATTTTAGTCAATTAGGTCTCACAATTAGTTAGATCAAGATTATTTGATGAGAGTAGATGATGTACTTGATGGATAATGATGAGATCATGATGCTCATTGGAATCCATGTAGCAATATTTT
This sequence comes from Lactuca sativa, assembly GCF_002870075.4. Classification (NCBI taxonomy): domain Eukaryota; kingdom Viridiplantae; phylum Streptophyta; class Magnoliopsida; order Asterales; family Asteraceae; genus Lactuca; species Lactuca sativa. The sequence goes on from NC_056626.2 coordinate 233,846,350, forward strand.
CTCTCTACATGGTTTCTAGCATCATCGTTATCATCTGATAGAGAAGACTAGTATCTAGAGTCACATTCAAAAGTTATCATTTCCATAAGGAACATATTCCTTTCACCCCTACTTTCTTTCTCATCGCAAGAAGACTAGTAACCTTCTACATCCCTTGACATAGTGGCCACAAAAGCTTCTTGCTTTCAGCTAGTTCTTTTTCCCTTTTGGCATAGTAAGCTGATTCTTTTATTTTTGGTTTCATAGGTCTTTCAGATTAACACTCCCTAAAAATGGTTTCTAAGACCACAATTTTGGAAAATAATTTATCGTTTGGTTGTTGGTGTTATCAGATGGGTTTGAGAATCTGAGGAATTGTTAGCCGAAAGATTTGGTTGATAGGGAGTGGGGGTTTAATGAGTGTTGGGTGGTTTAGGATATGCTTGATGATTGGATCGGTGAGGGGCTTAGTAGATCGATTTTTAGTTGTTGTTCATCCAAGGATGGGGTCTTATGTTGTATTTCGTGGTCAACATACCAAACACATATTGAAAGGCTTGATCTTTAGAAACCTTATCAGGATTAAAGAATCATCTGAAGTTGAAACATATGAATCAGGAGGATGTGGTTCCTTAGGAACAAATTTTGGTGGGGTATAACTTGAGAAATTGACTAGTGTTTGTGCCATATTGGATTCATTACCTCAAAGTTCATCAAGAATTTGAAGAAGAGTCAACCCTTTCAAGGAACCATTACTTTGCAGAAATGATTTGACATTACCCCAACCTTTACACAAACTATTAATGAACTTCAGGTTGTGTTCAATGGGAATCCTAGAGACTCTATGGGTAGTGAGATTTTTCACCAAAATACAAAATCTATTGGATGGAGCAACAACAAATTCTCCAGGAAGACTTACAAGGGTTTCATAGTCATTGAAAAACAAATGCTAATATTTTGTCATTGATATTTTTAGATCCTTACAATAAATTCTTGAGGGTGTTCCATATTTCCTTAGCACTTTTACATAGCTTGATGTGTTTGCTCAAATGCGGAAGAATACCAAAGATCATCTCTAAGAAGGCAAGATTGTCTGCATGCATCTTCTCAATATCAAAGAGTTGTGAATGGTGCGCTGATATGTGCTTTTTGTCCAAGAAGTTGAGCATCCATATCTCTTATCACGGTTCAAACACATACATGAGGAACTTCTATTACAGATCTCTAGATTTTCTTTTGAAATTAAAAAACGTTCTATTTTATCTTCTAATGATCATATTCCTCAACCACCAATAATGGGGCTCATGTGGGGCAACCCATATTGTTGTATATATGCATTAAATACAAATGTTGATTCAGATTAACCATTGTTAAGTTTTCAAATTTAAGAGTGATAATGGTATATGCATTAAATATACAGGTTGATTAGGATTAGCCATTGTTATGTTTTAAAATTTAAGAGCGATAGTTGTATATATGAAAAACTTTTATCCGGTAGACTTTAGAAATGCAAATGAACACCGGTTTGTTTGTTCTTAAGCAATGGTAATATTGTCAAATGGGTTCAAAGGATAACCACTTAGGTTTTCATACCAATTATGGAGAGTATAAAATTTGAATACTAATATGACTAATAAAAGTAAGTTCCAGTTTAATTTTGAAATGATCCAGTCAAAGTCATGAATATCAAGTTATATTTAATGCACGGAGTAATTGAAAATAATAAATAACTCAAAATAATAAAAATAGAACAAAAATATTTTTTAAGAGAAACTCGTTGACTGTATTACATGTTCATAAAAAGGTACATTACAATAGGGGTGAGCATTTATGTAACACCTTGTTTCAAGTCGTTTCGTAATTCCAGGCCGTGACCCGAAGATCAAGTATCATAAGGATTCGAGCTTTGGGGAAGAGAGGTTTAGACCCATTTGTATGTGGGTAATGTAGATTATGTGATCCAAGAGTTCGGTTTGTGCTTTGGAGTTAAAGGGTAAAATAAGAAAAATGGTGTTTCAGACTTATTTTATGAGTTAAGGATTTTAGTTCGATGTGTTTTAAGTCAAAAGTAATTAGATTGGGTTATAGAGCTCCTCAATATCTTTTCGTGGACATAAAGATCGTCGAAAATGGAGTTGGAATGAAAAAGTTATGACCGTTAAAAGTTAGGAAGGTTTTGGAATTAGTCTAGTATGTTGGGCATACATGAAATACGCTCGGGATACTGGGCATCCCTGGTACGCTTGGCATACACGATTAGAACCCAAACCCAATTTTGGTGGTTTGAGCCATATTTAAGCTCCGTAACTTCCCCAAACCCATTCTATTCTTAGCCTCTACCTATCCAAAAGCATCCCTTGAAACCCTAACCCTTTTTTGAGCCTTGTGAGCAAAAAAAAGTGTTATTGAGTGATTGGGAGTGTTCTTGGTGCATCTTGGAAAAGAAGGAGCTCATTTGAGAAGTGTTGGTTGCATTGGAGCTTTTAGACGTAGACTTTGTTCACCTCGATATTTCTTCTAGAGGTATAAAGCTTAAATCTTGATGATGTAATTGTTAGATCTAGTTTTGGGTGTTATGAGGGTTTGGTCACTTTAGTGCATAAAGTTTAGATGTTGAAAGTTTATGACCTTGTTATGGATAAATTTGGAACTTTATTCACCTAAACATCATATCAATTCAGATCTAAAAGTTGGAGACCTAGACTTAAGAATTAAGTTGAAAAGGATGCAATTTTGGTCCCTTTGAGACTTAAACAGATCTTGGTTTTTAAGACCATTCTAATGGATAAAGTTGGATACTTTATCCATCATGGAGTTATTAGGAACCATAAAAATGTAATCTTGGACCTTAGTTTCCTTCCATGCATGAGCTAGTATGTCTTAAAGAGTTAAGAAGTTGGGATTTTTGGTATTGAGCACTTAATAGCCATGCAAGATCATAAAGTTGGAAACTTTATGATTAAGAACATCATTTGAAGGCAAGATATGGATTTTGGACGAAAGAACTTAAGGATTAAGCTCTTAATGGGAAGAAAGGGTGGTAGCTACGTACATTGGGCGTACCAAAGAGTATGTTGCACGTACGTTGTTAGCCCCCGACTCTAGTCAAACGCATAGTATGCCCTGTGTACCTTTTGAGTACGCCCAACATATTCATCGAGTTGACCTGATTGATTTGGTTGACTAAGTTTTTGACTTTGACTAGGAGTTTGACCAAGTTTGACCTAGGGGTATTTTGGGTTTATTGATAAGAAGTTAAGTTTGTTCATTTTCTAATGATTAGTTGACCGGTAGATCTGATATTCAGAGAACTTTCTTGTTCAACGATCTTTCACATTAAGAGTGAGGTGCAGTTTGTTTTTTCTGAGGCAAAATGTCTGCAGTCTGCGGACCACATCTATAGACCTCTACAGTAGAAGATGTGGACCAAACGTCTGCAGTCTGAAAAAAAAGACTGTTTGCTTTTTAACATCTGCGGGCTACTAAAATAAATTGAAATCTAAATAAACTGATTTTTTTAAACTTCAAAGTGTTTTTTAAATATTTTTATGACTTTGTTATAAATAATTAACAAATCTATATCAACTTTTATATATTATTGTATAAAAACTAAAAATAAAAATGATATGAATTAACGTATATATTTGATAAAAACCCAACAACTTTGGTTGCAAAGTTATAACTAAACATTATACTTAAGGATTAAAGAATTTGATATATAAATGGATGTAAATAAACTTTGATTTTTTGAATTAAATACATTAAAAAAGTATCATATATGTTTTTTCGAGAAATTGACGATAGTGTATTAAATAATGTTTTACAAAATTTAGCAAAAATATATAAGAATATATTATGATTTTTTTTCGTATTTATATAAACAACTTAAACGACTATTATTGTAATAAATCCTTATTTATAAACTTGTCAAAAATATCATTTTTGTATCGTCGAACGTTTTTTTTAAAGTTTTTTTTTTATTTTTTTCAAAATGTTTATCATTAATAAAGTCGGAAAAAATATAAATTAAAAAAAAACTTAAAAAAAGTATAGATATATGTCTTTTTTAGGCCAGAAGATGTCTGAAGATGTTAGAAGACTCTGGTCCACATCTGCGCGAAGAAGAGGGCGCGCATACATTTTTAGGTCTGTAGTCTTCAATAAAACAAACAATTTGTGAAGGCTAATGTCTACGCGTGGTTTGCGCGGCACAGACAGAAGAGGCCACGCAGATCTGCAGATAAAAAAGAAACACCACCTGAGTCTCCTCACTATACTAACGAGTTTAAGGCACCAATGCTGGTCCATTGGATTATGTTATGTAGAAAGACTAGGTGGTGGCACCTGACAATTGCAAGAAAGACCTGGATATGGCTACTGACAAATTATATGCAAGACTAGGGTTTGGAACTTAGTAGTTATAGGTAGTATGCTAGTTTTCTTTGAGATACTTGCATGGAAGACTAGGAGGTGGGTCTTGGAACTTGTCTGTGATACCTAAGGTTTGGCCCCCGGTCTAGCAAGTAAAGACCATGATACGACTCATGGCATAATGACAATTATAAGACTATGGATGACACATAACAATCTCTATTGTATGTATGGTATGTGGTATTCTGGGAACTCACTAAGCTTTGTGCTTATGATTTTATGTTTATGGTTTAAATAATATATTCACTTTGATCAGTTTTGGAATAACTAATTTTTATGGTTTATTGTTTTAAAAATGAAAATTTTACTATGAATTTTTGGGACGTTACAAGTTTGTATCAGACCATGGTTTGAGGGATTCAGACACACTCTCGGGTGTGATTGAACTCAAACTGAGGAGTTGGTTATCTTTTAAAAGAAAAAAAATTCTAAAAATAGTTTAGTAAAGATAAAGGGGTTGTGATGCGTGTAATCGGCCAAGATCAAGTATGTGATTCCCATAATACCCATACATGTTGATATGTTATATGATATGAATGTTTGGATGCTAGGATAAAGCTAAGGATACCTCCAAAACTCACATGATAGATTGGCCTGATATGTGATGCATTATAGCCTAGGGAGCATTGGACGCTATGCTAGATTGGGGAATATGGAATTGTAGCAATAATTGCTAAGTGTAATCTTTAAAAATTATATATGGTTAGGATCATATATTCTTAGAATGACTGATTTGGGCTTATTTCCTGTTCGTTTTTTGGTTGTGGTTCAAGGGTAGAGTCTATCATTCGATAGTCTATTTGATCCTGTATTGTGTAAAATTTGCATGCATAAGGCAACCAGCAGTGAGAGTGGAAGTTCCTAGCATGGGTTATAGTAAGTGAGCTTCGGATGTCTTTTGGTTTTTCTATAGCTTGGAGTGTTACTGCACGAATGCTGCTTGCTTTGTGCTTTGTGGAACTCTTAGTGTTGTGAGTTAACTATTAATTGAATATGTTAAGTCACATCTTTCAAAGGTTATATAATCCCAAAGTGATCTATTTGACTCTGTGGCACAACTCTCGTTTGAGTCTAACCGTTGTAGGTCTGAGTCTGTTACTCGAAGGGTTATGTAAGCTTTATGGCATGTGATTGTGTTCATGATGTAGTTAGCTGAAATTAGGGAGAGTGCTTCAGCAGCTAATGGCAGGGTGAGGTCAGGAACCTAGGAGAGCCTAGGAAGTTTTGTATTCGGTTTTTTTGTATTGTTTAGCAAGTACTTGGAGTACCGATTTGAGAAGGTGACTTGGAGGATTTGGTATGACACTTAAGGAAAGTACGGATAGGTGTCAAAGGTAGTATTGGACCCATACTACTAAAAGAGTAGGATCCATACTCGAATCGAGGGGAGTTACGGAGAATCTAGAAAGCCTGTAGGATGAGGATTCTTTGAGTATATTCTGATTTCTTTGTATGGTTGCTTTTCAGAATGGTGATGAGCACACGTAGAGGAGGTTCATGTTGAGATGATGGCACTGAACCGATGGATGAATAGATGCAGGACTTCATCTCGTTAGAGATCACCCGCTACATTTTGGAGCAGACTCCTATGATCTTTGGTTCGGTCAAGGAGGAATTTTGGAGATTTTGGATGAGCATTTAGGCATATTCCGCACGAAGATTTTGGCTAATGTAGGGGCTCACACTATTTCTTTCCACGAGTTCCGTGCTTGTGGAGCTCCCGAGTTATTTGGGGAGAAGGACTCCATTGCTAGTAGGAGGTGGTTAGTGGACATGGTTAACGCTTTCCAGATGAGCTTCTGCCCCGAGGGGTCGAAGGTCAGATTTGCTTCTTGTCTTCTAAAAGACAGAGAAAAATATTGGTGGGAGGAGGTGGATTCACTTTCGTAACCGAGGCCATTGTGACGATGACTTGGGATGAGTTTCTTACCCAATTTAGGGTAGAGTTTTCACCAGCTATCGAGGTGCAGCAGTTGACGAGGGAGTTTCAGGACCTTCGCCATACGACTGAGATTGTGGTGGAGATCATCGTCAAATTTAGGGAAATGGCTCTTTTGGTTCCAAATGTCGCAAATGAGGATATGAAGAAGAATCGATACCATGATATGTTGCGAGAAGATATCACGGAGTTTGTTAGCTTTTCAGCTTGTCGGACTTTGGAGGACATAATAGCTAGAGCCCGAGAGCGGGAGATTGATTTGGAGCACCTGAGCAAGAAGAAGCCAAAACAGGTGTTGACAGGTGTGTGTTCGGTAGGATTAGCTAGTAATGGAATGCTAGTACTTGTGAGCTCAGGTTATCGACAACTTCAAGCAGTTAGCTTGCGACTTAGATTGGAAATCTATCAATTTTGTGGTTGGAAGAGAGTAGTTGAGTCCAAGTGGGGAGAACCGCTTAGACTAAGGGATTGCACAAGGAATGAGATTTCAGGTTAGCTTATGAATCAATGGTGGCTCATGGTGGGTATGTGATTAGTTTCAGGTTGAGGTTTGTGATATAGCCTCTTTTCATGTTCTTGTATGATAAAGGCTTTGGGACTCAAAGCATGACCCAAATACCTGATTGGGGTATAGTCGAATGAGGCTTCGACCCATAATTTATTTGGTTTGCAGGTAGCAATAAAAGTGTTGTAAGGCTGAGGGGTGGCCGTAGCATTCACTAGGTTGGCATATTGTGTAGTAGTGTTAGAAGACTATGGGGTGGCCCGTAGCATTCGCCTGGTCCATGATCAGTTGCAAGGATGTTAAGGAGCTATGCTTAGGCTCGTAGTCTCCTCTAGGTGGAATTAGACCATGGTAGGAAGGGTCGCGATACTGTGGGAATGCCACATCATTAGTGGGATTGAGGAAGGTTGTGAGTCATTTGGTGTCGATCGTGATGTAAGACTACAACTGGGCGTGTATCATTCATTTAGAGCAAAGCAAGTTATATTGCATCGGTGTAATGGTTGGTTAAGTTATCCTTGGTTGGAATAGAAGGGATGTTGAAGCCTCATATACAAGTAGGTTAGAGTAGCTTTACCAAATAGACTCTTGGATAGAGTCTTGTGGTATAGTCGTTCGTAAGGATGCCAGTTTCATCGACCGGGTGGAAATAAGGCACTTTAGATAATTAGTAGATTAACTCGGTGCTCAAAAGATCTTGGATAGATCGAAAATGTGAATTTTTTGGTCACCAGTATAATTTAGGGTCATAAGGATTTGGTTTGGATTAGATTGCGTAGTGGAGCCATATTGGCTATGATTCAAATTGGTTTTATATGTCAGGAAGTCAGATAAGGTATTAGATTCCTGGATTTGAGTTAAGTAAAGATCGCCATCCTTTATTGGTTAAGGTCAGTGGGAGAAAGGATTCGTTCATCATCAGTACGTGAGTTTTGATAAGGATGAGTTTGATTAATGGTAGGCCATCGTATGTTAGGGTTGACTTTGATAAGGGATCTGGAAGATATGGTCGGATTGTCTGATTGACTGGAAAGTAGCAAGGAGTGATTTCGAAGATGAACTGTAATTTAAGTAGGGGAGAGTTGTAACACCCTGTTTTGAGTCGTTTCATAATTCGGGGCCATGACCCAAAGATCAAGTATCATAAGAATTTGGGCTTTAGGGAAAAAGAGGTTTAGACCCATTTGTATATGGGTAATGTAGAATATGTGATCCAAGAGTTTGGTTTGAGCTTTGGATCAAATGGTAAAATGGGAAACGTGGTGTTTCAGACTTCTTTTATGAATTAAGGATTTTAGTTCGATGTTTTTTTTTTAATTCAAAAGTAATTAGATAGGATTATAGAGCTCCTCAATACCTTTCTATGGATATAAAGATCGTCGAGAACAGAGCTGGAATGAAGAAGTTATGACCATTAAAAGTTAGGAAAGTTTTGGACTTAGTATAGTATGCTGGGCGTACTGGGCATCTTTGGTACGATGGGCATACCAGGAGTATGTTGGGCGTACGTGATCAGAACCCAAACCCTATTTTCGTGATTTGAGCCCTATTTAAGCTCCTTAACTCCCTAAACCCATTCCATCCTCACCCTCTACCTCTCTAACACCCTCCCTTGAAACCCTAACCCTAATTTGATCCTTGCAAGCAAAAGAAGGTGTTCTTGAGTGCTTTGAATTTTTCTTGGTGCATCTTGGAGAAGAAGGAGCTCATTGCAGAAGTGTTGGCTGCATTGGATCTTGTAGATCTGTACTTTGTTCACCTTGATTTTTCTTCTAGATGTATAAAACTTGAATCTTGATGATGCATTTGTTAGATCTAGCTAGTGTTGGGTGTTATGAGCTTTTGATCACTTTAGTGCATAAAGTTTAGATCTTGAAAGTTTGTGACATTGTTATGTATAAAGTTTGAAACTTTATCTATCTAAACATCATATTGATTCGGATCTAAAAGTTGGAGACTTGGACTTAATGGATTAAGTTGAAAAATATGCACTTTTGGTTCCTTTGAGACTTAAATACTAGATCTTGGTTGTTTGGACCATTCTAATGGAGAACGTTGGAAACTTTATCCATTATGGAGTTATTAGGATCCATAAAAATGTATCTTGTAGCTTAGTTTCGTTCGATGTACGAGCTAGGATGTCTTAAAGAGTTAAAAAGTTGGGATTTTTGGTATTGACCACTTAATAGCCATGCAAGATCATAAAGTTGGAAACTTTATGATTAAGAACATCATTTAATGGGCAGATCTAGATTTTGGACAAAAGAACTTAAGAATTAAGCTCATAATAGGAAGAAACGGTGGCAGACGCATATGCTGGGCGTACCAAAGGGTACGCTGTGCGTACGTGGTCAGCCCTGCGACTCTGGTCAAATGCATAGTACGCCCCGCGTAGCTGTTGAGTACGCCCAACGTACTCACCGAGTTGACTCGGTTGACTTTGTTGACTTTGACTTTAACTAGGAGTTTGACCAAGGGGTATTTTGAGTATATTGAATGTAAGTTATGTGTGGTCATGTTCCAATGAATAGGTGACCGGTAGAGCTGATATTAGGAGTAGTGTCCTGTTCAACGATCTTTCAGATTAAGAGTGAGTTTCCTCATTATACGAAGGGGTTAAGGCACCAATGTCGGCCCTTACGATTATGTTATGTAGAAAGACCAGGTGGTGGCACCTGACAATTGCATGAAAGACCTGGATACGACTCCCGACAAATTATATGCAAGACCGGGGTTTGGACATTGGCAGTTATATGTAGTATGTAAGGTGTCTTTGTGATACTTGCATGAAAGACCAGGAAATAGCTCTTGGCACTTGTCTGTGAGACCCAGGGTTTAGCCACCGGTCTAGCAAGTAAAGACCATGATACGACTCATGGCACAATGGCAATTATAAGACTATGGATGGCACATAACAATCTCTATTGTACGTATGGTATGTAGTATTCTTGGGAACCCACTAAGTTTTGTGCTTACGTTTTATGTTTATAGTTTCAGGTACTTCCGGTAAGAAAGAGAAGGGCCCACCATGACTGCATCGCATCCACCAGACCCGTTAAGATGAAACGGAACAAACAATGGAATAATAAAAAATTGATTAACATTATAATACGCCAGCAAAGGATCCATGTTGATCTTGGTCCCTAATCTACAACATGAGTAAAGACAAAATAACTTCGTTCTCAAATGACAATCTTGCCCAGATACAAACTTCTTCGGGTAGCAACATATCTCAGATCAAATACTCATCATATCACCATAAGTTCGGATGAAGTTTACATCGGATGACTTGGTCACTTTCATACACTATATATATATATATATATATATATATATATATATATATATATATATATATATATATATATATATATATATATATATATATATATATATGTTCAGGTTCATTTAAGACCATTCTAATTTTGTAAGACCGTGAGACCAAATCTAAAAATAATTTTAAAATACAAGTAAATGGAAAAATCCAAAAATTCTTTTTTTTTAATATTATTTTCGGAACTTGAATTAACTAAAAATAATAAAAAAATCCCGTTTTTTTTTTTAAATACGTGAAATATTGTAATAGAATATTACACAGTACATATTCTAAAAAATAAATTTAAAACGCAAAATAAATCAAAAAATCCAAAAAAAAAGTTTTAAATATTATTTTCGGAACTTGAGTTAACTAAAAAAAATAAAAAACAATAAAGAAAATCTCATTTTTTTTTGAAAAATACGTGAAATATTATAATAGAATATTACACTATACATATTCTAAAAAATAATTTTAAAATGCAAAATAAATGGAAAATCCAAAAATTCTTTTTTTTTTAAATATTATTTTCGGAACTTGAATTAACTAAAAAATTAAAAAAAATCCCGTTTTTTTTTTTTTTTTTGAAAAATACGTGAAATATTCTAATAGTATATTACTAGAATATGTAAAAAATGTATTATTATTGTTATTTTTTTAATTTTTTTGGTATTGTTTTTATTTTTTTTTGGAAAATATATATTTCGAAAGTAATATTGGAAAAAAAATTTGAAAAATTTCAATTATTTTGTATTTTAAAAATGTTTTTGTTTTATCTACTAAATGAGTGACTAAGATTACGTCTCACGGTCTCATAAAATTAGACCGTCTCACATGAACCTAACCCTATATATATATATATATATATATATATATATATATATATATATATATATATATATATATATATATATATATATATATATATATATATATATATATATATATATATATAATGTTTGTATATTATATCTCTAGATAAATACATAAATGAAATCGATCACTAGCTCTCCAAGGCAAGTAGATGAGTGTGATGTGGTGGGGCATGTCATTGTGAACACAGGTCACACTCTGCATGTGATCACATTTACAGATTTTTTTGATCAGTAGTTGTCATTTGTCAACATTCGTGTACCGGGTGTTGCATTATTAGTCATATTATTCTGCGAAAAAAACATAATCTTCTATCATTTAATTTTATTGGTTACTTGCTTTCACAAAATATTACTTTATAAAAATATATACCTTTTTTAACATGTAATTTATCTATATTTCTTTTTTGTTACGTTAAAAGTGCTTAACAAGGGATTCTTAGCATGCAGTTGTGATTTTACTCAAATTTACACTTCCGACATTTAGTCATCTTATTAACTAGAAAATAATACAAAATGACTAGTTGTACAACGAATAAGTGGAACATTGAAGAATTTGTATTGGTAACAGAGAATTGTAATTATAATAAACTTAGAGCATTTTGAAAAGATTTCCATATAGGTTCTTATAAAGAACCTCAATTTTCTTAAACAAATATCCTCTTATCAATCATTCACATCACATTCTTAATAATCTTTTAATTACTATATTTTTTCCTTTTTAATTTATTTTATGAATTTGTGTATAGCTTCTTATCAACCGTAGTGATAAACCAAAATAATGCTTTTAAAAAAATAATGTTCTACAGAGACAGAACTTGTAATATGTAAGATATATTGTTATATAGTTTACAATATTTATCTAATATTTTAAAATACATAAAATAGGTATATATATTGCTAACAAATTGAAACGTTAAAAAAAATTGTCTATATTTAAAAATAAAATATATGTACAGTTTATTTAATTGAACAGTTAGAGGTAAAAAAACTAAAAGTTTTAGACATAGTATTATAGTTAAATAAAATAATTTAATAATAAAAAGTTACTATATTTATATTATAGTTAATACCATATGTTTCACAGTTAAAAAAAAATAATAACACATTTTGGAAACAAAAGGAATTAAAAGTAGAAATATCTTAAAAAATAGTTCCTATAGTTTTCAGAAATATCAACTTCAGTTTCTAATTTTTTTCGGTCTCATAGAATATCTATATGGTTTCAATTTCTATTGTGCGAGTTTAAAAAGACATGTATACCATTCTTAATTTACTTTTACAATTTCTTTTGACTAATTTTACATTTAGAAGATAAAAATAAAAAAATAAAAATATAAAACACTTACCCACTACATCCTATGCTACCCATTGCCTTTGGTTTTCAAATCAATGTCCACCACTACTAGTTTACCACCACCATTAGCACCTTATGCCTCCAATCCAACACTACCTTATTTTTGATCCAAGACCACCACCACCACCATCAGACCTTCATCACCACTGGCTACCCCTCATTGCACCACAATCATCAACCCACTACCACCACCATTACCATCACTATGCACCACCTATACCCTCACTATACACTAGTATTACGAACACCATCAACCGCTACCACCACTATCACTATCCAACACCATCAACCACCACCACCACCTTGCTACCCCTACCAACTAAAATATAACACATTAATCTGAAACCAAAACTTGAAAACTAAAATTGAATCCTAACTAACACAAAATCAAATATAGGGGAAATAGGAAGAATAATTTACACACCCACAACTCAAATTCGCCTCCAATAATCAAAATCCATTCCGCCTCCAACAATCAAAATTGATTCTGCCTCCAACAATCAAAATCGATTCATCTTTCTCGATTCATATACCAATCTCAAGTTATAGTTAGAGAGAAAGAGAGATACGAGAGAGACATATGTTGGTAAACAGTTCTTCCATACCCCTCAATCGAGTCATGGGAGAAAATAACCAAACATTCCAATCAAATCCCAGTAGAATCAGCTGAATAAAAAATCATCAACTATTGAGGATTATAAGCATCAAATACACATAAAGAAGGCAATAGAATAATCTAATGATTTACCTAAGTGTACATGTACCCTAGATCTAGGTTTTACTAGTTATATTAAAGGACTTTAAAACCAAAAAAAGTAGGATATAAACACTTACGTCTTGATCCTTAGATCATGTGATCGAAAACCTTGCAATGGATAGAGTGCCCAAAGTAGGTCTCCTCTAATGTATTCAGACCCAAGACTTCAAAAGTAAATCAGGGAACAAACGTTATTAGGGTTTATACAAAATTCACTAACTATAGGAGAGAGCTTACAAATTTTGTCTAAGGAGAAATATAAAGAGGTAGGAGAATATAATTAGCAAGGGAAAATAAGTACCAAGGTTTGAACCCTAATAGTCTATTTATAGGCAACTGATGAAACCTAGGAGAGAGCTTACAAATCAATGACCAAAACTTATTAGGGTTTATACAAAATTCACTAACCCTAGGAGAGAGCTTATAAATTTCTTCCAAGGAGAAATGAAATTAGCAATCAGTACCAGGGTTTGAACCCTAACAGTCTATTTATAGGCAGCTGATGAAACCCTAAAGGATACAAACTCTTAGAGTTTATCATTACCTTATTTGAAACATGTGGCATATCCTTATCTGAGGACATGTAGAGAATCATCCAAATAAATTCTCCAGGAGCTTCTGGAATATTCTAATTAATCCCTTGAATTAACTACTAGTCAAGCCTTTTAATTTATTAAACCAATTTAATTAATTACTAAACTAAGTTCTAATTAGTTTATTAATTTCTTAATAAATTAACAACTTATTTTTCCCAGTTCCTTAATGTTATTTGTGTCATGAGGACAACCCAAAAGGACCCTATTAGTATTTTGAAATATTACCAACTAGTTAATGACCTTACATAATATTTCTAAAAATCTCCGACTTGAACAAGTCATTAACTTTTTAAGGTCTTAATACTTCTTAAAGAACTAATAGAGAGTTAGTTACCCAATAAATCTGCCAAACACTTGATCTTAATCAATTTTATCCCTTAGATAAGTGACCCGTTATTCATTTGTTCTAGATAGTCATATCAACTTAAGAAATAGATAGTGGGTCAATATCAGAGTTTAAAATTTTGCCTCCCGATACAGATTTCATGTTGGTAAGAGTGTAAAAGGTCATTAATTATTGGTGATATTTCTAATAAAAATAGGGTCATTTTGGGTTGCCCTCAAGTCCCAAATTGAGTAGAATAAATAAAGGATAAATTGGTTTATTAATTATTATGCTTAATAATTATTTAGAAACTAATTGGAAATATATTCTAGGAATTAATTAAACAATTTAATTACTTAAAGGGTTGAATATTCATTAATCAATAGTTGATTAGTTAGGAATGTTCTAGAACCCTTAAGGGATTTAGGGTTTGGACGAAATCCCTCTTGGATAAGAGGGAATTTTGTTCAAGGCTTCCCATCCCACATGGTATGGAGTACAAAATCTAGGAAGGAAGGGATCTAATGCTATAAATAGGGCATGAAGGATTTCTTTCTTTCTTGCACCTTGGGTTGAAGTTTTGCCAACCCTTCTTCCCCCCCCCCCCCCATAGTGGCGATTTCTAACCCTCTTAGGGTTTGTAAAATTGACCCTTCCCCTAGATATTTTTATTCCACTCTTTGGTGTTATTGGGTGTGACACTATTAGAGGGATTCTGGTTTGGGTCCTATCATCCAAGCAACTTCGTGGAAGATAATATCTCAAGCATGGAGATCAAGGTCTACACAAGGGGTATGCTTTCTTCGTTATGTGTTTTTACACTTTCATAGGGTAGCTATAATTAGTATGAAGCCATAGATCCTAGGGTGCATGTACACTTAGGTATACGATAATTTGATTTTTCCGCTACCTAGTTTAAATGTATTTGATGCATAAAAAACCCAACAGTGGTATCATAGCTACTAGTTCATAATTACTAGCACCCTAAATCCATATTTCCTGTAAATGCTTGTTTGAAATTGAAAAGAAGAAGAAAATTCATAATTGAAGAAATCTTTATTACAGCTCACGACGTGAAAGCCTTATGCTCACGAGGTAAGTAGCCCGAATTAGGGTTTCCCATTTCTTTTATTTTTCAAATTTGAAAATCTATTAAATATTGATAAATACCAAATTTAAAATGTTTTAATCTGGAAAATTGATAAATATTATTAAATATAATTATTTTAATTTGAATATTTATTTAGTATTTAATTGGTGAATTTAAATATTTAATATTGTTTATAGTAGAGATTTATAATTTGAATATTAACCCCTCATGAATTATTAATTATTACATTGCGTCCTCATAAATATCTAGAATTAATAATATACAACTAAATTTAAAGAGTTTTTAATTTACCCCTTATATATATATATATATATATATATATATATATATATATATATATATATATATATATATATATATATTAGTATTCTGTCTATTATATGTATAAGAATGTTACAACATGCGTCATCGTGTGTTTAAATATTGACATTACCAATCTTACCATGACTATGCTCACCCGTTCTGATGTAGGGTTTTTAGGAGCTCTCTGTGATTCCTAATGAGGTCAGTTTTTAATATGCTTAGTGCTTACCACCCTCACCGCCCTATTTCATTTTGAGAGTGGAGTTACGGAAAGGGGTTGAGAGTGATAATGGTCAATCTAAAAGTATAACCAATGAAAGTATAAAACAAAATCCCATTTTATTTAAAAAATGTGAGTGTCATGTTATTACTGAAAATTGCACATTCTCTTTATATTCTGTTGGTGGAGCTCATGTGGTTAACTGACACATCAATCTAGAGTATAGTTGAGAATAGCATGGAACTCGTGAATCTCAAGCGTAACATGAGTCGGGGACCATGTGATTTTGTGTGGTTAATTCACAATATATTTAAAGTGAATCTTATGTTATCCACAAAATTTGCATATTCTTTTTATAACATGTTGATGGATCTCATATGGTTAACCGACATGCCAATTTGAGAGTTTATGTAGAGAATGATGTTAAACTCGCGAATCTCAAGCATAACATAAGAAGGGGACCACACAATTTTGTATGGACGATTCACCATCTATTCAATGATCCGAGGCGACCCCTTCATTGAATTTGAGATGAACATAATCTTAGATTAATATGCCATTGATAGTCAATGAATCTCAAAGATCTAAGAATTTCATGGTGATCGAAATTGGCAAAGGGATTTGCCTACCTAAGTAACTTTATGGTGTATTTACGAAATCCATTTGCACATCATGGAGCCGAATATGAATCCTAGCCTTCTTAAATAATTTTGTTTACGGTGATTATTTTTGAAGGATAATTAAAACAAATTATAATGGAAATTGATATTGAATGATGTATATAACCTTATCCACTAAAATTTACTGCTACAAAACCTTTGAAAGGATTAGCTATGAGGATGAACAATCTCGTCAAATTCATAGTTTGGGAATAGTTCTCATAAATGAAAGAAAATATCATGCCTTTGATAAATCTCTTCGTAGGTTACTCCAAACATTGCATTCTAATCTATTAGAAAGATCAGTCAACAAGTGTACATTGTAAATTGATATATTGAAGTAAAATAGAATTTCATTGAGTTAGGAGTTGACTAAGGTTAGTGGACTAGCTAAAATGTGCATATGATCCGTTCACTCTGATTTTGATATGAATAAATTGGAATGTCCATGAAGGAGTTGTATAGCATGTTGTGGATTCCTTTTGGAACTAACATGGCCAATCATAGAAACTCAACCATCAAACTACTCCCATATTTTTACTATAATTAATATGTAACATCCTGTTTTGAAAGGTTTCTTATTTTCAGGATTGTTGACAATGAATGGATTAATTAAAGGTCTCGGGCTTTAAGGGAAAGGGGTTTAGACCTTATTGGATGATGACAATGTTGGATAAGTGATTAAAGCCTTGGTTTGTGTCTTAGAGTCAAAGGGTAAAATGGGAAACATGTTGTTTTAGACTTTTTTCATGAATTATGGTTTTTAGTTCTACATGTGTTAAGCTAAAATTAACTATATATAAGTATAGGGCTCATCAATAGCTTTCAGTGGATATAAAGAATGATGAAAACAAAGTTGAAACGAAGAGGTTATAACTATTTGAAGTTGGCGTGAATTTGGATGAAAACCCGTTCTCACGAGCTGAGAAGTAATGTCGATAACATGAGAGTGCTCATGAGGTAAGGATTCATGTTTTAGGGTATTTTCTTAGCCTCCATCATATGTAGAACCTCTTGGAGAAACCCTAGCCTCCATTTTTAAGATTTAAGCCTGCCATCTCCCGTCTCATCCATTTTTGGAGTTTTGCGTGGTGTTGGAGCAATGTTTTCATGCAAGATTGATCCTTGAAGCTTGGAAATTGAAGATCTCAACTTTTATCTACCTTCTAGACCTTTGTAAGTTATAAAGTTCCAAGCTTTATTGCATTTCATCTTTGGATCTAAGTGTATTTTGTGTTTTAGTCCATTTTAATGACTTTTGAGTGAGAGTTCGGAATAAAGTTTGAAACTTTATTACTCTCCAAGATCCCAAGAACATTGTATGTTTCAGATTCGGACTCCAAAACCTTTTTGATAATTTTAGAATGTTTTCTTGGACCTCATGGACTAGGAATATTTTGATATTTTTCATTCCCATTTATCCATGCAAGTTATTTTGGTCATTTAGGCCATTTTGGTGTATTAGAGTTTAGATCTTGAAAGCTTGAGACATTATTATGTATAAAGTTGGAAAGTTTATCCATCTAAACATCATATTGATTCAGATTTGAAGGTTGGTGACTTGCACTTAATCGATTTAGTTGAGAAAGATGCATTCTTGGTCTCTTTGAGACTTAAAGATTTGATCTTGATTGTTTGGACCAACATAATGGATAAAGTTGGAAACTTTATCGATTATAAAGCTATTTAGGAACTAGATATGATGTTAAGGCCTTGGTTTAAAGAGATTAAACACTTAATGAAGATTTTGGCCTTTTGGCCAGAAGTCACGACATGACATAGAATGTGTCACAATGTGACAGTGCCTATAATCGAGATTGTTTCGCCGTTGCATTCTGACAATGTGACTAAGGGATGGTCACGATGTGACGCTGACTTTGACTAAGCTGACATTTGATTTTTTAAATAGTTTTACTTTTCGTGAAACTTGGGTAGAATTGAGCATTGGACTAAGGATTGGTCTCAATTCGGTTTAGGAAGTTTGGGTTGGTTGTTCTGATGCTAAGGTAGTTGTTGGGATTCTATCGAGTAGTTCAGGTGAGTCTTCTCACTATATTATGTAGGATGCTAGTTGTCTTTGTGATAGGTACATGGAAGACCATGGGGGTAGCATATGGCACTTGTATGTAAGATCGAGATCTGGCCCTCGGCATTGCAAGGAAAGACCGTAGGGGTAGCCATTGACACTTTCATGTAAGACCGTGATTTGGCCCTCGACATTGCAAGGAAAGACCATGGGGGTAGCCCATGGCACTTATATGTTTGGTATGTGGTATTTTGGGGAACTCACTAAGATTTGTGCTTACGGTTTATGTTTAAATGTTTTCAGGTACATCTAATTTTAAAAGGAAGGGCCCGACTTGATTGCACTGCATCCCCTAGAGATTATTCCGCAAGGATTGTTTATTATTTTACTCTGATGTTTTGAGAATACTTTTACTCTGATCATCTTTTGGATTAATGAATGAATGGTTTTGACTTAATAAAAATGAAAAATTTTCTTAGTATTTTTGGGACATTATAACACTCCTATGGTGCACATGCAATCCTAGATGCTTTGGATCTATGTTTTCTATAATTATACATGCATTTTATTTTTCCAAAGCATTTACCCTAGCTAGCATACAATTGAAGCTATACAATATAAAACTTAGTTTGGATGCTTACCTCTTGATTATGGTAGAGTTTTTGACCATTGGAATCTTGAGCACCTCAAGTGTGATGCCTCTAATGGTTCACAAACACCAAATGCAAGAAGAGGCTTTATAGAAAAGGTTACTTGGCACAAAATCAAGTTCAATCTCTTAGAGTGAAGGTGGTAACCGATTTTGGCTAGGGGTATGTATTTATAATGTGGCAAATGCTAGGGTTATACTTTGTAAACCCTAATGACCTTTCATATACTTAGGCTCCATGGGTTAAACCTCCATGGACTATCCATGGGTTATCACATTGGTTTAGCCCATCCTAAATAACCATGGATCATTAGCCCACACTATATGTATGATTGATTTACACAGTCAATCCTTATATATTTAATTAGTCTCTTTTGATCACAAAATTAATTCCAAATTAATTCTTGATCAATACTAATCAAATAATATGATTTCTCAATTAATATATTATACTTATAGTATATTAATAAATCACAAATAAACTTATTCTCAAAAGTCCATCCTATCAAATTGCACTGGTGAAGGCAACCCAAAAGGACCATGCTACTATCGGGTCAAGTACATCCCAATTTTAGTAATGGGATTAGACACCTAATTCAATAGTCTCCCACTTGGATAAGTCTAATAACTATAACTGCCAGTGCAACTACAAACCCGATTAGCAATCGTAAGCTTTCAAAAGCCATTGTCGAACTCTGACGCAGCCAGTGACACATCCTTTAGATAAGGGATCACATATTCCTCTGTTCTCACGATATCTATGCGGACAAATACATGGAACATAGTCATAATCATTGTCCTGCAATTTGTTTCCCGGTTTCCGATTCGTCTGACGTAGAACATAATTGAACACATCAATTTAGTTCTGACCGGGCCCGACACATAAGTCCAAAGAGAATCATCGAGGGGACCAAGATATTGCTTTTAATCCTCTTAGGATTAAGAGGAACAAATAAACTTTGACATTATACGCTTGTGCTAACTACTCATCAAATCATGCATAATGACACGTTTTATAAGATCAAGTTACTGATGCGTTTTCATGCCATCAATGCACAACCAACTTGTAGTCAACAACTCATATATCTTTGTTTGAAGATTATAAGATATTATCGTCTCACAATCACTCGTGCTAAATTCCATGAAGTGATTCAGGTGAGCGCGGGTAGAATCCAATACTCAAATCTTATTTCAAAAGCATTCATGAATGGTTAAGCAAACTGTTGCTATGTCTAACTCCTTGATGAGGTATCTGGCACAGGGAGCTCGGGCAAAAGGCCCAAGGTATCCTACCACATACCTAGGGGATAGCAGAGCCACAGACAGTATGTCAAGTGTGGGAGAGTGCACGATGCAGTATGCAAGGCAGGGAGTTCCGACTGCTTTAAATGTGGACGGACAAGGCATATGAGTAGGGATTGTACAACTACCACCACCACCACCACATCATCTGATTTGATTTGCTTCCATTACAATCAGAGGGGAGATAAAAGGTCCCAGTGTCCGAGTTTAGCAGGCGCAAGGAAGGTGGCGGCACCTTCCCCTGCTACTTTGAGGATTATAGACGACCGACAGAGTCGGGCCAAGGCACCAATGGCGAAGAGAAAAGCCTTCCAGATGACAGCAGAGGAGGCGCGGGCAACTCCTGACATGGTGACGGGTATGTATTTTCCACTTATCTCTGCTTTTTTTAGTATTGACTGTTTCTCATGATTATGTGTTTGTGTATAGGGTCGTTCTTAGTGAACGGCATTTCAGCTACAATATTGTTTGATTCGGGGGCTACTCGATCATTTGTCTTACTTGCGCTTAGCAAGCGGTTTAGTAGAGCTCCGGGGGAGCTAGATTGTACACTTGAGATTGAGATAGGTGATAATAGGACCGTCAGGGTTGCGAGGGTACATAACGGGTGTTTGTTGCGGCTATTTGATGAGCAGTTTTCGGTGGACCTGGTTCTTATTCCCATGCGAGGGAATAAGGTTATAGTGGGTATGGATTGGCTGAGCCCCAATGGGGCAGTGATTGATTGTGACCTATAGTTAGTGAGGGTTCACACTCGTAGTGGGGGAGAGATAGTGATTTAGGGAGAGAGGCCACAACGCGGACCAGTTCTTTGTTCAGCAGTGAGAGCGAGACGCTACATTCAGCAGGGTTGCGCAGGGTATGTCGCCTATGTTATAGATGCCCAGGAGAAGGGTAAGGCGATAGTTGACGATGTACCGGTGGTACGTGAGTACTCAAATGTATTTCCAGAGGACTTACCTGGTATAACGCCCGTAGATCCGGGCTAGTAAAAAAAGGCAATAAGTGTTGAAAACGACTTTTCAATAAAAGATTATTTAGAATAAATAATTTGAACCAAGTTGTAGTATATGTTACAAGGTTTCCGTACATATAAAGCACGCCGAAATCCGAGTTATAACGAAGAAGTTATGACCCGTCGAAATTTCGCGACGGAACCGGCACGACACCAGGAAGCGTAAATAGTGAATTTACGATAGAGCGGTATTTAGCCTAGGCAATCTAAAAAAAGTCGTAGAATATGTTAAACTAAGAGCGTCCATAAAAAGAACGTCCAAATTTGACTTCGTATGAAGAAGTTACGATTTTTCGAAGTTTCGGCTTAGCAGTGTACAACCCGAAATTCGAATATTAGATCGAGCGGTTTTTAGCCAACACAGCCTAAACGAGAATTGAAGATCTCGTTAAGAGTACTGTAACGAGAAAAAGATGGGCGAAAACGAACGTCAGATTAAGAAGTTATGAGAATTTAACGGACCAATCCTGTCCCAGCCTGTTAATAATATAAAATTTAAAATAGAGCCAAAATTAGCCGACAGAGTCTAAACGAAAGTTGTAGAGTACGTTCCCGCCTTCGCGTGGATATAAAGAATGTCAAAAACGGAGCTCGTACGCGAAAGTCACGAATTTTTAAATTTGAAGCATGAGAGACCTGATGAAGGATCGATGACGTGGCACAATCTAGACCCTCCCTCGCTGACTCGATACCCGCTTCGGATGAGTGACACGCCACCCTCGCTATTAGGCCCCGCGTCCAAAGAAGTTACGCCACGCGTAACTTCGGTCTGATCCTTCCGAGATGATTGCGAGATAGTTGGCTTCGGCTGGCATCCATATCCGAGGAGTACGCCCAGCGTAATCCGAGAAGCTCCAACACTATAAATACCATGCGAACCCCCTCGGAAATCTCACACCTTTCTCCACACTTTCTCTCACTATTTTCTCTCTCTAAGGGTTTTAACCCTCCCTAAAGTCTAGGTGAACCCCTAGCACCCGAGGGAAGCCCCGAGGCTCCCGGAGTCCCGAGAAAAAGGGTCTTTCGGTTTCGGAAACGCTGCTCCAAATAAAGTTCCGGTTTTCTTTAAAATCCGCTGTAAGTGAGCTACGCTTACGCAATTTTTAATATAGCTTTTGAATAATTATAGGAATGTAATTAGGTCCTTAAAATAATTATTTGGGCTATTATTATGAGTTATATTGAGTGTTATTTAACGCTTATATAATAATAATAATAATAGTCAGACTATTAATTTGTCACGGTTATCGTTAGACTAAACCCTAGTGGTATTGATACTAGGTTTTATCGAAGGAAATCGTTTCGGGAGTATCGAAGCGTTGTCCAAGTGTCGAGTCACCACCTTTCAGGTGAGTGCATAGTCCCTTTCATCTTACACATAGATATGAAGTATTTTATATAAACTACGTGCTATGTGTGCATATTATCTGAATACTTGCTGTCTATGCTGGATGAACGTTTTATACATGTTTTAAATGATTTAAACTGTATACGTATTTTATACGAATATGTTGGGTATGACATGGGTAGATGAATGATGAGAGATAAAAGATGATGTGAGTAAACATTGGCAGCTATAGACTTAGTGCCTAATAAACATCGGCAACTATGGACTTAGTGCCTATTGGACAAACACTGGTAGCTATGGATTTAGTACCTGTTAGGAATTGGTAGCTATGGACTTAGTACCTATTAGATAAACATTGGTAGATATGGATTTAGTACCCGATGAATAGACTATAGCAGCTATGGGATTAGTGCTTTACGAACGAACATTGGCAGCTATGGATTTAGTGCCAGTCCTATAACCCTGGAAGTAAGGGACTTCGGAATAAATGAATGCATGATAGATGACTCTTAGGATAAATCCTTAAGAGTAAAGAAGATAAGTGAGATGGGTAATCGGGTTGATTGTTTGATTGTTTAAACATAATAATTATATTATTGTGGGTTGAAAATCTTGTGTACTCACTAGGTTTCCCAACCTAACCCACTCAGTTTGTTTATATGACAGGTGTTGATATGAAGTCACATTACACTGAGAGATTAAAGAGATGTAGATCACTAGTGTAAATAAATGTAAGTTCCGTTTATGCTTATGTTTCTATATTGACGATGACATCCTAAACATTTTAAAATGAACAAAATACGTTTCTTCGAAAATGTTTTGATAACGTATTTATCGTGTTTTTCTAGGAACAAATTCCGCAACATTTTTGATGAAATGAAGTACTCTGGTTTTACAAAGCATAAACAAAATCGATCTTTTTTGGCCGTGAAAATTGGGGATGTCACAGTTGGTATCAGATTATTAGTTTAAGCGAACTAGGAATATGGATTTATTTCTAGACTTAAACTTAGAATGCTAAGTGATGATTGTGAGGTGTGTGCACTAGCTTATTTTAGGAATTATGTCTAAAATGCTTTTATGTGCTAAATGCTTTATGCCTTATATGCTGTTATTTATTCGGATCTATGGTCTGTTGCCGATCGGATCTGGGAACCTTACGTGTTTAGGATTCTAAACGTACGACTACGATATTAGAACTAGCATGTAAACGTTTGGGAGTGACAAGGATGATTTAAACATCAATCCTAAGTAAAGGTCTAGATTCACCTTATTCGGTGTATAGATCAAGATGGAAAGGAACCGTAGCGGAAACGTGAATGCAAATGAGAATAGGAACCAACCCCCAGTGGTTCAGCAAATACCTGTTGTAGAAGAAGTTGCACCTGAGTCAGTCACCATGGCTGGAGTTCAAGCCATGATTCGGGCTATGCTAGCTGAACAAAGGGAAGAAATGAGGCGGATGTCGAATAGGGACGAACCTACTATGCCCGCTGAGCAACCCGAGCTGATTCCCGAGCAATCGGAGGAAGGGAACTACAGCCGCCAAGTGAGTCAAGTGGGGACTCAAGGTGATCAAAGGGATGGCCCGGAGAGGAGAAACGACAAGGATGGGCGAATGTACAAGAATTTCTTGGGTGCGAAACCACCAAGTCTCTCAGGAAGCCCAAAGCCTGTTGAGATCATGGATTGGATCTCCGAGATGGAAATGGTGTTTGAGAGCTGCGACTGTAGCGAGAAACAGAAGACCGTCTTCGCTGTAAGACAACTGAAAACTGGAGTCTTGAGCTGGTGGAAGCTATTGACAGATATGATGCCACGAGGAGAAGCCTTAAGGATGTCATGGGAAGAGTTCTTGGAACAGTTGAAAATGCATTACTGCTCGAAGATAGATCTGATACACCTAAACAACGAGTTTCAGAACCTAAAGAAAGGGAAGATGAGTGTTGATGAGTATGCCACCGCATTCACCGAGAGGATGAATCTATTCCCCTACTTGGTGCCTACTGAACTCTCCAAGATTGATAGGTTTGCTAACGGATTACCCACTGACTTTGGCCCAATGGTCAAAACGGCAACTACCTTGAAAACAACTGTTAGGGCAGCTAAGAACGTAGAGGCCCAGTTAAGAGAAAAGGGTCTAGAAAAAGATAAGGTAGAAGAGAAGCGGAAGTTTGAAGGATCTTCAAGGTCCAACAAGGAAAGCAAATTCTCAAAGCTTGGAGTACGAGATGGAGATGAAGCGAGATGGTGTGATAAATGCAAGAAGAAGCATTGTGGGAAGTGCAACGGAGAAGTGACTTGTTACAAGTGTGGAAGGATTGGTCACTGTTCCAAGGACTGCACACATAATGATAAAGTATGCTGCGGATGTGGAGGCAAGGGGCACATGTCTAGAGACTGCCCAAGGAAAAATAAAGCAGCAAGACCAGAAACGCCACCGAGGCCAAGGGCGTTTCACATGATCCTCGACGAAGCAGAAAACCATGCGAGGAATCAAAGATGAGGACTTCATATCCGAAGATCAAGTTATGCAGTAGCCATGATATCATATGATGTAGCCTATTAGAGGCATAATCTAGGGTGAACTTGAACACCTATGTAATAGTTTCAAGAAATAATAAAACCTTCGTTTTGCTATCTGATGTGTTAAACTGTTATGTGATTTTCTTGTATGGTGACTTGGAAAACTGCGAGACAATACTTGGGACGAGTATGAGTAGGTGTGAAAAGTAGTAGATGCATATACTACCGGAAGCACAGGACTCATGCTTGGATCAGGGGAAGTCACGAGGTTACTAAGAAACTAGTAATTGATTTCGTTTTATTCAAGTGTGTTGTTACCATCGTTTCGGTAATGACTAAGAAGATTGTTGATATTTCGACCCTAGTGGTCATATCACATTGAGTCCGACTATGATGAGTAGGTTACGTGGTTCAGAGAACCAAGTTTGATGTAGCATCCGACTTAAACCAAACGATTGAAATCAAAGCGATCAATAGAAGTATCACGCTTGATTGATAAAGAAGTTGGTAGCTAGAAATGCTACATGATAAAATGTGATTATATCACATTAGACCATGAAGGAAGGCATAATCCATTCCGGAATATAGAAGTTATAATTATTACCTAGGATGAAGAGATGACGTACGGAGTCATTATAAGAGTCCTGTTTCGTTGATGATTCCGGACGTAATCATCTTAAGGACGAGATAATTGTAATGCCCGTAGATCCGGGTTAGTCAAGAAAAAGGCAATAAGTGTCGAAAACGACTTTTCGACAAAAGATTATTTAGAATAAATAATATGAACCAAGTTGTAGTATATGTCACAAGGTTTCTGTACATATAAAGAACGCCGAAATCCGAGTTATAACGAAGAAGTTATGACCCGTCGAAGTTTCGCGATGGAACCAGCACGACACCGGGAAGCGTAAATAGTGAATTTAGGATAGAGCGGGATTTAGCCTAGGCAATCTAAAAAAAAGTCGTAGAAGATGTTAAACTAAGAGCGTCCATAAAAAGAACGCCCAAATCTGAGTTCGTATGAAGTTATGATTTTTCGAAGTTTCGGCTTAGCAATGTACAGCCCGAAATTCGAATATTAGATCAAGCGGTTTTTAGCCAACACAGCCTAAACGAGAATTGAAGATCTCATTAAGAGTAGTGTAACAAGAAAAAGATGGGCGAAAACGAACGTCGGATGAAGAAGTTATGAGAATTTAACGGACCAATCCTATCCTAGCCTGTTAATAATATAAAATTTAAAATAGAGCAAAAATTAGCCGACATAGTCTAAACGAAAGTTGTAGAGTACGTTCCCGCCTTCGCGTGGATATAAAGAACGTTGAAAACGGAACTCGTACGCGAAAGTTATGAATTTTTAAAGTTGAAGCATGAAATTGCGAGACCTGATGAAGGATCGATGGCGTGGCACAACCTAGACCCTCCCTCGCTGACTCGGTACCAGCTTCGGATGAGTAACATGCCACCCTCGCTATTACGCCCCACATCCGAAGAAGTTACGCCATGCGTAACTTTGGTCTGATCCTTCTGAGATGAGTGCGAAACAGCTGGCTTCGGTTGTCTATGCTGGATGAACGTTTTATACATGTTTTAAATGATTTAAAATGTATACGTATTTTATACGAATATGTTGGGTATGACATGGGTAGATGAATGATGAGAGATAAAAGATGATGTGAGTAAACATTGGCATCTATAGACTTAGTGCCTAATAAACATCGGCAGCTATGGATTTGTGCCTATTGGACAAACACCAGTAGCTATGGATTTAGTACCTGTTAGCAATTGGTAGCTATGGACTTAGTACCTTTTAGATAAGCACTGGTAGCTATGGACCCGATGAATAGACTATAGCAGCTATGGAATTAGTGCTTTACGAACGAACATTGGCAGCTATGGATTTAGTGCCAGTCCTATAACCCTGGAAGTAAGGGACTTCGGAATAAACGAATGCAGGATAGATGACTCTTAGGATAAATCCTTAAGGGTAAAGAAGATAATGGGGATGGGTAATTGGGTTGATTGTTTGATTGTTTAAACATAATAATTATATTATTATGGGTTGAAAACCCTATGTACTCACTAGGTTTCCCAACCTGACCCACTCAGTTTATTCATATCACATGTGTTGATATGAAGTCACATTACACTGAGAGATTAAAGAGATTTAGATCACTAGTGTACATAAATGTAAGTTCCGTTTATGCTTATGTTTCTGTATTGATGATGACATCCTAAACATTTTAAAATGAATAAAATACGTTTCTTCGAAAATGTTTTGATAACGTATTTATCGTGTTTTTCTGGGAACAAATTCCACAACATTTTTATGAAATGAAGTACTCTGGTTTTTACAAAGCATAAACAAAATCGGTCTTTTCTGGCCGTGAAAATTGGGGATGTCACACCTGGAGTACCCCATTAGAGACAGGATGAGTTTAGGATTGACCTGGTTCCGGGTACGGCTCCGATAGCCAAGGCACCATATCGGTTGGCTCCTCCTGAGATGATGGAGTTGTCTACACAGCTGTAGGAGCTGCTAGACAAGGGTTTAATCAGGCCGAGCAGTTCACCATGGGGAGCCCCAATTTTGTTTGTGAAGAAGAAGGACGAGACATATCGCATGTGTATAGACTATCAGGAGCTGAACAAGGTAACGATGAAGAACCATTACCCACTCCCGAGGATAAATGATCTGTTCGATCAGCTAGAGGGAGCATCTTGGTTTTCCAAGATTGATCTACGCTCGGGATATCACCAGATGCAGTTCAGGGATGTGGATGTTCAGAAGACCGCTTTTAGGACCCGCTATGGTCATTATGAGTTCGTGGTGATACCGTTCTGGCTCACCAACGTTCCAGCCGCGTTCATGGACCTCATGAACCGCGTATGCAGGTCAATGCTAGATCGGTCTGTGATAGTGTTCATCGATGACATCTTAGTTTATTCCAAGACTCAGGAGCAACACGGGGAGCACCTGAGAGAGGTGCTAGAGGCATTGAGGAGGGAGAGACTTTTCGCAAAGTTCTCCAAGTGCGAGTTCTGGTTGCGCGAGGTGCAGTTCCTTGGACGCCTCGTCAAACAGAAGGGTATATTAGTAGACCCGGCTAAGATAGAGGTTGTGATACAGTGGGAGGTCCCGAGGTCTCCATCTAAGATTCGGAGCTTCCTAGATTTGGCAGGGTATTACAGGAGATTCATTCAGGATTTCTCCAAGATAGCAGTTCCGCTCACCCGACTGACTAAGAAGTCGGTGGTGTTTCGTTTGGGACTTGAGCAGCAGGCAACATTTGAGACGCTCAGACAACGACTATGCGAGGCGCTAATTCTTACCCTAGCAGAGGGAGTAGATGTCTTTGTAGTCTACTGTGACGCTTCGATCACAAGTATGGGAGCAGTTTTGATGCAGCGAGGCCATACGATAGTTTATACCTCCAGACAGTTGAAGCCTCATGAGGCTAACTATCCGACACACGATTTAGAGCTGAGGGCAGTGGTGTTTGCCCTCAAGATTTGGGGACATTACGTCTATGGGGTTCGTTGTACCATTTACATGGATCACAAGAGTCTGAGGTACCTCATGGATCAGCCGAATCTGAACATGAGGTAGTGTCGGTGGTTAGACGTGGTAAAGGATTATGATTGTGAGATCCTTTAACACCTGGGCAAGCCCAACGAAGAGGCAGACGCCTTGAGCCGCAAGGCGGTAGCGGCCCCGATCAGAGACATATGCTTGAGGATGATAGTGATTACTCCATTGCTGGAGCAGATTAGAGAGACACGGGTCGAGGGCCTGATGGAGGAGAGGCAGAAGTGTGAGAGGATCGTGGGCCGAGTAGCTTCCTTCCACAATGACAGTCGAGGATTGTTGACCCTTCATGGGAGAGTTTGTGTATCGTACTGGGTCAGAGTACGACAGGTGTTGATGGACGAGGCCCACAAGTCTCGGTTCTCCATCCACCCAGGGGCGACGAAGATGTACAGAGATCTTCGACCCGATTATTGGTGGCCCTGCATGAAGTGGGATGTAGCTTGGTACGTGGGGAGATGCTTGACCTGCAGGATGGTCAAGGCGGAGCACCAGAGACCCCACGACAAGATGCAGCCGTTAGACATTCCCGTGTGAAAATGGGAGGACATCACTATGGATTTCATTACTAAGCTTCCCAGGACGCACGTGGAGTTGATTCTATGTGGGTCATCGTGGATCAGTTGACCAAGAGCGCGTATTTTATACCAATCTAGGAGAGCATCTCAGCAGAGAACTTGGCTGATATTTACGTGTGCGAGGTAGTGGCACGGAATGGAGTGCCTGTTTCGGTAGTGTCAGACCAAGACGTCCGTTTCACTTCCAGATTTTAGGAGCGGTTCCACGAAGATATGGGTACTCGTCTCTAATTTAGCACCGCTTTCCACCCACAGACGGACGGATAGAGCGAGAGGACGATTCAGACTCTCGAGGACATGCCTCGGGCATGTGTTCTAGATTTCGGTGGCAGTTGGGATACGTATCTTCCGTTAGCAGAATTTTCGTATAACAACAACTATCACGCCAGTATCGATCGTACTCCCTTCGAGATGCTTTACGGGAGGAAATGCAGGACCCCAATTTGTTGGGGTGAGGTCGGTCAGAGAGTTATTGGGAGAACGGAGGTGGTACTCAAGACCACAGAGTTGATCCAGCAGGTCCATAGTCGGCTTCAGACTGCTCAGAGTCGGTAGAAGATTTACGCCGACAAGAGGCGTTCGGACTTGGAGTTTCGGGTGAGTGATATGGTCCTCCTGAATGTATCACCCTGGAAGGGTGTTACCAGGTTCCAGAAGAGGGCCAAGCTGGGCCTCAGGTTCATTGGTCCCTTTAGGGTTTTGGCCCGGGTGGGTCAGGTTGCTTACCGTTTGGATATTCCGGTAGAGCTCAGCCAGATCCACAACACTTTTCATGTATCTCAGCTGCGGAAGTGTTTGGTAGACGAGTCAACAATTGTACCATTGGAGGATATTCAGGTTGACATCAGTCTGAACTACATCGAGAAACCCATTACGATCTTGGATCGGCAGACGAAGGCCTTGAGGAACAAGGTAGTTCAGCTAGTGAAGGTGCAGTGGCAGCACCGGAAGGGTTCAGAATGGACGTGGGAGTCCGAGGAGGAGATGAGAGAGCATTACTCAGAGTTGTTTTTAGACACAGTAGCAGCAGACTTCGAGGACGAAGTCTGATTCAAGTGGGGGTGAATTGTAACATCCGTCTTCTGAGGTATTTATTAACCAATTGTGTAATTTAAAAAGATATTAAACTATGGTTGGACTTGACATTTTGGATTGGGACTTAGGAAACTTGGGCCGAGATGTAGGCTGCCCATAAGCCGTACGCGGGGCGTAACCCAGCGTACGCGACGCGTAGCGTCCTTGGATTCGCGGGACATGAGAGGTGTGCGTGCAGCGTACCATAAGGTACGCCCAGCGTACGCGATCAGACACAAAACCCTAATTTTGGGGTTTAAGAGGTATATAAACCCCATTATAGCCTCCCCCTGATTTCTTATCAGCCTCCTCACCCACAAGAAAACCATAATACGTCCTTACTCTCTCATTTTTGTGAAATTGCTCTTTGTGAGTGTTTTTAGTGAAAGAGGGTGGTGAAAAAGGAAAGAAAAGGTTGGAGAAGAAGGTGAGCTCAGAGATTTGGACTAAACTCACCCTTTGTCATCCAAAGAAGGAATAAAGCACTGAACTTTCTTCCTCACATTCTAGATATAGAGTTATGGGAGTTTTGGACCTTTTGTAGGTGCAAAAGTTGGACCTTGATCATATAGATCCGTTTTTGAGCTTGAGATTGCCATCCTTGTGGCTCAAAACACCTCCTTAGGATTAAGGTTACAATCTTTAAGGGCTGTATGAGGCCATGCATGAGATCTAGCCATTCCCATGGAGTTAGGGTGTTGCTTTTAGTAGTTTAATCTTTTGTGAATCATCCAAGCCATCAAGTAAGCAACTTTATGGCTTAAGGCATATAATAAGACGTGGATCTGAGTTTGTAGCTTCTGAATCGAGATATTAAGCACTTAATAGGAAATTGGCTTACCGGGGCTGTATACTGGGCATAGAAGGAGGTACGTACGACGTACAAGCCATCAGCTAGTACGCTCAGCGTACCTAGAAGTACACCCCGTGTACGCTGCCAGATTGGGCTTCGAGCATTGGCACCTCAATGTGGGTTGTGCTTTGGACTTAGGGTCTTTGGGCCTTAGTGGGCCATCAGGAGTTAGTGAATATGGTCCAAGTATCGGTGTTGGGCTTAGGGTAGGGCCCAATAAAGAGATTTGGGCCCAATGTAGAAAATTGGGCCATCAGTGGGCCTCTAGCGGGCCATTGATGGACTTAGAAGGAATTAAGGATTTGGGCTGTGTTTGTGACCCACACCATAGCAAGGGTAAAATAGTCATTTTACCCATAAAAGAATCCATATTCTGATTGAGTGTTTTAATTGATTATGATAGCCGGGGAGTAGTCGGAACAGCAATCATGGATTCTTTACTCAGGTGTTCAGCAGTCAACTTTTCGAGGTGAGTTTCTTTCTAGTAGGAACGGGTCTACAGCCACAATGCCGACCTGGTTAGATAGTAGTTCCAGACTTTGGTCTGATGCTGGGAGGGTCCCGAGAAGTAGTTATGTGTGCTTGATGTCTTAGTGATTCATGCATGTTATGTTATGTTATGTTATGTTATGTTATGTTATGTGCTATATGTTCCGGGCTTCAGTCCGATGCCGGGTGGGGCCTGTTGCAGTGGGCGGGGCATAAGTTATTCCGGACTTCGGCCCGATGCCTGGCGAGGCCCAATGCCGGGTGGGGCACGATGCAGTGGGCGGGACCCAAGTATACTGAACTTCGGTCCGATACCAGGCGGGGCCCGATGAAGTGGGCAAGGCCCAGTATGTGTTTATATGTTATTGTATGGTATGTGGTAGTTTGGGGGAGCTCATTAAGCTTCATGCTTACAGTTTCAGTTCTGGTTTCAGGTACCTCCGCTAGCAAGAGCAAGAGCTCGGGATGATGGCACCACACACACCACAGTTTTATCCTAGGTGTTTGTTTGGATGTTTTGATATGATATTGACATTATTTTAATTTGATACATTTACTATGACATTTTGAGACACACGATTCATGGTTTTATTATATGATAGTTGATATTATGGTTTTGGTAATGTTTTAAAAACAAAAAATTTTGTATGGTATTTTTGGGACGTTTCGTTCAATAACTTTGTTTTTTATTGTTTTGTTCTTGCAGCCTATGAACAGACATTCTAATAAAGAAAAATCACAACATTTACAAATTAATGCACGCAATACTCGAACATTAAACATACCAGGAAGGCAAGAATGTATCCATAGCTTCCAACTCCACCCAAAGCATAGACACCATATGTGCCTTCTCAATTGCCTTTGGCCACCAATAAGGCATTTTGCCACAATTGCATCACAAACTTTCTTGGCAAACTAACAAAATGACTCATTAAAGATGAATCGGTAATATAGGAGCCTCATATTCATTGTGCATGAACTGTTGTTGATGTAGGAAGACAAATTATAATAAAAAAAACTAAAGACGAAGTGGGTAAAAGCTTCCAGCATCAGCATCCGCTGCTTTTAAGTAGCCAATTAGGGCATCAAGCACCTTATCTTGTACAGGCTCAATCGAATCAACAACCGTTTGCTTAAAAAAATTTCTCGATCAAACCACCTAGTCTTGGTCTGGTGCTGGCTTTTGGTTCATGGAGTTTCTCCATTTGTGAAACTCTAATCAGATGATGAAAATGAAAAGTCAATTAAGGGCTATTTTTTATGAGAAGGGCATTTTCGTCTTTTTGCATGAAAGTTGTTGTACCTTTAGCCACCCTAAGAAGGTGATCAAGTTCTCTAGGGCGTAATTCATCTGGTGCAACACAAGCAGACCTGTAAATGCCAATTTATTAGTACGTAAATAATCCGAAATTGTCACATGATGCGTAGTTTAACACAATAAAAGTAAAATACTTATTAAATTTTTTTTATTATATTAAGAATAATTAGGATTCACCTGTTGTGATCCCAGACATTTTCTTGGCATGTCCATTTAGCATCGCCATTTTGAACAGTTATCACATTGGGCCCACTGTTCTGAAACATAATTTTTTTTATGTTAAGTTCAATTTATATATAATAAAATATAGAACGTGAAGCAATAATTGTTACACAGAAGAGCTACCAGTGAGTATACTCCCCTTTCCAAAAACAGGAGGTTCCTAAAAAAAAGAAAAAGAAAATTCAATATCCAAATATTTTTTTTAGATATTATTTGGGAAAAAATTAAGATGACTGACTTCATATTCTTCAAATTCTTGGTCTTCAATGGTGACACTACTTGGATTCAAAGCGTTAAGTGGAGTCAACATATCTTGTAATTCTTCCCATGTATATTTGAGCTCAAGAGCATCTTCACTTTCAATCAACAATCTTTTATTTTTTGAACTAATATCTCGACTTCTTTTTTTGTCTGGTTGAAATGAGTCAGCATTTGATTTGCTTCCTTGCTTCTCATTGCATGTTAGCTGGCATCTCCAATAGCCAAGCTCATATTTCTTGACCAATAGATTTAAATGGGAATTTGTGTTTCTCTTTAGTGACTGAAGAAAACCAGAATAATCACTCATATTTGAAAGATTCTCAATCGTATTAACAACAAATAAAGGGGAAAAAGTGAAGAAACAAAAGCAATGTACACATTATTTGATGGGAATTCTGAATGACATGGATGCATATGATATTGAACTCAACTGGACCTCTCACAAGTCTTTCCTACAACATAACCAAGTTCATGAGATTTTAGACATTTGACAAAGTTATGGGCTATAAGTATCCCAAGTCCATGTTAACTGTGGATCGACCATTCCATATGATTAGATTAGATCAACTTACCATCAATCCTTGTGAACCACTGAATGAAACCCGAAGATTACTTTGAAATCATTGACGATATCCCCATATCACCAATCACAGCAGAAAAGAATGTGATTTCCTGCATATTAAACATCGCCTAAAGTCAAGCATAACTTACTACAACACATAAATAATATTTTATCTTCCGGTTACAAATACCTTGATATCAACTACGCATTTTATCGAAGACGATAGTGTGCTTCTCAGTTTCTGCAAAATTTTCTTAATATTATAATTATTAATTTTAATAAAAATATTCATTATTATTATTATTATTATTTATAATCTTAACAATGTACTTTTGCTCTTAATTTCCCAAGCGTTTTATGAACATTGTATTTTCGCTACTTCAGAAATTTGTCACTATTTTGTTGTGCTTGTCAATATTGGTCCCTATTTCTACTTGATTTCTTTGTAATGAAATCAAGCGGGCCCAAACTATATTCAACAAAGAGATTACACACATACAATCGATTGTGTGTGTTTTGAGCAAATGGGTATTGAAGCCCAGAATCCATTCAACCCTTAAATCAAACTTCTTCTTGGTCTTGGATTAGCAGTCGTCAATTGTTTGTTTGTTTTCGGTGACTGGAAAAGAACAATTCATTTTTGTTTCTATCTCTAAACAATCAGGGACAAAAGAGACATATAAAGAGAGCTAAGGTGAGTACAACATTTGTTCTTTGATTTCGGTTGTGAGGTAAACTCTGGCTTTGTTGATTTATGCATATTTTAGTACGAACGAATTGATTTGAGGTTAAATAGGATTTTTTGGGATATTGTAGGAGTAGGCAGTGGCTAAATTAAACACCGAAACCTGGAAAGTCACAGGTCACGTGGAACGAAGGAAATCGTGAATCCACCTCCATCGCTACCAAAAAAAGCGGAGAATTAAACCAAAGGCATCTATATCTCTCTATTCACAATCATGTTATGAGTTTGAAACTTGCTCCCTAGCCTTCAAGATCTCTCAATGATTTCTCTAGTGCATGCCCTACCGACTTTTGTAATTATTGCTTCGACTTATACATATTTTTTTTCATGCAAGCGATTTCCACTGTAGCTTTTAGAAAATCCGCCAAACATGCCAAGTATCTAACGTCTGAACGTTTCATCCCGTACATCCAATAACTCCAATCCATCTATAATTCAATATATATATATATATATATATATATATATATATATATATATATATATATATATATATATATATATATATATATATATATATATATATATATATAAATGATAACAGTTTTTATTTTGAAAACAATTTTGGACCATCTATTAAAAAATTTCAATTTCATTAAAATAATTAAATAAAAGAAACGTAATATTTCAATACTTCTATACCCTACTCCCTCTATTATAATCCTCCCTGGTCTCATAACGCCGATGAGCTGAACCACCAAGGCCGTCAAAGCACCATAGGAGTACCGTTATAGCGCCGCCAGATTGCCGCCGAAAAACGACCAAAACGGTCAACATACCGTCGTTTGAACACTGACTCTTCACTCGCTTCAGATCTTCTAGTAACGTCCTTTCTTTACCTTTGTTTGTTCGTTCATCGAAAACCGCATTTATCTGCCTCTACTCTTCCTGAACTAACTACCTCTGCCACTACTGAGCCGCCCTGAACCACCTCCTTGAGTAAGCCGCAAAAGCATCTCATAAGAAAACTACCTTGTAGGAAATAACCTCCTTCAGTCACCAGCTCTGGATTTAAAGTTAAAGGCCACTAGATCTGGTTTCCGATCTCCACAAAAAAGATCACAAATCCGGAGAAATGTCCATCGGCGATCTATGGACCCTCGCAGTTGTTCTTCTCGTTAACATTTACTTCGCGATGGATGTCACCCCATAGAATTAGATTATTCACGCATCGATTGTAGGTTTGATTGTGATCACGATTATTTATGTAATCATCATTGCAATATCTCGATTTTTTTTGTCTTATAGGCATCGTTTTAATATGGATTTGCTTGATTGAGATTAGGGGTGAGCATAGGCGGGTACCCAACAAAATATACTGGAACCGGAACCAACGGTTCCTAAGATGTTGAAACCGGAATCGGAACCGGTTATATCGGTTCTTAACATTTTGGAACCGCTCCCGGAACCACCGGAACCGGTTCCGGTTCCGGATTCCCGGTTGTTAAAAAATTGTACACTAAATTAAGTTATAGTAAACCAGATTATGCTTATAAAACCCCCTTTTTATAATAAAAAAAAATGTACTTAAAATATTAAAACTTTAATATAATTTTTCATGGAACTTAAATATAATTTTTCATGGAGTGCCAAGAGGATACCACAAAAAACCATAACCCTCATTGATCAACTCCTGCATCCTCCTTGATTTCCTATATATAAGCATAGCATAAATTCAATTTTTAATACAGCATGCGATGTTGGATAGTTTATTAAAATCAATATGTATCTTGTTATCACTATAACAATAATAAGACTAACCCGAATACATTAACTTAAACAAATATTACTAAAACTCAAAGCTATACTAACAACCACAAAATAGACATTAAGGTTGATTTATATATTTGTAATTCATGCTTTCTTAAATTAAATTAATATTTTGCCATTTCCCAATAACTATATCCGTAAATAGAAGTCCATGGAAAGTTGGAAATAAGTAACATAACATGATGCACATTACCTTCCACACCAATAAGCCAATAACTCTCTTTTTATTTGCACACTGAAGAAAATTAGGGATAATGACTTTAAAAGATAATATATTTTTCGATTTATACATATTTGGTTACTGAGTTTTTTTTCGTCCACTTTAAAGGGTAAAAAATGTTTATTCCAAAATACATTTATCGAAAATCAGAGTAATATAAGAAACGTGGAATTCTCAATAGTGTTGATGAGTGTGTACTGTCATGTCTTCGCCTTTCCACGATCAACAATAGAATCTGAAAACATAAACAACTGGGTAAACACAAACTTTAGTGAGTTTCCCCCAAAATACGTGATAAAAGAAACATATTATCATGTATAACGGCCCAACACTCATTAGATTGGAATACCTCGGCCCAAGCAGTCATTGGACTGGAATGCCAACATGCAACAAGTCCAATTAGTCATCGGACTGGAATACCCAAGGTTTGTCGGCATGCCGCCTTAACCCAACCGCTTTTCTCGAGCATCCGTACCTATGGCCTACAGCTGGTCCGCACTATAATATATAGCAAGCCCACCTCAACCTATCCCACCACCATATGACTATCTACGTAAGATGTTGTGAGCAAAACCTAAATAAATTATTTATAATTACTGAATGAGTACAAAAACAAAAATGACTTATTTTGCAAGAAAAAAAATATTAAGGACTAAATGTGTTCAAAAATATTAAGGACTAAATGTATACAAAGTGAGAAATATATTAACCTATTAAGTCTTTTTTACCGGCTAACCTGAAGTAGCCGGTCATAAGAACTAAATATATACAGTTTAACAAGTTGAAGGGGTAAATGCGGACGAAAAAAAATCAGTGACAAAATATGTACAAATCAAAAAATATATTACCCTTTTAAGTCATTATCCCCACTACTAGAAAAACAGCCTTTAATGATGCGCAAACAATGACACGCGGTGATTTACGATACGCAAAAGCGGGCGCTCTAAAAATAATGTCATCTCTTCAAACTTTTGAAGGATAGAGGTCACGCTTTTGTGCGTGCCCTAAAATTAATGTCCAAGAAAAAAAATTAAAAACACGGAGGGCACTTATTTAAAAATGGGCGTCGTCTAGAAATGTCGCTTTATATTTTTTGAATGAAAGGCGCATTCTCTTTTTTTGCAGCTGGGGGGAAACAAAAATCCCAAAAGTTTGAAAGGCCGCCATTGTTATCCTTTATCTTATTTCCATCTTTCTTCTCTCTCTCTCTCTCTCACTCTCTCTCTTTCTCTATCTCTCTCACTCTAATACCCAAAAAAAAACCTGATATCATCACAAATCCTATTTTCTCCCGCAACAAAATCGCAATATCACCAAATATCTGATTCCGTCTTCTGAACAGATCAAACCCGCAGGGGTTCTCGATTTCTCTATGTTGATGTGTGGTGACACGAACAAAAAAAGGAGTGTAGCGCCTCTACCTTTCAATTTCATTTGTTGGTTGCTTCAAATCGACTATTGCTTTCTCTCTCACAGGGGTTTCTTTGTGCGCTCCCTTCATTCGTCGATAATGTCGAAGACAAGATCCAGGTTCTTATTTCTCCTTTATTCACGCCTCTAATTTCGATTTTGAATCCTATTCTCTTCTCTTCTGTAAAACCCTAACCAGAAAAACCATGGTTTCAATCATGATTTCCTCCTCCGGTGGTCATAGCTAATTTTGCGTTGGAGGCACTTCTTCTACTCCCGATACTCATGGTTCTAAGGATGTCGCATACAGTTTTCTCAAATGTCGTGCTTACCATGGCCTCTTCCCTTAAATCGAGGTTCTCTCTTTCTTTCTCTGTCTCTCTCTCTCTCTCTTGTGTGATTGAGGTGATATCTCCGATGAAGGAATCTTTTATTTGAATGATTTACTAGTACCTACACCCCACACAAGTTCATATTTCGGTATCTGGATGTCGAACATGTTACCATTTTTACCTGAGGAAGAAAACCAAAGAAGTTCATCGAGCAATAGAACAAATTATCATTGGTTTTATTGTCTGCAAGCGTCATTGTTCTTTCTTATTATTTATGTTGTTTCAAGATTTTGTTTTTTGTGCCTGATTCTTTCATTATTGTGCAGATGATAAACTCTTTGATGCTTCACAGTATGCTTTTTTTAGTCGACCTACTACTGAGAAAAATTAAGTTTGGGTGCTTAGAAGAAGATGAAGATAATCCTTCAACTGGAGTTCCTGATGATGAATGCCATTTATTTGACAGAGAAGAGGTATAATGTACATTGTGCATCTTCTGTTTTCACTTCACTCCATATTTATCTTCATTTATTGTTCATAAATCTAAACGCTTGAGATATTATGCATTCATCACTTCACATTTTAGACATCTAAAGTCGTTACAATAGTTTCAATTAACTTCATGCAAATTCAAATCCCTAAACCTGCAGTGATAAAATAGCTCATCTTTCTAAATCTTACATCTTCTTTTTCCACAGGAGCCAGGTGCAAGATCTCTATTGGATTTAGATGATCTGTCAAATATATTTTCAAAAGTATAGTTTTGATTTCAGTTTTTCACAATAAAGCTATGAATTTTTTGAACCAAATTAACTAAATTTCTTTTTTTGTTAAACAGTTAAACAGATCAGTAAGCGGACCTAGACATCCTGGAGTTATTGGTGATCGAGGGTCAGGATCTATTTCAAGAGAAAGTAAGTATCTATATCAAATCTATTCAAGAAATACTTTTGATCTTCATTGCTTTTGTAACTTTGTTCATATTCTTCTATAAAAAAAAATATACATATTTTCAGGTTCATCTGCTTCAGTAGACCTACTAGAGTGGCTAGACCAACACATCTCAGACACAGAAAGCAGCCATGGAAGCAGAAGATGGTCTTCACAATCTCATCTCCCTTCAGACCCTAAACCCTTATACAAAGCTTCATCATACCCTACTGAGAAACACTAATTCTTCACAGAACCCATACTCACAACAACCTCATCTCCCCCTTCATTTTCACCTGGGGCCCATAATAGTCTCGCCTCGCCACATAATCGTTCCCATTCCCATTCCCATTCCCAAATGCCCTTTTCAGACTTTAATCTCTCCCCTTTATCAAACACCTCTAGTCTTCACCTAACCGGTATCCCACACGGGTCACGTTATGGCTCAACCCGAACCCACCCGGTCCACCCTGGGTTAACTCAGTACTCTCAAACACAAAAGCAATGGGCTAACCAAGTGTTGGCCAACAATCTTCAACAAAAGATGCTCTTGTCCCAATGTTTCAACAAAAGCCACTTGGAGAAGTAAAATTGTTCAACTAGAGAGTCAAGGTTGAACCTGTGGGTTAGATGTGTCTTTCTCCCGATCAATCATGAGTTACAAGAATCTTGAGTCTTTAAAGGTTAAGTTAAATGACCTATTTACCCTTTGTTGAAAATTAAGTCAAATCTACCCCACATCCATCAAGTCTTGCCATTATAATTATAAATAACCTAAGTTTACTATAAGGAAACTGTAATTGTTCTATAGCCCCACCCTTTCTTTATACTACTTAAAGCCTTTAGAATTCTCTCCTTGTAAGCATTCTAAGAGTAATTTCAAGTTCCTTCCCTATTTACCTGTTTCTTCTAACTTTTCTTGCTTCACTTAATTATTAATCATTTATTTTAGTAAGCATGTTTACATCTTTCTCCATCCATTTTCCTCATAATTTCTTAATTTTCCCATTTTGCCCTTGTTGTATTCTGAAACATTTTTTGTTTATGTGGTAACATAACAATTAATAGGTTCACTGCATTTTCTGAGCTATTACCACTTCTGGCAGTGGGCACAACTCCATTTTTGAAGGTTGACAAGATTTGTCAACAAATCTCTACCACCACCCTTACCATTGATAATTCCATCGCATTCTCCACCCCTTTTTCTACTTTCACCTCCACTGCATCTACAAACCTTGATGTCAAAAGTCCTTCAAGAATCCAGGTACCTTTTTATTTTCAAGTCAAATGGGACAAAAAACCCACTCTCAATCTCTTGTTTATCATAAAAAATTAGCCCTAAAAAGCTTCACTAGTCTACTGGTATGCTGCAAACTGTAGATTGCTTTAAGAAGATAAAAAGTTGGGTGAAACTGCTCCATTTTGGAACTTCCGTGCTGCTTCGTATCCAGATCTGGAAGCCCCAGCTCCAATTCCTACTGCCTCAAATATAAGTCACACGGTTGATGAAAACTTGAGTGCGGTTTCAGGGGTATATTCTTTAATTCTTTGCAGGTTTCTATTTGTGATAATTTCTTCTTTTTTTATTAATTTGAGTTGTGATATATTTGTTTGAATGTAGGGAGATGTTTATCCTATGGAGTACTACAATAGGTTCTTAATGAATTAAGTATCTATTCATCGTGACTACTTTCTCAGATTTCCCTTTCACCAGCTGTCTTGCCATGAATTTGGGTGAACAACCTATCCTCCCTCCTCATTTTTGCGACATAAACTAAAATGAAGTTAATTCATGTTGCAGCTCCTTACATTATGATGACATTAAATTTTGATATATGTGGGTTTAGACCATCGGTTCTGAAGTTCCCAAGTGCAGAAAAGTTCAGTGAAGTTGCTAAATTTATTGGAACAAAGTTTTCTTCTTCAGAATCCATTAACTTCACTGCTGACATTTCTAAAGTAGAATGAAAATGACAAGTGATTTTGTGTTGTGTTTACAGGGTTGATGAAAACGAATAGCTTTGGAGTTAGAGGAGGAAAAGAAAGCTCAAGCTGAAAGAGATAAGATGCTGCAAATGCACACAAGTGTTACATTCTTCATTTCAATTGTTAGTATGAAACACATAGTAGATTAGATGAATGCAAATTTATTTATTGTAAGAAATAGAATTGTATGACATTAAATTTTATGCAATGGATTGTATTTTTTATATGGTATTTTATTTCTATTATGAGACAGTAAAAGCAAATTTAATTTAAAAATTAATAAATAAATAAATATATTTTTTTTAAACATTTAAATTTACGATATGCAAAAATGTGTGCCATCTTCATTTATGACATGGCCTTTCTTGACAGGGGTTTTAATGATACACATTGGGTGTCATTAACACGTGCGTCGTAAGGTTACGACACACGAATGCGTGTCGTCTTCCTTTATGACTTAGCCTTCCTTGATACGCATTGCGTGTCGTAAGCGCGTCGTAATTGCACGTCGTAAATGAGAGTCGTAAATGCGCGTCCTCTATAGACGACGCGCAAAAGCGCGTCGTCTCTCTTTATGACAGGGCCTTCCTTGAGGCGCATTTGCGCGTCGTCTGTGTCTTTTACGAAGCGCAATGAGCGTCGTAAAAAGCTGTTTTTCTAGTAGTGCCCACAAAATTATCATATCCTATTTGTAGGGTCGGCTCGGAGATTTTAAGGGCTCTGTGCTAAGAAGAAAAATGGGGCCCTAAATACATTTTTTTAATATATAAGGAAAACGAACTAAAGACAGTGAATTGTCATTACGGAAAACTTAAAAGTAAATAAATTAATTAAAAAGAAACATATGTAATTTTATAAAAAGTTGAAGGTTTAATTATGTAACGTCAGAAAACTGATTTGTTAATCATATTAGAAGGAGGGGTTGATTATGAGATATATAGCATAAATTAATGGCCAAAACTGTAAATCGAATTTAAAACATCAAAATGTTGTGCACAATAATCAACCACCTAACCGATGTACTTATGTCAATTAGGCTGCCTAGACTTTATGCAAAACCTTGAATAAATTCATATATATTTATTTATTAAATATATAATTTCATTAAAACTGGGCCAGATTTTTTTTCGGGGCCCTTGGCGGCTACCCCCCCCCCCCCCCCCCTTAAAACCGGGTCTGACTATATATATATATATATATATATATATATATATATATATATATATATATATATATATATATATATATATAGAGAGAGAGAGAGAGAGAGAGAGAGAGAGAGAGAGAGAGAGAGTTAAGTTCATATATAAATTATATATATTGTGTAAATGTATAACCAATTCTGGACCAATCAATACATAAATATATTATAGTAAATTGAATAACTAATTAATTCAATAACCAAAATTATAAACCTATAATTATGGAATGAAACCCTTTATTTTTATTGCTCTTCATCCCTCCCTTTTATCGATCGTCCTCACCATCCGTTTTCTTTCTCGCATTGCTCGTCGATCTTTTTCCCAAAATCCAACACCTTCATCCAGAATCCATGGTTGTCGCCATCAACCTCATGTAATCTATAGATATTGGTTTTTTGTGGTGATTGGTGAAATAATGGATTGTGGTATGTTGCTTTCGCCATAACAAGTTTCTTTTTTGTTATGATTTAAGGTTATATGTGATTGGTTGAATTGTTATTATCTATACAACTGTTACTTTTTATTCTTTTTATTTAATGTGATGTGTGTAGGTAGGCTAATACAGCAAGGAAAATGAAATTCACGGAGATGACCTGGAGGTATTTTTCTATCAATTCTATTGGATGACTCTTCTTCTCAATTTGTTTTTGCAAAAAATAGCACAACGTATTTACTTATTTTGTGGTTACCTTGGTGGGATTTTTTGAAACATTTTTCGTTTACCTCATAGCAAATTTTGCCATATATTTCTTTCAAGAATGTTGAGTTGCCATTGGAATATATAATATTATTCACTTGGTTTTTTCTAATATTTATGTGATTGGTATGGATTTTTGCTCTTTGACACTACAGTTTTGTCCCTAACATTGGAATAATGTGTTAATAATTGCATCTTACATAAATTCTCTTTTAGATAAGGCAAACAAATTGTAGTGTGGAGTTATCAGTTTTGGCTGGGGAATTGAAACCAATAAATGGTTTTAGATGTGTACTTCACATATTATTACATTTTAGAGAAAGTAAACAAATTGTAGGGAGTGATGGTATGTATTGTAATATAGTTTATATCGATAATTTATCATTTGTTGATGTATATAAGTCTCTACTGTGTTGAAATTTTAATCTTGTTTATATCAACATAGGTTTGTCAAATTGTTGACTAATGTTTAATCATTTTAATGCCTTTTAAATTTCTTGTTTAATCTATTTTTTATGATTCGTTTCTTGATTACACTCATATCTCTCTCTCTCTCTCTCTCTCTCTCTCTCTCTCTCTTAGGTATGATCAAAAATTGATGACTACGTTTGTTTTGGATGATCAAGAGCACTTAGAGAAGAAGATGATGATGACTAGAATTTATAAATTTATTCTCTTAGAATGCACTGAAATTTTTAATATTTGAAGGTTAATTATTATTATTATTATTATTATTATTATTATTATTATTATTATTATTATTATTATTATTTTGTGGATTAAGGTTTTGAATAAGTTGTCATTGATGTGGAAAAGGAAGAAAATATTGAGAACAATAGCGTATTCTAGCATAATGTATTTTATCAGAATGTATAAAATGATTCTCTTCTCTTATTTTGATTCGACATCATTCTTTTGAATGTTCTTGAGCTATATTGCATTATATGATCTCTAATGTTCGTTTGTATGTTTTAACTGAATAATTTGTATGTTTAGATTCAAACATGAAGAAGTAATGACAGTGGCATGGAAAAACCATCAAAAATCAAAGACATATTCTTCAAGAATGATGACGGATTCTTAAAGAATGGATTATTTATCATAATTTTTTTTGTATATTCTTTAAAAATTGATGACTTATTCTTGAAAAATATAGTGTAGAAAGTTATATATATTCTTTAAAATGTTGTATATATAATTGTTTTTTATGTTACTTACTCTCATTCTTAACCATTATTTCTCACTTTTTCTTATTCTCATAATATATACTATGACGAATACAAAACATGCTCCTATTCTGACAGAATACTCCGTGATTTTTGAAATTTTATGTTATTATCAGGAAAATATGTGAACTTTGCAATAAGATTTTTTATTATT
Organism: Lactuca sativa; assembly: GCF_002870075.4. Lineage (NCBI taxonomy): Eukaryota > Viridiplantae > Streptophyta > Magnoliopsida > Asterales > Asteraceae > Lactuca > Lactuca sativa. The sequence goes on from NC_056626.2 coordinate 233,891,204, forward strand.
TTGATGCAAATTGTTAATATTGAAAAATATATACAAGCGTATTCCTTAAGAATTTATATTTACAAACAATCACTAGTGCATTCTTTAAGAATGAAAGGTTTGTTGATATGGATTTGAAAAAGCAAAAAGTAACTCCCTAATTAATACAAACTTCCATACTTGGAGTTGAATAAAATGTCTTTAATGACCTTATATACAACTTTTTTTTAATAAAGCATTATTAGTGTGTGATGTATGACACAATAAGTATGGTATACCATAAGAATCTTAGTCATTAAGAATTATAATCTTATGGTTCATATCTAGTCATACAATCACATAATATTTATGATTCATATTTAATCCTATATATATATATATATATATATATATATATATATATATATATATATATATATATATATATATATATATATATATATATATTGGTTTTGACGGGTACGGGGTACCCAGCGGGTAGCGGTTCCAAAAACCTAAGAACCGGAACCACTTATAGCGGTTCCAAAACTTTAGGAACCGAAACCACTTAAGACGGTTCTAGTTCCGGAACCGGCAGTTTTGAGGTTGTTCCGATTCAAAAAGCGGGTACCCTGTTCCACTGATCACCCCTAATTGAGATAATGGTGGCTTCCTTGATTCCTCGATTTCTTCTGAAAACGTTGTTGCAATATAGAACTACAAAAACTATATAATCTTAATCGTCTCAATGACCTTTACATGTGGATTACTAATGAATAAAGTTAAATATAATATATGGTTTTAATGTTATATATTATTGTCATGATTAATTAATGTTTTAATTTATGTCATTGTAGTTATATAAAACAAAAAACATATAAAATGTTACTTTTAACTATTTTTGTTGTAATTTATTTTTAAACAAAGTATTTGGAAACTCTTAATGATTATAAAATAGTATTAGTAATGTTTTTAATGAATTTGGGGTTATAATTTCTATATTTTTTTAACATGACAATTTATGACTTTTAACTGTTCACAAAATAATCTTTGGATTTTCTGTTAAGATCAATTTAAATTTCGATTTAAGTTATCCCTTTAATTCTATATTTAAATTAACAATTTAAATATTTTATAGAAATTATTCAGAAGCTGCGACTTGAAAATGATAACGATTCACATACAACATGTCCAAACTAATAAGTTAAACCTAACATGTTAAAAGTTAAAGACATAATCTATAAGTAAAAGTAAAATATGTTATTTTAATATTTAAATTTAAATTTAGTTAACTTAGAATTATAATTTTTGTTTTGCACTTATTTAATATTATTAACTAAGTTATAATCATTATTAGTTAAAAAGAAATTGAAAAGTCATAGAACTTAAAATGCATATATGGAAATGAAAAATTCATCTTTTATAGCATAGTGTATATATATAGGGTTAGGTTCATTTGAGACCACTTATATTTTGTGAGACCGTGAGACGCATTTGTTTATTTTTTTTTATTTTTTTTTTATTTTTTTTAGTTAATTCATGTTCCGAAAATAATATTTAAAAAAAGAATTTTTTGATTTTTCCATTTATTTTGCATTTTAAAATTATTTTTAGAATATATACAGTGTAATATTTTATTTAGAATATTTCACGTATTTTTCAAAAAAATAGAATTTTTTTTTTATTTTTTTTAATTTTTTTTAGTTAATTCAAGTTCCGAAAATAATATTTAAAAAAAAAAAATTTTAGATTTTTCCATTTATTTTGCATTTTAAAATTATTTTTTAGAATATGTCAGTGAAATATTCTATTTAGAATATTTCACGTATTTTTCAAAAAAAAAAAAACGGATTTTTTTTTTATTTTTTTTATATTTTTTTAATATTTTTTTTAGTTAATTCAAGTTCCGAAAATAACATTTAAAAAAAGAATTTTTGGATTTTTCCATTTATTTTGCATTTTAAAATTATTTTTAGATTTGGTCTCACGGTCTCACAAAATTAGAATGGTCTCAAATGAACCTGAACCTATATATATATATATATATATATATATATATATATATATATATATATATATATATATATATATATATATATATATATATATATATATATATATATATATATATATATATATATATATATAATGGACAAATATTTCTCGTAACACTATCATATGAAAGGGAATCCGTAGATAACACATATATAAACTTAATTGTGTCAATGAAAAATTATCAAGTGGAAACTCATCCTACACGACACATATATAAACCAGATGAGCAGAATACAACCACACGACTTCATTACATAATAATTATCAAGCTTTTATTTCATTACATAATAACTATCAAGCTTGTATTAACTATACAAGTAATAGGAGTATTCTAAAACGGTACTAAAAATCGATCACATTTCCATATTTGTTGTCCAAATAGGGTTATTTTACTTGCCCCCACCATAACTGATGGCTTTATGGAGAATGATTGATGAAGTGGGATTTTTAGGCCATTTGAAGTTGATATATCACCAACCAACATTCAACATATTGGAGGGTAAACGAGGGCCCAAAAGGACGTTAAGTGGTGTTGCTTTTCTGTTAGTCATACTCATGCTTTCAGTCATATCAACAGGTTTGTTTGATGGTTTTTTGAGCACAAACTGTTGTATCAAACTAGCTAGCGTTAAACTCAAAATCTGTTGGGCAAATAAAACACCAGGGCACATTCTTCTTCCACTACCAAAAGGAAGCAATTCATAATGGTTTCCCTTGACATCGATATCCTTGTGACTTGTCAAGAATCTCTCAGGCTTGAATTCTTCGTGATCCGACCATATATTTGGGTCACGTTGCATTTTCCAAAGATTTACCAAAAGACGAGTTCCTTTTGGAATGTTGTAGCCACCCACAATGCAGTCGTCCAGTGATTCATGAGGAACAGAGAGAGGTCCAGCTGGGTATAATCGTAAAGTTTCTTTGATAATGGCATCGAGGTAGACTAAGTTCTTCAGGTCCGACTCCTCCACCAGTCTGTCCCTTCCAACATGCTCATCAATTTCATCTTGGGCAGTTTCTAATGCTTTTGGGTTGTTGAGTAACAATGCTAAAGCCCACGTTATTGTCACAGATGTCGTGTCTACACCTCCTACTACGAGTTGCTGTCAGTAGAAATTTACACCAAACGTTGGATTAGGTTATAGCTCCGTAAAAATTAAGCTGAAAAAATATATAAATGAATCACGTAACAATGAGATCAAAAAGGTTGACTTTACTAGACATGTCGCTTTGATAATTGTATCATGGTCAAAACCCAAGAATTCATCTTTAGAAGCACCTCGAAGAAAGGAAATTAGCGCATGCATGAAGTCTTGGTTCCCTTCATGTTGCTGTATAGACTTATTCTCCTGTTTGTGCTCCTTTAACCATCGGTCAAAGATATTGTCCAAATCCTTCGCAGTATTCTTCATCACTTTTTTGTATCCGCCTACATCCAAACAGTTTAGATAAGGTATAAAATCAGCAACCACAAATGCCCCCAATAACTCAAAGAATTTCTTCACGACAGCCTGAAATTGAACCCCTTCTTCATCATTTGGCGAAAACCTCTTTCCTGTAATAATCCTAACCATAATGTTTAGAATTAAGGTCCCGAACCATTGACTCATATCCACCTTCACCATCTCGGAACTTTCACTAAGTTTGTTCTTTACCCAACTATCATATAAATCTTTAATTGATGCTCTAACTTCTGAAGCTCGGATATGTCCAAGCATCTCAACTCTTCTTTGCGAAAGAACCTCCAACACAACTATCTTGCGCACTTTTCGCCAATAGTCCCCATATGGAGCCAGGGCAAACACCGCATTATTATAGGCCATGATTTGTGATGCCTCTGTTTTCGGTCGACTTGCAAAAGCCTTGTCGTTGGCTGTAAAGCACTCCTTAGCAATCGCAGCATCACTTACCACCAAAGCTTGATGAACACCAAGCTTAATGGTGAAAATGGGGCCATGTTTTTCTGCCATGCCACCTAAAACCTTGTGAGGTAGCTCCGGTCCACCTAAAAGGTGTAAGTGTCCGATTATCGGCCATGCTCCTTTTGCATGTGGTGGCTTTTGGTACTTCCCAGCGTTTTCATTCTTTCTGTGGAGGATAGGGAGTAGTAAACGGTGTACAAGAATAGAGACAAAGATTGTTGCAACAATAGTTGATACTAAGAGGTAGAACTCCATGGCTGAGTGAGCAAATTGAATGCATGGTTGTATTTATTTGCGAACCTATAGATAATAACAGTAAATCTTATGGTGATCCTTTAACGATCAATCATGTCAACCTTTAACAATAAAGTGTAAAACAAAAGACAGAAAAGTTTTATTCTTTTTAATCATTTACCGTTAGGCTCTTTATAGCTTTATGTGTGTAGGTTAAGCTCGTACCCATGTATATAAACTCCATGTTTTTCTATTTCCAAGTAATGAAATGAATCTCTCAAACATTTCATCATCTAAAATTCTAAAAGCTTCTTTTTCCCACTTTGGACATTCGTTGTTGTAATGACCGAATTCACCGCATTTGTAGCATTTTACATGACTCTTGTCCCGAACACGTTCCTTACCATCTTGGCTCCTCCCGGACCCACGACCTCTTCCCCGGCCATGTCCAAAGCCATCCCGATGCGAACCGCCACCGCCACAATGTATACAACCATCCGACTTTTCTTCTCTTGACAACAACAACCCACCATGAACGTCCTCCACCTTCTCGGATGCTTTGATGCGCTCCTCATATGCCTTTAGTCTACCGACGGCTTCATCAAAAAGCATCGTATCCAACTCAAAGCATTGCTCAATCGACGCCACAATTTGAAGAAAGGACTTGGGCATAGAATCAAGTAACCTTTTCACCAAGTCAACTTCTTCAAGTTCATGTCCGAGACTCCGTGCTTTCGAAGCTAAACCACTCAACTTGGCTGCAAAATCATCAACGGTTTCTCCCTCCTTCATACGCAAGCTTTCTAGTTCCCTCTTCAAAGTTGCTAATCGAGCCGTTCTTACCAGATCCACACCCAAATACCGAGTTTTTAATCCTTCCCAAACCCTTTTTGGATCGGTGTAATCGGACATTTGCAACACCATCTCTTCTGGTATTGCTTGAAACAAGAAAGCAAGAGCTTGTTTTTTCTTCTTTGGATCCGATTCTCCACCCGATGTCTTTGCTTCAACAGTCTCCCATATGCCATGTGCATCCATGATGGACTTTACTTTGACTGCCCATACTGGATAGTTGGTTGGGGTCAAAACCGGAATCTGATATGACATTGAATCACCATCTTTTACTGCCAACGCCATTTTTCCTTTCTTATGACTGCCCCAAACTTTTCAGATCCAACCCGTTCCAATTGAGACTCCACTTCCACCAGTCAAGAAAACCAAGCTCCTGCTTCTTCTGTTTTCTTTTACCAGCTGTGAGTAAGCAAAATCAAAACCCACCCGTTCTGATTTCTTTCCGCTTCTCTTCCCCGCTTCTGGTTAGACTCTCTTTAACCCGGAACAAGGATCATCAAGGATGGAGCTGCATCTTTTCTTGTTATAAGAACTTACACCCCCTTCAACAGAACCTTGGTGCTCTGATACCAAATGTTGATTCTGAATTCTGAAATCTCCCACTCAAATGTCAAAACTCACGGATGAAAGGAAGCTCACAATATAAAATAGTTAATGAAAAGAAAAGAGGAAGAGTCCAGAAGTTAACAGAGGAAAAAAAAAAACACATTTTATTCATGAAAAGAGATGGCAATATATAGCCTTATAGAGTACCACGTGAGCATGAAAGTAGCCATATAGTTCTACCCATTACTTCACCTAAAGAACCGATACACCCATGACTCAATCTTCCAACGTCACTTTCTCAACGTACAACTCCAACAAATTCAGTCAAACCAAAATACCTATTCTACCTAATAAACTATTAATAAAAACATAACATATAAAACTATAAATAAATCTAAACCCAACCATATGCATAATCACGTGACCTTGGTAAATAATCGATTAATTCCAACAAGCGGCAAGGGACGTCTCTGCCGGTAGCAACGGTCAACTGGTGACCTTGGATTGATCTGAACAGGAAGGAGCGAAGTGGTGGCGGCCGAGAGATGAAAGAAAGAGATGGCGGCTGTAATATGGGGTGTTAGGTTTAGGGTTTGTGAAGGTGACATGTTCATATACCCGATCCTTTCAAACTTCATTCCATAACAACACCTTTGGTCCCTCCTTGAGTCTTTAATTTTTGCCATTTGGTTTTCCAGAGACCAACACCCCACTAATTACTATTTAATTTCTGAGCCGTAATAATATAAAATAATATTAACAATTACTTTCCGAGGCTCCTAATTTATTATATAATTACTCACTTCAAAATGGGATGTTACAACTGAGTTGATGAGAAACGTAAGGAAAATTAATCATTTTGTTTTTTCTTTTCAAATCCTTCCAAATCGAAAGGAAAAATAGGAAGGAACGTGATCATTTCATTTCTCTCCACCCATTCATTTTAAGAAACTCGGAATCACCAAATTTTTTTACTTTCTTCTCATTTTCACTAACTTTTTTTTTTCTTTTCTCTCGTTAAGTTGAACTCCAGAATTGGGTTAATCTTATTTAAAAATAGTTTTTGTAACACTATATTTGTAATGTATTTGTAATTCACATGTAATTGACATTTAATTTAATACTCTCTCTCTCTCTCTCTCTCTCTCTCTCTCTCTCTATATATATATATATATATATATATATATATATATATATATATATAGACACACACTTAATTTTGACAATGAAGACATTATTATATGAAAACTGATTCGTACACAGCATATAAATACAAGACGAGGAGAGGCTTCATTACATAATAATTATGAAGCTTTTATTAACTATATAAGTAATAGGAGTATTCAAAAACAATACTCAAGATCCATCACGTTCCATACTGGCTGTCCTAATTGGGTTATTTTGCTCGCCCCCATTATAATTGATTGCTTTATGGAGAATGATTGACGGAGTGGGATTTGTAGGTGATTTGAAGTTCATATATCACTAACCAACTTTATACATATCAGTGGCTAAACGAGGGCCCAAAAGAACATCAAGTGGTGTTTTTTTGACATTAGTCGCCCCCATGCTTTCAGTCATATCAATAGGTTCGTTTGTAGGTTTTTTGAGCACAAACTGTTGTATCAAACGAGCTAGCGTTAAACCCAAAACCTGAAGGGCAAATAAAACACCAGGGCACATTCTTCTACCACTACCAAAAGTAAGCAATTCATAATGGTTTCCCTTGACATCAATATCCTTGTGACTGGTCAAGAATCTCTCAGGCTTGAATTCGGTGGGATCTGACCATATATTTGGGTCACGTTGCAACTTCCAAAGATTTACCACCAGACGAGTTCCTTTTGGAATGTTGTAGCCACCCACAATGCAGTCCTCCACTGACTCGTGAGGAACAGATAGCGGTCCAGCTGGGTATAAGCGCAAAGTCTCTTTGATGATGGCATTGAGGTAGACTAAGTTCTTCAGGTCTGACTCCTCCACCAGTCTGTCCCTTCCAACATGCTCATCAATTTCCTCTTGGGCAGTTTCTAATGCTTTTGGGTTGTTGAGCAACAATGCTAAAGCCCACGTTAATGTCACAGATGTCGTCTCAACGCCTGCTGCTAGGACTTGCTGTGAACAGGAATTTACACCAATTAAAAACTCGTGGATTAGGTTATATAGTTGAAAGGCTGAAGAAATATTTAATGTAATAATGAAACACTGAGATGAAAAGGTTGAGTTTACTAGACTTGTCGCTTTGATAATTGTATCATGGTCAAAACCCGGGAATTCCTCTTTAGAAGCACCTCGAAGAATGGAAATTAGCACATGCATAAAGTCTTGGTTCGCTTCATGTTGATGTATATACTTACTCTCCTGTTTGTGCTCCTTTAACCATCGGTCAAAGATATTGTCCAAATCCTTCCCAATATTCTTCATCAATTTTTTGTATCCACCCACATCCAACCAGTTGAGATAAGGTATAAAATCAGCAACCAAAAATGCGCCAAATAACTCAATGTATTTCCCTGCCACAGCCTGAAATCGAACCCCTTCTTCATCGTTTGGCAAAAACCTCTTTCCTGAAACAATCCTAACAATAATGTTTAAAAGCAAGTTCCCAAACCATTGACTCATCTCCACCTTTACCATCTGTGACTCTGAACTTTCAGTAAGTTTATTCGTTACCCAGACATCATATAACTCTTTAACGGATGCTCTAACTTCTGAAGCTCGAATATGTCCAAGCATCTCAACTCTTCGTTGAGAAAGAACCTCCAACACAAGCATCTTACGCATTTTTCGCCAATAGTCCCCATATGGAGCACGGCCAAGCACCGCATAATTATAGGCCATGATTTTCGATGCCTCCATTTTCGGTCGACTTGCAAAAGCCTTGTCATTGGTAGTAAAGCATTCCTTAGCAATCGCTGCATCACTCACCACCAAAGCTTGATGAACACCAAGCTTGATGGCGAAAACAGGGCCATGTTTGTCTGCCATGTCACCTAAAACCTTGTGAGGTAGCTCAGGTCCACCTAAAAGGTGTAAGTGTCCGATTATCGGCCATGCCCCTTTTGCTTGTGGTGGCTTCAGGTTCTTCCCTGTGTTTTCCTTATTTCTGTGGAGGATAGGGAGTAGTAAACGGTGTACAAGAATAGAGACAAAGATTGTTGTAACAATAGCTGATACTAAGAGGTAGAACTCCATGGCCGAGTGAGCAAATTGAATGCGTGGTTGTATTTATTTGCAAACCTAAAAAGCTAAGATATTGTTTTTGTAACCTTGTGGTGGTCCTTTAAAGATCAATCATGGTCAACCTTTAACAATAAAGTGGATCCAATTGATTTATATATACATCTACATCAATTTGTTGGACATATTTACCCTTGAGGATAATTAAGTTATTAAAAGTTAAAACAGAAGACAGAAAAGCTTTATTCTTTTTAATCATTTACCGTTAGGCTCTTTTTAGCTTCATGTGTGTAGGTTAAGCTCGTACCCATGTATATAAACTCCATGTTTTTCTATTTCCAAGTAATGAAATGAATCTCTAAAACATTTCATCATCTAAAATTCTAAAAGCAAATAGTATCAGAGCGTCTTCCGATTCTCATACTCTGATTGTTTCCCCAATTTCAATCATCTATTCCTTTTTTTTTTGTTCTTTCTATTCTCGATTTTAATCATATCGAGTTCATCTTCCATTCGGTTGATCAAAATTCATCAAATGACATAAATTATACAACTTATACATATATTTTGTTTTTGAAAGAGAATACATATATTTTGTTAATTTATCATAAATATCACTACCACACAAGCCCCTGTTGACAGAATTTTACAAACATTCCGTAAGAGACAGATTGGTTAGAGAGAAGTATAAAAGTACCGTTGTGATCCGATTTTTTTTTTTTTTGCAGGATTAGCAATTTTAAATCTGTACTAGTTTATGGGTATATTTGATAGTTTTTCTTTTAAATAATTTAGACGATTATCGACCGAGTATTATAGTTCAAAAAATCCATTGATAATGCGTAAAGTTTGCTTATTTTCAAACTTTTTTAGATTTAATAGATTAAATGAAATTTCCTATTTTCATAATTATGAATGTTAATAATAATATTCATTATTATTTTCTATCCTAATAAATGAGTTCCCAATTGACATGTGGCAATTGTTAAGACCCCTCTCCCAACGAATTTTCCGGCTCAAAGTTTGTATGTGAAGTTCCGAAAATGCCTTTTCTGCCTCTTAAAACCCCATCCGCCTTCATTCTCCCTATGACGTTGGAAACAATTAAGAATTTCAAACTTCTATGCAACAAATCAGCTCCCAAAAAATCTCAAGCATTCATCCATTCCTAGAAATCAATAATCACCAAGATTTTCTGATCTTGATTACCAAGATCGGAACCAATTTCATGGAAATCCAATATTTACACCTCCTTAATCTGTTTGTGCAGGATTTCTCATATTTAATTAACTTTCATTGTCCAAGTATTCCTTCTTTACCTTTTTTTTTTTATTCTTCTTGGTTATTGAAATCGATTGCTTAAAGTGGGTTTTGTAGGTTCGAAATTTTTGGAACCATAATACCCTATATGTTCTCACGTATGCTTCTTGAGGATCAAAGAGGTAAAACTAATCGTATTTGAAACTGTAAGGTTGAAGCTTCTTGGGTTGCAGCCCATGGATAATGGACCGGGTTTTGGGTCCAGGTATAAAACCCAATGTGTCCGGCTGTAAACATCCTCTGCTCACTATTCATTCTTCCAGCTGTAAACTCACCCGAAAACTCTCTCAATTACTATTCATTGATCCATCTCATTTGTGTTTGAAACACGAAATTGATTGTTTAATCTTGTAGGTATGCGTATTCCGACTATCAAAATGCCATTTTAATAGTAAAATGACCTTGAATCGAAGGATTAATCGAAGAAGTTGAAACTGTCGGCATTTACGGTTCTTGAGCTGTTTACGGCCATTGAAGGGCTTACAGTCATACACCCGTTTACGCTTGTACACCTGTTTACGGCCGTAGACTCCCTATCTGACCGTAAACTCGATTTTTCAACATTAAATACTGTTTTTAACACTTAATCTCCATTAAAGCCTAATTAAAATTTTACATGAGTAAAACCTTCAATGATTAAATAAATTATTTTATCACATGGCTTGGTCAACTGCAGATCAAAGTGGATGGAGTCAAGTTTGCTGATAGTCACAATTTGGCGATCCTTTTGGTTGACCCTCGAAAAGCTCATGGTGAATTCAATTCCATGATCCATGGTTTGAAGAAATGCTACTTAGCTACTGCTCTACTGCTCTGACTCTAAATCCAGTGATCTAGCAAAGCCTAATTAAAGAGTTTTGGAAGACTGCAGTAGTAAAAAAGCGGAATGGTGGCTTAATGTCTGTTGAAGCTACTATTAAAGGAAGCAAGGTCGTTGCAACAGAGCAGATAATCCGGGAGGTTCTGAGAATTGAAGACCAACCAAGTTTCCTCACCGATATTGAAATGGATCAAGCTCAAGAACTTCTCAGTAAAATGGGATATGAAGTAGAATGTCCTCCAACCCTCAAGAAGTTGTTACGGCCATACTGGAGGTTTCTAGCTTATGTCTTTGTGAGCTGCATCTCGGGAAGGAGATCTGGAGCGGATGAAATCTCTCTACTAAACACAGGTGCAATCATCGCTTTTGCTGTTGGACTTGATTTCAAATTCTCCAAGTTCATCTTGAACGAACTTATCAGGAATATTAAAGGAAAGAGAAGAGATAAATTTCTCATGTACCCGAGGTTCCTTCAACTGCTCATCAACAACCAATTCCCAGAGATTGAAAAGGAAGGAGAAACTTTAGACATGAAATCCCTTGGGTCACACACAATTAATTTAATTAAACAGAACCGTCATGGTATATTTATGTTCTAAGGAAAATACCCTTTTGTGAAGTTTGGGGCATTTGTTGAATTGAATGATGCATCTGAGTCCAGTGATTCCTCTGTTCACTTGGAATCTGAAGACGATGTTATTACCATCTCAGAGCATGAAGAAGCAAATGTTCCTCCTGTTGCAATTGAAGTAGAGGAACATGACACCATGATCAATGTGGAGGTACAAAGTGACTTCAACAAGAGTCAAGATACGGGTGGTGATGGTGATGATGATGGTAATGATGAGGGTTTCAGTGATGATGACTCAATTTTTGGTGGTAACCTGGCTAGACATGATGATGTGGAAATGAATTTGACTTTGTGGATGACTATTTCCCACCAATGAGGACCTTGACTCCTTCTTTGATGGTGTCTATGAAATTGCTCAACCGTCAACAGAGACACGGGAAGTGGATAATGTTCAAGAAGCTACACCTCCTACCATTGAACATATGGCCAGTATTCCAATTGATACGGATGCAGCATCAAGGAATCATCCCCTTAATGTTGATGTTCCAACTTCTATGCCATCTGTGAGTGATCCGCTTGTGACACATACTTCCCGGCCTCCATTGAAGAAAAGAAGACATGATCCGAGGTCGGGGGTACTAATTCAGGAACAGACCTCATCGATTCAGCCGACAATCACAGCACAAAACTCTACACCAATCATTCAGACTCAAGAAGGACCTAGCAATGTATTTGAAACTGGGAGTTCTTCATCTCCTAGAGGTTCCTTCCTCCCAAGAACTGATCATGACATTGCTTCTAAGAGATATGCATAGTTATTGGCAGCACAAGAAGCAACAGGCCTTCCTCCTCGCGGAAAAGGCATATCAGTTGAGGAACGTAGATCTGGGGGAGTTGAGCCTTCCAACACAAAGCTCATGGTTGAGATTGGTGTATTGAAACATACGATCATTAAAAAAGATGTTTTGTTAGGTAATCTTAACATTTGTCTTTCAGATGTTGAAGTTGACAACAGGGCCAAGTCAAAGAAAATAACTGATCACCAAACTCACCTTGGAGCTTTGACTGCATGCTACTATGAATTGAAGAATAAAATTTATTAAGAGCTTGGTTAAAATGCAAGTCATCTGTCGTTCAACCAGTAGCAACTGAAGGTCCTTCCAGCGTCCCTGTCCAGCCTTCTCAAAATGACAACCTTGTGGATCCTCCACCTCCCAGAACCACACGAATTGTCGATCGATTCGAAACTGAACCTCTAAATGCTAACACTCGAATTACTATCAAGCATGCTAAGAGAAAAGCTACTACTGATAAGAAACTGATGGGTTTTAGCCATAAGAACTTTCCTATGTGCGCATGCAAAACCCTAATGCTTGGATCTAGGCTTTCTAATTAAACATGCTTTGAGTCCAAGACTTCTAATGACTATTTAAGAATAAGAACAATGTTAAAACAGATCTATAATCATACCTTTGAATTCCTTGTTGATCTTGTTGTCTTGGAGCTTCTAGAGTCACAATTGTCACTCCTCTAATGGCTTACAAACACCAAATAGCAAGGAGGATGATTTGGGAGAGAGTAGAGGGGAGGAAATCGGCCAGGGTTCTCTTACTTTAGATGAAGTACCGATTTCCTTATGCCATAGGGTCTATTTATACTTGTAGACTCCTTAAGGGTTACAACCTAAACCCTAATTGAATAATCTTCTCTTAAGGCGATCCAAATCCATTCCTTAGATAACCCTTGGACGATTTGAGCTATCCTTTAGCTTCTAGAATCCGTCCAATCCATATCTATATGGATTTACAGTCTAAAGTTTAACTATCAAACAATTGACAATTTATACCCTTTTATTTAATTAATCTCTTTAAGTCACCAAATTAATTCCAATTAATTCTATGACTTATATTAATCAAATAACAATATATTATTCTTTATATTATTCTCATAATATACTAATAATAATTACTCTCTCTTAATAAATCATCCTATCAAGTTGCTATGGTGAAGGCAACCCAAAAGGACCATGCACAACCGGGTCAAATACTTGCCTAATATAGTTGCAGCCTTAGACACTAATCCAACAGTCTCCCACTTGGATAAGTCTAGTAACTGTATGCACTAGTACAATTCAGTTTGCAATCGTAGCTCTCAAAGACGCTGTCAAACTCTGATCTAATCAATATTGTCCTTTAGATAAGGGATCGTACAGTCCTCTGTTAGATATCATGCTGACAATCCTATGGAATGGTTAGTCAAGCATTTAGGTTTCTCGATCTCTGATTTATTTGACATAGAACTTAATCGAACACATCAATTCAGTTCTGACCGGGCCCGACACATAAGTCAAATCAAATCATCGAGCGGCCGAGATATCGCTTTTACCTTCTTAGATAAAAGTTACAGATAAACTTCGACTTATATGCATTTACTTATTCATTAATCAACTATACACAATAATGCGTTTTATAACATTAAGTTACCAATGCATTTTCGCATTATCAATGTACAATCAATTAACAAATAACAAACCATATATCTAGGTTTTAAGAATATATGATATTATTGTCTTGCGATCACCCTTTTATATCATATTCCATAAGGTGATTCCAGCAAGCGCGGGTTTGTTCCAATGCTCAAAACTAGTTCATAAGCACTCATGAACGTCGCAGCAACCCTTTGCTATGTCTAATACCATTTAGACAATCTACGCACCAATTCATGACAATCTTCATTCATATCTACTTCCAACACATAAACGATTGTGGACAATTTGAATAATTCGATTATTCCTAATAAACTCAATTATTATGGAAGTCAAAACATGCAAAGTGAAACAATAGCTAAACAATTAACATAAGATAGTAACATTACTCATAAATAAAACTCCTTTATTTAATCATCAAATGTTAATTACATTTATCTATTACATGTTTCTAATACTATCTAATCTATGCTAATATCATCCTTCAGCCCAATACTCCTAGCATGCTGCAAGTGCTTAACCCTACTCAGTCCCTTCGTAAGCGGATCTGCTGGGTTATTTTCTGATGATATCCTTTTCACTACGAGTTGTCCTTCTTCTACACGATGTCTATTGAAGTGATATTTTCTGTCGATATGTCGTGATCTACCATGATCCCTCGGTTCCTTGGTCAAGGCAACCGCTCCTTCGTTATCACAGAAAATCTCCATGGGCTCCTTTATGGCAGGTACAACTCCAAGATCACCGGTGAAGTTGTTCAACCATATTGCCTCCTTCGACGCTTCGCTCGCTGCAATGTACTCTAATTCGCACGTTGAATCAGCTACGGTTTCCTTCTTGGAACTTTTCCATGTGACTGCTCCTCCATTTAGGGTAAAGACCCAGCCTGACTGCGAACGATAGTTGTCCCTGTAGGTCTAAAAGCTAGCGTCACTATACCCTCGCACCTTCAAGTCATCACTCCCTCCGAGGACTAAGAACCATTCCTTCGTCCTCCGAAGGTACTTAAGGATATTCTTCACCGCAATCCAATGTGCTCTGCCAGGATTCCCTTGATATCTGCTAACCATGCTCAAAGCGAAAGCTACATCAGGGCGAGTACAAGTCATAGCGTACATGATTGAGCCAACTGCGGAAGCGTATGGAACTGGGCTCATTTCTGCTATTTCAGCTTCGGTACTCGGACTTTGAGTCTTACTCAACTTGGCATTACTTTGTATCGGTAATTCTCCCTTCTTCGAGTTTTCCATACTAAAACGTTTTAGTACCTTCTCCAAAAGTGTTCTGACTAAGTCCAATTAGTCTCTTACTTCTTTCTCTTACTATCCTTATTCCCAAAATGTAAGAAGCCTCTCCGAGGTCCTTCATAGGGAAGCACTTCCGATCCAGGACTTAACTTCCTGCAGAGTCGGGATGTCGTTTCCTATGAGTAATATGTCATCGACATATAGAACGAGGAAGCTTACTATACTCCCACTGGCTTTGACATATACACATGATTCATCTTCGCTTCATACAAATCCAAACTCTTTGACTTTCTCATCGAAGCAAAGATTCCATATGCGAGACGCTTGCTTAAGTCCATAAATGGACTTCTCAAGCTTACACACTCTATTCGGATGCTTCGGATCCACAAACCCCTCTGGCTGAGCCATGTAAACATCCTCAGCCAACTTTCCGTTAAGGAAAGCGGTCTTGACATCCATTTGCCAAATCTCATAATCATGAAATGCGACAATCGCTAGCATCACTCTAATAGATTTTATCTTCGCAACTGGTGAGAAGGTCTCATCATAGTCAACTCCGGGAGTTTGAGTAAAGCCCTTCGCGACCAATCGCGCTTTATATGTGTGTACGTTTCCATCCACGTCGGTCTTCTTCTTGGAGATCCATTTGCACCCAATGGTCTTACGTCCGGGCACATAATCAACCAAATTCCAAACTTGGTTATCATACATGGATTGGATCTCGCTATCCATTGCCTCTTTCCATTTCGCAGACTCCGGGCCTGCCATGGCTTCCTTATAGGTATTAGGTTCATCAAGATTTATTAGTGTACCATCACTAATATACGTGTCCCCTTCGGTAGTAATATGAAAACCATAAAACTGGGGTAGAACTCTAACTCTATCGGAACGTCTAAGAGGTAAGGATTCGTCAATCGGTTCAACCGGAGTTTCCTCCTCGGGTTGAGTTCCAGCGGTAGAGGTTCCTTCGTTTATCGACTCTTGAATCTCTTCAAGATCGATTTGCCTCCCACTGTCTCCTTAGCCTATGAGTTCTCGCTCTCGGAAAACTCCTCTCCTCGCAACAAAGACAACATTGTCCTTCGGTCTATAGAAGAGATATCCAAAGGATGTCTGCGGGTAGCCGATGAAAATACATCGCTCATTTTGAGGTTCGAGCTTGTCGTGAGTATCTCGTCTTACGAAAGCCTCGCAACCCCAAAACTTGATATGTGCCAACGAGGGAGCTTTCCCTGTCCACATTTCGTGAGGTGTTTTGGCAACCTTCTTAGTAGGGACTCGGTTAAGGATATGGGCGGCAGTCTCTAAGGCATACCCCCAAAAAGATATAGGTAGTGAAGCACAACTCATCATAGAGCGAACCATATCCAATAATGTTCGATTACGCCTTTCTGCCACACCATTCAACTGCGGTGTCCCAGGAGGCGTCAATTGCGAAACTATTCCACACTCCTTGAGGTAATCGTGGAATTCAAGACTTAGGTACTCTCCTCCTCGATCGGATCGAAGCATCTTGATTTTCCTGCCCAATTGATTCTCCACTTCATTCTTGAACTCTTTGAACTTTTCAAAAGTTTCTGACTTTTGCTTGATTAAATAGATATACCCATATCTACTATAATCATCGGTAAAAGTCACGTAGAAGCGGTTCCCATCCTTCGTGGGTGATCTAAACGGTCCACATACATCGGTATGTATTAGGTCCAATAGACCCTCACCCCTTTCACACGTACTCGTGAAGGGTGATTTAGTCATCTTTCCAAGTAAACAAGACTCGCACGTGTCATCTTCCCTAAGGTCGAATGACTCCAACACTCCATCCTTTTGGAGTTGGGCTATGCGTTTCTTGTTGACATGTCCAAGACGAGAATGCCACAAGGATGCTTTATCCATACTAGTGGAAGAATCTATATTCAAAACATCATTTCCTAAGTTATCAACAATCATAACAGTTTCATAAAGTCCATTACATGGTATAGCTTCAAAATAAAAGACACCATTTAGATAAGCCAAAATAGAACCATTCTCATTATTAAAAGAAAATCTAAAACCTTGTCTAAACAAACCATGAAATGAAATGATGTTTCTAGCCATTTCTGGCAAATAGCAACAATTGTTCAAATCTAAACATAAATTATTCCTAAGCACTAAAGAATACACTCCAATCTTGGTCACAGGCAACGATATTCTATTCCCCATGATTAGATTGATCCTTCCTTGCTCCACATCCCTACTTCTTCTTAGTCCCTGCACATTAGAACAAATGTGGTAACCACAACCGGTATCAAGAACCCAAGAAATAGCATGATTAGAATCGTTAGATTTAATTGTATATATACCTGCGAAAGATGGCTTGATCTTTCCTTCTTTGATGTCTTACAGGTACTCTGGGCAGCTTCTCTTCCAATGTCCTATCTTGTGGCAGTGGTGGCACTCTGCCTCCTTAGGGTTAGGGCAAGGCTTAGAGGGATAAACTTTGGTCCCACTAGAAGAGGCACCATCTCGGGCTTTAACCTTGCAATAGTTCTTAGACGAAGCCTTCCTCTTCTTTCCCTTTCCTTGACCAATAGCCAAGACAGGAGCAGCGGGTGGATTGGGAGTTGGTGCAACATACTTGTCTTTGAAGTTGCTCTCAGCGACCCTCGAGAGACCTTGGAGTTTTCTTAGGGTGACCTCTTCTTTGTTCATGTGGTAGGTCATCCTAAATTGATTGTACATCGGAGGCAAAGAGTGAAGCACCATGTCGATCGCCAAGTCTTCCCCAAAGTCAACATTTAACTTGCAAAGGCGGTCGACATACCTTTGCATCTTTTGCAGGTGCACAGTAAGAGACTCTCCATGACCCATCTTAGCGGAAATCATGTTAGTGAAAATCTCATAACGCTCTTGTCTCGCGTTTTGGTGGTATCTCTCCAATAAGTCTTGATGCATCTCGTACGGGTACATGTCCTCGTAGGACTTTTGGAATTCGGAGTTCATGGTGGCTATCATGATGCAATGTACCTTCGTTGCATCTTGCTCATGAGTTTCAAAAGCGGTAATTTCAGCCAGAGTAGCAATTTCAGGGTTAATCTTCTCGAGCTTCTCATCGAGGACATACTCCTTATCCTCATAGCTGTTGGGTTTTGAGCAATCTAACACTTCCTAAGTGTGCATGCAACCCTAATAAACCTTGGATCTATGTTTGTCTAAATACATGCAAAATAATAATTTTCCAAGGTTTATAACCTATCTAACATGGCATGGGGAACATTTCAACATAAAAGAGTTAGAAGAGATTACATACCTTTGTTGTGTTGGGTTCTTAGGAGTTTGAGGGCCAAGCACCAATAGTGTGAATGCCTCAAATGGAATCACAAACACCACAAACTCTTGGAAAACTTTTAGAGAGTATATACACCTTGTATAAATCGGCCACACACATGCACACACACACTAGAACACTAGCTTTTTCTTAGGCTATCTTAGGCTCACTTTCATGCTCCATAAGCATGCTTATATAGTATGCATGGTTAGGGTGAAACCCTAATAACCCATGTCTTTTCCTTTTCCAAGGATCCATGGGTTAAAAGCTCCATGGATCATCCATGGACTTCCACATAAGCCTAGCCCATTAACAAATGAGTATTAGCCCACACTATATAAAACAAATAGCCCATAATTTAATTAGTATTCCTTTTAATCTCTAAATTAATCCATAATTAATTTAAGACTAAAACTAATTAAATTACGTAACTTCATATTAATATATTATAACTCATAATATATTAATAAACATATGTGTATAACTCTCATAAAATTATCCATAATAGTTTGGATGAGATGCAACCCAAATGGACCATGCCGGTCGGGTCAAGTATATACCAAATAAGTTATGGACTTAGACACCTTATCCAACAGACTCCCACTTGGATAAGTCTAATAACTATATTTGCCTATAACTTCAGGAACCAACCAACAATCGTAGCTCTCGAAAACTCCCTCGAACAATGAAGACTCTGTCGAACTATGAAGCGCCATTTTAGATAAGTGATCACATAATCCTCTGTTC
This sequence comes from Lactuca sativa, assembly GCF_002870075.4. Taxonomy (NCBI): domain Eukaryota; kingdom Viridiplantae; phylum Streptophyta; class Magnoliopsida; order Asterales; family Asteraceae; genus Lactuca; species Lactuca sativa. Next base: position 233,910,445 of record NC_056626.2, read on the forward strand.
TCATGATATCAGCCGGACAAACACATGGAACTATGTCTTGCTTATTGTCTAGCAGTTGTTTCTCGATTATCCGATTTGTTTGACGAAGAACTTCACTGAACACATCGGTTTAGTTCTGACCAGGCCTGGTATATGGGTCAACACAAAATCATCGAGGGGCCCGGATATCGCTTCTATTTCTAGAAGGAACAGATAAACTTCGACTGATATGCTTGTTCTACTACTTATTGAATTGTACACAAAGGCACGTTTTATAACATCAAGTTACTGATGCGTTTACGTGCAATCAATGCACAACCAACTCATAGGTAACAACTCATATCTCTAGGTTTAAAGATTTATATGATGTTATCGTCTCACGATCACTCGAGATAAATTCCATGAAGTGATACAAGTGAGCGTGGGTTTATACCAATACTCATAACTTATGAGTACTCATGAATGTTGCAGCAACCATTGCCATGCCTAAACACCTTTAAGGCATCTACAAACCCAATTCATGACAATCTTGATTCATACCTACTTCCGACGTATGATCGATTGTGGAGGTTTGAACAAATTAATTATTCTGGAAGTCAAAACATGCAAAACTGAAACAATAGTAAATAATTGACAATGATAGTAACACTTTACTCATAAATAAATCACAAATTTTATTCATCATCAAACGTCGATTACATTTTACAAGTTTCAGGAAAACTATCTAATCTGTAAAACTAATATCGTCCCTCAGCCCGATGCGTCTCGCATGCTGAAAATGCTTAACCCTCGTCAGTCCCTTCGTAAGGGGATCTGCAGGATTCTCATCCGACGATATCCTCCTTGTCACAAGGAGTCCTTCTTCAATCTTGTGTCTTATGAAGTGATATTTTCTGTCAATGTGTCGAGATCTGCCATGATCTCTTGGTTCCTTGGCTAAGGTAACCGCAGCATTGTTGTCACAGAAAATCTCTATAGGTTCCTTAATAGCTGGTACAACTCCAAGGTCTCCGATGAAGTTCTTTAGCCATATCGCCTCCTTCGCTGCTTCACTCGCTGCTATATACTCTGATTCACAAGTCGAATCAGCCACCGTCTCCTGCTTGGAACTCTTCCAAGAAATTGCCCCTCCATTTAAGGTAAAGATCCAGCCCGACTGAGAGCGGAAATTATCCCTATCAGTCTGAAAACCAGCATCACTATACCCTAATATTCTCAAGTCATCACTGCCACCAAGGGTAAGGACCCAATCCTTAGTCCTCCGCAGGTACTTGAGAATGTTCTTTACCGCGGTCCAATGAGCCTTGCCAGGGTTCCCCTGATACCTGCTGACCATGCTCAAAGCAAATGCCACATCAGGACGGGTACAAGTCATAGCATACATGATCGAGCCAACTGCGGAAGCATATGGTAATTGGCTCATCTCAGCTATCTCAGCCTCTGTACTCGGACTCTGAGTTTTACTCAGTTTGGTATTGCTTTGGATCGGTAAATCTCCTTTCTTGGAATTCTCCATGTTGAACCTTTTCAACACCTTATCCAAGTAGATACTCTGACTAAGTCCAATTAGTCTTCTACTCCTTTCTCTTAATATCCTTATCCCTAGGATATAGGTAGCCTCCCCTAGGTCCTTCATAGCAAAGCACTTCCCAAGCCAGGACTTAACCTCCTGCAAGGTTGGGATGTCATTTCCTATGAGTAGTATGTCATCCACATACAGTACCAAGAAGCTAACTATACTCCCACTAGCTCTGACATACATGCAAGACTCATCTTCGCTTCTCAAGAAGCCAAACTCTTTTACCTTCTCATCAAAACAAAGATTCCAGCTACGAGATGCTTGTTTTAATCCATAAATGGATTTCTTAAGCTTGCATACTCTATTAGGGTACTCTGCATTGACAAAACCCTCTGGCTGATTCATGTACACATCCTCAGCCAACTTTCCATTAAGGAAAGCGGTTTTGACATCCATTTGCCATATTTCATAATCATGAAATGCTGCAATGGCTAACATAACCCTAATAGACTTAATCTTGGCCACCGGCGAGAAGGTTTCATCATAATCAATACCTTGAGTTTGAGTAAAACCCTTCGCAACCAGTCGAGCCTTATAAGTATGCACTTTTCCTTCCATGTCGGTCTTCTTTTTGAAGATCCACTTGCACCCGACTGTTTTACGGCCTGGTACATTGTCAACCAAGTTCCAAACTTGATTGTCATACATGGACTGTATCTCGCTGTCCATAGCCTCCTTCCATTTAGCAGACTCCGGGCCTGCCATGGCTTCCTTAACACTGCTAGGTTCATCCAAATTTACTAGTGTACTATCACTAATAAACGTATCACCTTCCGTAGTAATATGAAAACCATAATAAAACGAAGGTGTGTTCCTAACCCGTGTGGAACGTCTCGGAGTTACAGACTCGTCAGCTGGATCAACAGGAGTTTCTTCCTCAGGTTGATTGCTAGTGTCTGAGGTTCCTTCACCAATTGATTCTTGAATTTCTTCAAGATCAATCTGCCTCCCACTGTCTCCTTGGCTTATAAATTCTTTCTCGCGAAAGATCCCTCTTCGTGCTACAAAGACCACATTCTCACTGGGTCTGTAGAAAAGGTAACCGAAGGATTTCTGTGGGTAGCCGATGAAAATACACCTTTCACTTCGGGGTTCAAGCTTATCATGAGTTTCACGCCTCACGAAGGCTTCGCAACCCCAAATTTTGATGTGGTCCAAATTGGGAACCTTCCCAGTCCACATTTCATGAGGTGTTTTGGTAACCTTCTTTGTAGGGACTAGATTAAGGATATGGGCGGCAGTCTCTAAGGCATACCCCCAAAAAGAGATTGGTAACGAAACTCGACTCATCATAGAGCGAACCATGTCCAACAAGGTACGATTACGCCTCTCAGCTACACCATTCAGCTGTGGTGTCCTGGGAGGAGTCAATTGTGAGACAATCCCACACTCCTTAAGATAGTCAAGGAACTCGGTACTAAGATACTCACCACCTCGATCGGATCGAAGCATCTTAATGTTCCTGCCCAATTGATTTTCTACTTCCTGTTTGAATTCCTTAAACCTTTCAAAGGTTTCGGACTTGTATTTGATCAAGTAGACATACCCATATCTACTATAATCATCAATAAAAGTCACATAATACCGATTAGCGTCCCTTGTGGCGGTTTTGAATGGCCCACATACATCAGTATGTATTAGGTCCAACAAACCTTCACCCCTCTCACAAGTTCCAGTGAAGGGTGATTTTGTCATTTTTCCAAGTAGACAAGATTCACAACTATCATCTGATTTGAGGTCAAATGATTCCAAGACTCCACTCTTTTGGAGTTGGTCTATGCGTTTCTTGTTTACATGTCCAAGACGACAATGCCACAATGATGCTTTATCTAGGCTAGTAGAAGAATCAATATACAACACATTATTTCCTAAGTTGTCTACAATCGACACAGTTTCATACACGCCATCACAAGGTAATGCTTTAAAATAAAACACATTATTAAAGAAAGCATTAATACCACCACATTCATTATCAAACGAAAAGGTAAAACCTTGTTTGTACAAAGCATGAAACGAAATAATATTCCTCGCCATTTCAGACGAGTATACACATTTATTCAAATCTAATTTTAACCCATTATTAAGCAACAAAGTATAAACTCCAATCTTGGAAACAGGTGAAGCCTTCCTATTCCCCATGATTAAGTTTATCTTCCCGTGCTCCACATCCTCACTTCTTCTTAGGCCCTGCAAATCAGAACATATGTGAATACCACATCCTGTATCAAGCACCCAAGAGTTAGAATATGTTGAGTAATTAGACAATATAGTGTAAATACCTGCATAGGTGGGTTTCACTTTCCCATCCTTTAGATCCTGCAAGTACTTAGGGCAGTTTCGCTTCCAGTGTGCCTTTTCATGGCAATAAAAGCATTCAGCATCCTTTGGAATGGCAGAAGGAGTGACAGAACCGTTCTTAGTCTTGGATGAGGAGCCTTCAAGAGACTTTCCCTTGGTACCCTTCGAAGGGTGCTTCCTCTTTTTCCCTTTGCCTTGCCCAATAGCTAAAACAGGGGTAGAAGTTGGAGTAGGAGTAGTAGAGGTAACAACCGCTTTACCCTTAAGACCGGTTTCAGCGGTCTTCAAGAGTCCTTGAAGCTTGCTGAGGGTAACTTCCTCCTTGTTCATATGATATGTCATTCGAAAATGATCATAACAAGAAGGCAAGGAGTGCAAAACGATGTCAATTGCTAACTCCTCGGGGATGTTAACATTCAGCTTCAGCAAACGGTCCACATACCTTTGCATCTTTTGCATGTGGCCCGTGACGGATTCACCGTCCTTCATGCGGGTAGTTATTATGGAGGAGATTATTTCATACCGCTCCTGACGAGCACTCTGATGGTACCTTTCCATCAAGTCTTGGTGCATCTCAAAAGGGTAGAAATCTTCATATGACTTTTGGAGCTCGGCTGTCATCGTGGCCATCATGATACATGCCACCTTAGTAGCATCTCTCTCATGAGTCCTGAATTCAGCGATCTCCTCAGGAGTAGCAGTAGACTCGTCAAGCTCTTTTAACTCCTTATCGAGGACATATTCCTTGTCCTCGTAACGAGTAACCATCCTGATGTTCCTAATCCAATCCATGAAGTTGGAACCATCAAAGATGACCCTCCCACAAAGATTCATGAGAGAGAAAGAACCAGTTGGGTTAGAGCCTGAAGCATTAGTGTTGGAAGACATCTGAAAGAAGAAAGTAAGTTTAGATTAGATATTTAGGATCCTTAATAAGACACCCAAATGTAATATTAAGGCTAGGATCCAATCACAATATATTACACTTAGAAGAGGGATGCCGTAATCTAAGTAATAATATATTTGAAAGGTAGGCGAATGACGATTCACCAATTTCCACCATGAAAACGAAATGATTAATTAGGTTTAATTGGATTTGAAATTCCTAGATTCTTTTGAGATTCATTGAACTTTTCAATGGCATGTTTCAATCTCGATTGTGCCCTTCAAGTTTTGTGACTGGGATGCCGAGGATCACAAAACAAGGTGTGAATAACCATGCCAACTCACTTGGTACTCCTAATATTATCACCTAATCAATGTGCCGGTTAACCACACACGCTCCATTGATCTATGACAACATTAAGTTACCCTTCGTGATCCTTACTAGTCTAATTAGTGTGCCGGTTAACCACACACGCTCCACTAACGACTTGGTAAGGTACAAAGTGTGAATTCCATGGATTAGCACCATGTTCACATTTTCCTAAAATAACTAAGATTGGGAATTAAAAGAGTTTAGTTATTTTATAATATTCATTATACTTTTAATGAGGATTTAAAGTCGTTGTTCTACCCGTTCGGCTAACGACCCTCCACCGATCAAGCAAGCGGTGGGTGAGAGTATACACCCATTAAGTCGCCATTTTATAGGCAACAACCTTATACCCACCTTATAGACCGGCTTCGTGAATGAGGCCTACTAACGGTAAAACGACTTATTCTTATACATATATATAATAATTAACCATTAATGTTATAAATAGTATAAGGGTTGAATTTTAACTATTAAAACTCTAAGGTTTGGAATTAAAGTTTATTAAAGTGTGTGAAACTTTACAAATTCCAAAACTTGAGGACAAGTTTTGTAACTTTGCAAAACTCTTCATTTCATAACTTATGAATTAAAGGTTCATAAAAATGAAGACTCTTCATTTTTTATGTAACTTATGTGTTTTAAGTGTGTGTTAAAAGAAAGTGACCTTTGGTAATCCATAACTTGAGGACAAATTATGGACTCCATTAAAACACATAAATGATTAAGAATTAATTCTAAACAATTCAGCAAATAATTCCTATCATTTTCTAAATTCATAAGAACATGAACATGATCATCAAAAATTCAAGAATTATATGAACACATAAAATCATGGATTTTTGATATATGCTATTGTAAATGGATTAGAACAACCATTACACCAACTAAAATAAGTTTTACAACACCAAAACAATTTAGGGTAATGTTTCCAGTCCATTTCCAGCAGCAAAAGTCGAGATTCTGCATTCTTTCGATCCTACTCGCCGAGTGCACGAACGGACTCGTCGAGTAGGTTGAAGTTTGCCTTGGACTCGGCGAGTCCCCCCAATGGACTCGGCGAGTCTAGCATGCAGACAGCAACGATTTCGACTTTTTTCACTATTTTGCATCAAGTATCAAACAAGCAAGCCTAGGCTTTGATACCACTGTTGGGTTTTGAGCAATCTAACACTTCCTAAGTGTGCATGTAACCCTAATAAACCTTGGATCTATGTTTGTCTAAATACATGCAAAATAATAATTTTCCAAGGTTTATAACCTATCTAACATGGCATGGGGAACATTTCAACATAAAAGAGTTAGAAGAGATTACATACCTTTGTTGTGTTGGGTTCTTAGGAGTTTGAGGGCCAAGCACCAATAGTGTGAATGCCTCAAATGGAATCACAAACACCACAAACTCTTGGAAAACTTTTAGAGAGTATATACACCTTGTATAAATCGGCCACACACATGCACACACACACTAGAACACTAGCTTTTTCTTAGGCTATCTTAGGCTCACTTTCATGCTCCATAAGCATGCTTATATAGTATGCATGGTTAGGGTGAAACCCTAATAACCCATGTCTTTTCCTTTTCCAAGGATCCATGGGTTAAAAGCTCCATGGATCATCCATGGACTTCCACATAAGCCTAGCCCATTAACAAATGAGTATTAGCCCACACTATATAAAACAAATAGCCCATAATTTAATTAGTATTCCTTTTAATCTCTAAATTAATCCATAATTAATTTAAGACTAAAACTAATTAAATTACGTAACTTCATATTAATATATTATAACTCATAATATATTAATAAACATATGTGTATAACTCTCATAAAATTATCCATAATAGTTTGGATGAGATGCAACCCAAATGGACCATGCCGGTCGGGTCAAGTATATACCAAATAAGTTATGGACTTAGACACCTTATCCAACAATAGCGAGCAATGGTGCGAATGTATCTTATCCATTCGCTAAAGTTTGTTCCATCGAAGGTGACCTTTTGGCAAAGGCTCATCAACATGAAAGAACTAGCAGCAGCGTTGTTTGCGTTCGACATCTACAAATAGAAAGGACAAAGATAGATTAGAATATGAATCCCTAATTATCACCCAATAAGAAGAATTAGGGCTAGGATCCAACAACAACATTTACATATTAGAAAAGGGATGCCGTAATCTAACATGCAAATAAATTGAAGGTAAGTGAATGAGGATTCACTAATTCTCCACCATATAAACATAACTTTAAGTCCTAAATGTATTGAGAATTCCTAGGTTCGGATGAGATTCATTGAAACTATTCAATGGCATGTTTAAATCTCGATATGCCCCTCTCGTTTGTGATTGGGATACCGAGGATCACAAAGCGGGTGTGAATTACCATGCAAATTCACATGGTGCCTTCATTGTAACGATCATCAATTCGATGTGCCGGTAAACCACACACGCTCCATAGAACTATGATAAACAATGAATCACCCTTTGCCACCTTTGCTTAGAGCCAATTAGTGTGCTGGTAAACCACACACGCTCCACTAACTTCTTAGCAAGGGTGCAAAGTGTAATTTCATGGGATTGCATCAATTCACTTTTCCTAAAGTAACTAAGATTGGGAAATTTTAAAAATATGTGTAGTTACTTTGTATTTCCTATTATACTTTTAATGAGAGGATGAGGTTGCCCTATCCTACCCGTTCGGCTAACGACCCTCCACCGATCAAGCAAGCGGTGGGTGTGAGTGTACACTCATTAAGCGCCATTTTATAGGCCGCAACCTTATACCCACCTTATAGATCGGCTTCGTGAATGATGCCTACTAACGGTAAGACTAGCATTTTAGTTATACATATATATATATATATATATATATATATATATATATATATATATATATATATACACATATATTAATCTTGTAATATTATATTAGTATAGGGTTGTATTTTAGACATTTTAAAATCTAGGGTTTGAAATTTAAATTGTCTAGATTAAAACTTTTAATCACAAAATACAAATTTCAAAACTTGCGGACAAGTTTTAAACATGGAGGATCAAATAACAAATAATTTCAATTAACAATTAATTTCCTAATTATCTATATTTGATTTATTCAAGATTTCTTGCAAGATAATTACCAAAATAATCAAAATAATTAATTAATTATCATATAAGGAAATTAAATATTTTATTAGTTGATAAATATCTTTAATTAGATCAAGATAATAGTCATATATATCAAAAAATCGGATTAGGGTTGATCTAATATGATTAAGGTAAGTTTCCATAAGATAATCATGAAGAAATCCCGAATCTGGCCATTCCTGACGCTTGGACTCGCCGAGTGCACCAAGTGACTCGCCGAGTCAAGCCAACTCGCCGAGTCCATGACTCAGAAACAAAAAAATCGAATTTTGCAGTTTAGTTTCAGAAAATTAAGCAACAATTTAATGAAAACCAAGCTAGGCTCTGTTACCACTGATGGGTTTTAGCCATAAGAACTTTCCTATGTGCGCATGCAAAACCCTAATGCTTGAATCTAGGCTTTCTAATTAAACATGCTTTGAATCCAAGACTTAAAATGACTATTTAGGAATAATAACAATGTTAAAACAGATCTAGAATCATACCTTTGAATTCCTTGTTGATCTTGTTGTCTTGGAGCTTCTAGAGTCACAATTGTCACTCCTCTAATGGCTTACAAACACCAAATAGCAAGGAGGATGATTTGGGAGAGAGGAGAGGGGAGGAAATCGGCCAGGGTTCTGTTACTTTAGATGAAGTACCGATTTCCTTGTGCCATAGGGTCTATTTATACTTGTAGACTCCTTAAGGGTTACAACCTAAACCCTAATTGGATAATCTTCTCTTAAGGCTATCCAAATCCATTTCTTAGATAACTCTTGGACGATTTGAGCTATCCTTTAGCTTCTAGAATCCGTCCAATCCATATCTATATGGATTTACAGTCTAAAGTTTAACTATCAAACAATTGACAGTTTATACCCTCTTATTTAATTAATCTCTTTAAGTCACCAAATTAATTCCAATTAATTCTATGACTTATATTAATCAAATAACAATATATTATTCTGATAATATACTAATAATAATTACTCTCTCTTAATAAATCATCCTATCAAGTTGCTATGGTGAAGGCAACCCAAAAGGACCATGCACAACCGGGTCAAATACTTGCCTAATATAGTTGCAGCCTTAGACACTAATCCAACAGAAAAAAGGATGGCTGTTTATGAAGAACTCTGATGAGAATCGAAGTGGAGGCCAGCATTAACTCTTGGAAATCGTTCGGGAATTAAGATGTGGGGATATCATGTTGCATTAAAACTGTGGTTGGTGAAGAGGAACTTTGGCGCTCCTTGATACTACAAGAGTACACACGACTTTTGTTCTTCGAAAAAAGTTGATCTTATAGAACCCTCAAATGCTCCATTCTACAATCCCTCCAAGGACCCTCAGGCTTTCAATTTCAAATTCTTTTTGGAGCAACAGGTAAAAGAAAATTTTCAAATTCGTTTGACCCCCAAACAAACGAGCCAATGAAGATAGTGTTGTGGCCTTCTACTAAACAGCTGAAAAAAATTCCAATTCCTCAACACTCTCAAGATGGATATCTGGATCGGATGGAATTCTAGGCTTTGATGAGGTCTCGACCACTGCAACAATCAAGTTTTTAGACAGTGACATTGTCCTTCGACTTGTTGAACCTAAGTATCTTATGAGGTTCATGGAGAGAGATATTCACACCTTAGCAAATCATCAAATAATTTGTAAATCAGACATCTTGGAGGCAGATGCTAAAGAGTACACAGGAATGGTTGCAAAGATCATTACAAATAGGCTTTGGATGGGGGCTATTGAAAGATCGGAGATGAGGCTGCTAGAGAAACCATGATAAAAAATGATCGAGCTTATGTTATCCACAAACCAAGGGGGAGATTAATAGGTCATAGATTTGTGGTTTGGGCTAGGTAATCATCTATATAAGTCGTATAGGGTCTTGATCTTGTAATATGTGTGTTTGTGTCTATTTATGGTTGAGTTGGTGTTCACGGCCGTGAACTAGTTTACGGCCTTAAACTTGTTTACGGCCATTCAATTCCTATAAATTGTATGTGTCAGAGTCTATAAGAAGTGACATATCCATAGAGTTTACGGTCAGTGTGTGTGTTCTTCAAGGTGTACCAGACGTTTTGTGAATGAACATGTGCATTGCTTGATTATCTTCTTCTTCTACTCATTCTCGTTATTGGTTGTTTTGATCACTAGTTTGATTCTCTCAATCAGGACCATACAATTGGTATCAGAGCAAATATGGTGTTGAAACAAACTTTAGTGATGTTTACGGTTAAAGGATCTTCAATTTCATCATCGTTTAAGGCTTGGTTCTACATCAAATCGTGCTTTCACAGCTAAGGGAATCAAAATCTGCTTGAAAAACATTGTTGTTTTCATCATTTCTAGGAGTTTACGGTTAGAGGTATTGAAGGGAGTACGACCGTAAACTCCATACACAGCCATAATCACTTGATCTTCAATAGCCGTAAACAGCTAATCTTCAAAAGCCGTAAATAGTTAATCTTCAATGATCGGAAACGATTAATTGATTGTAAACCACTTAACTGTAATCCAGTTTACAACTGCAAAATCTTCTATTGCCTTAATCTTTAATTTTCTTTTACATTTCCATTAATCAAGAAAATTAAAAAATAAACAAAAAACAAAAAAATGGATTCACAAAACTCAACAATTCTTCATGAACTGGATTCCATAATGGGAACAACCACACGTATTCCTCGTATGCTATCTGGCGAAGGTTTCCCAGAATGGAAGTATCGGATGGAAAAAATATATCAAGATGAAAGATTTCAAAATTTGGAGATGCATCTTAAAAGGGCCTGACAGAATTACAACAACACTTGAGAATGGAACAATTGTTGACAAGAACGTTGAAGAGTATACTAATGAAGAATTTGATAAAGTCGATCTACAAGAGAAGGCACTTGCTACACTTACTATGGCTCTTTCTCCAGAAATTGCTCAGGGTTTCGGGAATACACATCAGCAAAAGCTCTGTAGGAAGCTTTGATTGAAGTGTATGAAGTAAATAAGGATATGAAACAAAGCCATCAAGACATGCTGTGACAAAAATTTAATATGTTTAATCACATTCTTAGAGAAACTTTGGAAGCTAAACTACAACTTTGTATCACACTCGCCACTGAGATGAGTTCAGCTGGTATCTCAGTGCGAAGATCAGAAATCAACCAGAAGTTGCTTAACTCTCTTCCAAAGGCATGGGATATGAATGTTGCTATCATCAAGAAAACAAAATATTTTAACTGACTTAGTTTGGCCGAAACCATGGCCATCATTAAGGCTTGTGATCTGGATGATAAGAAAAGGGAGATCAATCACCTTAACACATACCCCACTGCTAATCTCGGAATTCAATCCAATAATGCTTTCTCATCCTTCACCAATCCTCAAGTTCAACCATTTGTTGCTCCTTTACCATCATCATATGTCATTCGATCCATGCAAAGTGTTCTATCTCCAGTATCCTATTTACAAGTTGCTTCTTCTTAAAGGCACCAGCTCTAGTTCTTGCTTGAACTCTCGCTCCCAAAGAAAATGACGAAAATTTGGCTCTTGCAACCGGTCTTGTCAAATGTTATAATGATTTTGTGGCTAGTGAGCTACCTCCTCAACTGTCATTTGCTGATTTGGATCAAATTCATCCCGAAGATGTTGAAGAGATGGACATTACGTGGAAAATTGCAAATGTGCCTTGTGGCTCCAGTACCAATCCACCAATCCACACAATTGCTAACCATGTTGTTTTGAATCACACCAACAAACTGATTTGGTGATTCAACCATGTTGGTTTGACTAGAATTTCCTCCACCAGAATTACCATATTGTTTCCATTGTTCCCTCAAATGTTTCTTCCATTATTTCCTCCATTGTTTCCTCCTTGACCCCTCCTGAATCTGCAATCTTTGGCCTTGTGTCCAATTTTTCCACAAACATAGGATGGACCAGAATTCTTCTTGTAACATCCAGAAAATTCAGAAGTATTGTTCACGGGCTAAAGTGTAAATTAAGGAGGGGAGTCGACGAGTAGGTATTCCGACTCACCGAGTCGGAGCGGGATTTGGTTGTGGGATAAGTGACCAACTCTCCGAGTCAGTAGCTCGGACTCGACGAGTTGATACTAAAAGGAGAAAACCCTAATCTCGGGGGTTGTGCCCTATATAAAGAACATATCATCCCTTCTTCAGCCTCCGTACCACCCTTGAGAGCCTGAAAACACTAGAAATCGAGTGGAACTCCATTGATAGTGAAATTGGAGCTTTGGGAAAAGGAAATCTTGAAAAGGGAACTTGAAGATTATGGGATTACAGCAAGTGAGTGGTATAGATTCGAGGTCTACTTCAGTGGGAGCTTGCATTGGAGGTAATAAATTTGTTCTTGAGCTTTTGTGCACATAGATCTATCAATTGTGGGGGTTTTTTGGGCATAAATGAGGTCCATCTCGAGTTTGGTGTAAAATCTGAGGTTGCTACCTCAGATCTAGGCTTGTTATGACCCAAGGAGCCATAAAGTCTCTGTTTAAGAGATGTAGGTGAAGTTCTTTTGTCCCAAACGTTAGCCCAAGAGTGTATTATGCTTAGATCTCTTTGGATTCACGTAAAGTTGGCCACTTTACGTGATGGATGGGTTGTAGGGGAGTGGATCTATGGTTTGGAGCCTCTGCATGGCTTGGAAAGCCACTGTATGGATTAAGAACTAGAGGTACTCGGTGAGTCACATGGGTGAACTTGGCGATTTGGATGAAGATAGATAGGAACTCGACGAGTTGGAAGAACAACTCAGCGAGTATGTTGAATGTTGCCTTGGACTCGGCGAGTCTGTTCTTGGACACGGCGAGTCTGGTCGTGGAGTCCTAACCTTTTTGGTTGAGCTGTGAATCGGTGAGTCGATGGATGACTCAGTGAGTTAAGCGAGAAAGGACTCAGAGTTTGTTGGACTCGGCGAGTCTTGGGGCGACTCAGTGAGTTGATTCGTGGACTGGGAGTTCTGAGTATAGGGACTCGATGAGTCAGTGGGTTGACTCGGCAAGTAGAGTCAGTCTGGAAGGTTGAATTTGACCAAGAGTTGACCAGTTGACCTCCGGGGGTATTTTGCTAAATATTGGTACTTATTGAGCTCAGTCTTTTGGTATTAATCAGTGGTGGAGTTCGTGTCGGAGGTTGGAGCAGCATGATCTTATATTTTTAGTCATCCGTGACGTGGTGAGTTATCCTCACTATATCAACAGGGTCTACGGCACCAAGGCCAACCCTTTATCGGATTGTAATTCGGGTATCGTTGTTATGTTATTGCTTTGCTATGTTTATATCATGGTGGTTAGGATGGTATACGTTAGAGACCTGGTTAAGGTCGGTATCCTGGTATATAGGATGATGTTATGCTAGTGACCGGTTAGGTCAGTATCCTAGTTAGGATGATGTTATGTTTGTGATTTGCCAAATCGGTTTGATTGGATGTTAATGTTTATACGATTGTATGTTTATGTGCACATGGTTGTTGGACTGGGGTTGGGTTGAGGGGGGTCCTTATTTGTGTTGTAGGCCAACATACCCAGGGCGGACCGGTTATCCCGAAGGCCCAGCGAGCGGTCCGGATAGGCTGTAGGCCCCAAGAGGGCGGACCAGATGTGCCGAGGCTCGGGGAATAGACCAGGACGACTGAAGGCCCGGTGCAGGCGGACCAGTCATACTATAGACTCAGAGAGTGGACCAGGTGGATTGAAGGCCCGGTACGGGTAGACCAATCACACTGTAGACTCGATGTATATGAATGGATTCGGAGGGTGGACCAGGTGGACTAAAGGCCCGGTACGGCGGAACAGTCACACAGTAGACCCGAAGTGCATGGCTGTTATGTGTTCTGTTATGATATGGCATGTTATGTGTATGTGTATGTGGTTGGTATTTTGGGGGCATCTCACTAAGCTTTCGGGCTTACAGTTGTGGTTGAAATGTTTCAGGTACTTCAGGAGACTGTGGCAAGGCAAAGGCGTGATCGTACCGCTCCTCATGTTTATGTCTTATGATATGGTTATGGGAAGACTCTAATAATAATTGTATTGAATACCTTTTTGTAATAACTTAACGAAATTGGGTTGTTTTGAAAAGTTTAAATTGGTTGGAATTTTTTAGAGCGTTACACTTCTTGAAATTCTTCTTGTTAGGGGCATGATTTTTGTCATCTTTGGAAGAGTTTTTGGAGCCTTGCTTCCCTTTCTTATTGTGCTTTGCCCTTGAAGTACTTGCTTCTCCAACAAAGTTTGTACTTGGTTCCAAGCAGTTTGCATCTGCCTTCTCATTCAATCTGTTATCTTCTTCCACACAAATTCTCAACACAAGTTGCTCAAAACTCATGTCATCAATTAAGTACTTAAGATATAGTTTGAAATTCTTCCAAGAAGGAGGAAGTTTTTCAATGATTGAACCAACAAGGAAGTTAGAGTTTATATCCATACCTTCAACTTCAAGATCATGTGCGATTAATTGAATTTCCTCCACTTGTTTGAGGACAGATTTGGTATCCACCATCTTGAAATTCATGAACTTTCCAATCACGAATTTCTTGGAACATGCCACTTCTGTTTTGTATTTCTTTTCCAGTGATTCCCATATCTCTCTTGCAGTAGGAATGATAGAGTAGATATCATAAAGGGAATCATCCAAGGTATTCAGAATATAAATTCTACAATTATATTCATTTGTGCTCCAAGTTTCCATAGCCCTTTGGTGTTCTTCCAATTGGGTTGCAGTATGTGGTGTTACTCCTTCTGCAGTGGTTACACCAGTGGGATGAGAGGGAGAATCATCAGTGAGAACATTGGAAACATGAAGAGTTGTCAAATAAAACAACATCTTCTATTGCTATCTCCGAAAATCTGAGTCTTTGAATTTCTCAGGCTTTTCCACATGTGTTTTGATGATGGATTGTTGATCCATTCTTCCACTCTGTGATTTCTGTCTGAGAATGTTATGACAGAAGTATACAATCAACAAAACCATTAGAAATAAAACAAAGGAAATTCAAATATATGTAATATACAAGAATTAGATTACAGAAAACATACTTGAATGTTGACTACATAGAAAATAAAATCACGAAATTATACAGATTGAGGCCTACTTTTGCAGTGTCCTAAGACAGAAATTTCCCTAGAATGGGTCTGTCTTGAGGATACAACAACCAATTCAAGAACAGATCTTTGAGAAAGTGCATGTGGTTCATTAGCCTTCAAATTCTGTCTGAATTTCTCCATTTACAGGCTTGCAAAAGTGGTTGTAAACCACCAACCAAAAATAACTGCTAAAAACTGACTACAATTAACCCTTTATTTAACATAATTTGTTTTGTAATAAATAAATAATTAATGACTAATTAATTTCGGATTATATATAAAAAATATTAATTAGTCAAGAACAACCCAAGAGACCGAAGGCCAAAGGCCCTATCTTTGACCATTAATATTTAATAATCCAAGCCTACTACTAGCCCAATTTGACTAGTACAACACCACAACACAAACCCAATTTTCTTAACCCATTACTTGGTCCATTTAAATAAATGAGTGGGACAATTCTTATAAGATGGGAAAAAGTTTTCTCTTCCACTAATGTGGGATAAGTCCCACATTGTAATTTTATAGAGCAAAGTTCCAACAATACCCCACATTTTCTATTCAAACTCTAAGAATACCCCACATTTAAATAGAAAATAAGTGAACTTTGATATTCAAATAAGGGAAGTAAGATATGACATGCATCTGAATAGGTGTTGGAAAACTTGAACCTTTCCTAGTGAGTACTACTTGGATCCACTTTGTAGGTAGTGAGCTAGAGTCTTGAACTAACCACTGTTTATAGTAGAATAAAAAACAAGAAGTATCACACATATCATATCTAAGCATGGTTCATTTCTTACCATTGTGTTTTTTTCGGTCGTGAACAATCCTTTCTTCATGAGACTTTTAGAGAGCTTAGCCGTATCAGCTCCCAAAGATGCGACCTCACATCCATCTTACATAGGTAATGCTAATCTGGAATAATCCGTACTATTCCACTATAAAAGCTATCAACATTATTAAGAAGAAATATTCATCCGTATATCATCAACGGAAAATCCCAAAATAATTATCATAAGAGCGAGCATACCTTTGTGTTAGTGCTTCTGTCACACCCCTAAACCAGAACGGCAGAATCGTTCGAGGGCGGATGACTTCATGTCGTATAATAACAGTTGAATAGATAGTAAAGAAAGCAAACACAACCATCATAAATATAGTTTAAAAAGTTACATTGTTGATTGTATTACATATTTCAAAAGAAATTACATTATAATGATATAATAAGTTTGAAATTGACGCCCTCGTGTCCCTTCCCAAAAGCAGTTGTTACCTGTATTACTAAATCCATGAGAAATATAAGTAGTTTTGAAAAAGTGTCAACAATTAAGTTGGTGAGTTCATAAGCATTTTTGTATAATAATTGTATGCCTTTTTGTATAAAGCGACTGTTTTGTATCTAGAAAATCCAATATTTTCCATAAATTAATAGTAATTTTTAAATGATTTGAAAACGAAATGCATAAGTATTTTCCATACCTAAAGTAGTGTAAGTATATATATATATATATATATATATATATATATATATATATATATATATATGTACATATAATCACTAAGGCGTTTGATAGCCTCGTAAATCAAATGTTTTAATACTTCATGCGAGTTTTATAACCATACTATTGACCAGACTGCCTGTTGGAATGATATAACATTTGTCACCCCAGACCTGTCGGTCTAACTGTAGCTAACAGTTTAGGTGCAGGATTGTCAATCACGTATAGATCTATACACAACTATCACGTTCTCCCTACAAGATACTATGGTATATAATATAGAACTTGAAATGCGTACGTGGAAGTATGTGAAGTAAAATGTCTCAAAAGTTTGTATCAAATAGAGTTACGTATGAAAAGTCCATTGTTCTTGTATATGTAAATATTTTCTTTCTATAGTGTTTATAGAGTGTAAAATATCATGAATATCTCATAAACTATACCTATTATAGTTTCCAAAAATGTATTTCATTTGCATGGTAAACCTTAATATGTGATTAACTTTGTTTGTAAAGTATAACATTTGTAAAAAAAATGTTACTCTATGTATTCGACATTTATACACCAAATGTAGATAAAGTATTTGAAACTATATGTAACCATTTGCATTTTAACATAATATTTTCTTGCGTTTCACTTGTATTTCTCCCCCTAAAATATAGTAAAAGCGTGAGAATATGGGGGTATGAACTCACTTGGAAATATTGATGATTTAAAGAAAACGGGATTTCTCGCAGGCAACACTTCGACCGGAAGCAAGTGAGTTTCTTGGGTAATTCGAAGCTTCGGACCTTCGACGGGACTTGGATACGTAACCGCGGCGTCGGGGTAGTCTTGAGGGGCTCGGAAGTGGAAAAGTGGGAGATAAAGGAGGTTAATTAGCAAAAATGGCCGGCACCCTCGTATTCTTTTTATAGGGGTGTGAGAGGCTTCGTACGCTGGGTGTACTATGGAGTTACGCGGGGCGTAACGCCTCCGCAGCCCTTACGTTGGGTGTACCCTCGTACGCGAGGCATACGTCATGCATGACGCCTTCCTCGTCTGCCGGACTTCGGATGGGACGGGGGTAAAGGGACGTAAGGGAGACATGGCTGATCTGAGGCCTCGTATGGCTAAGTTGGGTGTACTACGAAGTTACACTGGGCTTAACCCTCCTAGGTTTGTGTGCCTCAAAGTTCAAAAATGCGTAATTTTCGCATACGAGCTCCATTTTTGACGTTTTTTTATATCCACACGTAGGTGAAAATATACTCTACAACTCTCGTTTAGACTTCGTCGGCAAATTTTGATTTTATTTTTAATTATATATTTTTAATAGGCCAGGACACGAAAAGTCCGTTAAAAAATCCTCAACTTCTTCATCTGATGTCTGTTTTCGTCAGACTTTTTATCGCTGTTCTACAATTGACGAGATCTTCGATTCTCGTTTAGGTTTCGTCGGCTAACTATCGCTCGATCTCAATTTCGAGTTTTTAGATGTCTACCGGTACTCTGAAACTTAGAAAAATCCTAACTTCCTTATACGAAGTCAGATTTGGACGTTCGTTTTATGTATGTTCACGGTTTAAAGATATATCTACGACATTATTTAGGTACTTAAGGCTAAAAAGTATTTTATTGAAATTTTACGTTTTACGCTTTAATAGTGTATTACCGGTTTTGTTGCGGATTTTCGATTGGTCATAACTTCTTCATTAAAACTCGGATTTTTGTGTTCTTTATATTTATGAAAACCTAGTTACAAGATCTATTACTTTATGTATCCCAATTGAGACTTTTGAAAATTTCATTTCTGATGCTACTTTTATTTATTTACTAATTGAAAATAGATTACAATACTTTGCTTATGTCATTACATTGACTTGAAATATCGGGTTGTCACATCATCCCCCAATTAGGGAGAATTTCGTCCTGAAATTTATTCTAAGACAAGTATTTTTGGACTTGGGAAAATATATGGGTATTTTTGTTTCATCTGTTCTTCTCGCTCCCAGGTATATTCAGGTCCTCGCTTTGCATTCCAGCGAACCTTCACAATGGGTATGCAACTTTGTTTTGTTCTTTTAATTTCCCTATCCATGATTTCTACTGGTTCTTCTACAAACTGGAGACTCTCATTGATTTCGATTTCGTCCAGAGGGACGACGAGGGTCTCATTTGTGAAAACCCGAAGTTCGTTGCGTCATCGTAACCCGGTTCTGTTAATAAAGCCGTTACGTTCCAAAATTTTCCGTTAACTTTGTTTTAATTTAATTTATTTGCGACTTCTATTTAAATTTCATAAGTGTCAGAATACATTTTAATTCATTAAAATATTTTCTATTTTCATTTAGAAAATATTTAGTTTCATCTAAGTCATAATTACGGTAACTTAATCAGGTGTGACCAAAAGTCTCGTCTAATGTCAGTATCGGGTAGAATTCCACCATGACCCAAACTTTGAGCATATATAAAGTGGAGAGAGCCTCATTTGAAGCCTTTTCCACTCTCTCTCTCTACTTTCTCTCTCTGAAACTCGAAATCAAGCCAAAATCATCCAAATCAAGCTCCAAACCATCAAGGTAACTACCCTAGCTCCTAGTATAACACCTTTGGCCTTCAAATTCATGAAATACATGAGGAATAGGACCATAAACATGTGTTTACGGTCCTAGAACCTCCTTAGGCCGTGAAAACATGTAATAAGGGGTTTTGAGCCTTAAAACCCTTCCAAACCTCATTTGGAGCATAGATATGACTAAGGGACTTATTTGTATGGACTTAGAATACCTTTAACTCATCATTTGGGGCATAAGCATGATTTTACGGTCCAAGCACATGCTTGGACCGTAAACACCTATTCTTGGGGAGTAAACTCAATTTAAGGTGTTAGTTTGCCCCTAAACACCTCCAACAAGCTTCCATGAGAGTATATAACCTTATAATCCTTCAAGAAATGCACCAAAACTTACAAAAATGGGAAAAACTTGAGTTTACGGTTCAAGAACATTCTTAGACCATAAACTCATCTCCTTAGACCTTAAACTCATCCAATGGGTGTTAATGTGCCCTTAACACCTTGTATGGTTTAGAAATGGGTCTAGAACTTAGTATGCTTGACTTTCAACCACCAAAACCCATGAATCTTGGAAAAACATGAGTTTACGGTTGTAAACTCATGTGTTTAAGGTAGTAAACTCCCAAGAACATCTTCATAGACCGTAAACTACTTTTCCAAGTTCAATTCAAGTTCCAAACACTTCCTAAGCCATGGAATCAATCCTAGAACCTTCCTATGTGCATTGTAATGACCTAGGACCACCAAAACATCAAGGGATTGAGTGTGGGGGAGTTTACAGACGTAAACTCCTAGTTTACTGCCGTAAACTCCATTAAATGGTCCATATGTGAGTTTAATCCATTCCTATGCCCTAGATTTGTTCCTAGCCAATTTTCCCAAGTGATATAAGGCCATTTAGCATCATAGAACACCCCACCATGAGTTTACGGCCGTAAACTCATGGGGAGAGGGTCATTAGGGCCGTAAACCCTCTTATGAGTTTACTCTTGAGGAGTAAGCTCGATATCCAAGCCTTATACATCCTTTGATGTCACCCGGGTCACTCCAAAGACTTATTTTGAAGTGTTTTCGCGTCTTGGAGTGTATAATCTTATCTAATTAATGATTAAAAGTCTAATTAGATACAATTGTGTATCATTTCATATTACATAAGAACCTTACGCGTTATCAAGCCCCGATCTGACACTTAGCATCCTAGACGACACGTTCTTCGACTGGTGAGTTCATACCCCTACGCCTTTTTCCGTGTTTTTCAATGTTTTCAGGGGGGAATACAAGCAAATTATAAATGTTTTCAAAACCTAAAACTGATGTAATTCTATAATTATCTGGCTAACTTTTAGATATCTCTACCCCTTATGTATTATGCTACGCATAAGGGATGTTTTTATCGATTATAACTACATGGATTTCAGTAAAGGAAACAAATCAAATCAATCAAATTATTATGGGAATAATTTGGGATCTTTAGTTCTTACTTAACAAGCACAGATTTATGTAAAGCTTTTAGATAAACTATGTCTGATTCAGTTTATCTCTGTTTAATTTAATTTAGAGTATTTTGTCAGATAATTCCATTGTATTTAACTGTTTTCACTGTATTATGTTTCAAAACGATTAGTATGTTTGATAACGTCTGAAAACACCGTGAGTAATTTAATACTAGCTTGTGAGATTCGTCATTACCCATTGGGTTATCAGTAAATCCTCCCCGGAAGTGTAACCAAAGTCTCCAAGAGGGAGAGCATGGAATTTGTGAATAGATATATTCGGGACTGACAATCCCACACCTAAACTGCTAGCTACAGTTACGCGGGCACGCCTGGGGTGACAAATTTTGGATATTGTCCGACGTCTGACGAACGTCAAGGAGGTCTCGGTGTCGCATCAGCATGGTTACCCGACTCACAATACGTATTAACATAAGTTTATTGACGGATTTGATTTTATATCTATCTTCAATCTATAATATCTATATCTAGTACGGGATGTAAATCCCATGGTTTTTGAATCTATATCTAGTACGGGATGTAAATCCCATGGTTTTTGAATCTATATCTAGTACGGGATGGTAATACCATGGTTTTGAATCTGTATCTAGTACGGGATGTTAATCCCATGGTTTTGAATCTATATCTAGTACGGGATGTTAATCCCATGGTTTTGAATCTATATCTAGTACGGGATGGTAATCCCATGGTTTTGAATCTATATCTATATCTAGTACGGGATGGTATTCCCTTGGCTTTTAAATCTATAGTTTTGGTATTAAAAACTATTTTATATCTAGTACGGGATGGTATTCTCATGGCTTTCAATCTATAGTCTTATGTAATAAAAACTATTTTATATCTAGTACGGGTTAATATTCCCATGGTTCTCAATCAATATTTTTATGTATTAAAAATATCTACTGTTATATTGGATGGTAATTCCCAATGGTTTTCAATATATAGTTTTATGTATTAAACTATACTCTGTGGTATTTAACTAAACTTTGCTTTTAGGAAAATAAGGGTTTTTCCTAGGATAACTGAACTGTTCTTAATTAGACCGTGTAACCAATGGATAACTAAACTATACTTATAAGAAAATATGGGATTTTCTTGGATAACAAACTTTTCGGAAAACTAAAGGAAACTTGTACATTTTCAGAAAACAAACATCTTATGAACTCACCAGCTTTTTGCTGAATTTCAAACTGCTTGTATTCTCAGGTCCACATTAGACAGGTACCAACAATCCTTTTGGCGAAGACGGAGTACATAGAAGACACGTCTTTACTTTTGTTCATATGATATGTATATGTATAACGCATGTAACTCTTTGTTTTCAGACAATGTAAATGAATCTATGTAATGTAAAGTTTTGTGTTTACTATGCTTATTATGTACATTGGTTGCGATATTCATGACGTCCTTCGCCCCGGAACGTTTCCGCCTTTGGTTTCGGGGTGTGACAGATTGGTATCAGAGCCCTTGTTTAAAGTGAACTAGTATACCAAACCTTACATGGTATAAGACTATAAACACTAAGGGGCCTAAGTGCTCTGAACTAAAAGTATACCTTAAAATATAAGTATTTTTAAGAGTATACAAGTATACTTAACCGTCGAAATCCGTAACTGCAAGTAGAACAAAACATAAGTAAATGGGTGTTGTACGCTACGGTTAAACCTGGGTAGTTATGTAGTCATGTCTAGGATCAATATAGCCTGGCCAACTATATTCATTCGAGACACAACCAACATGTGCTTGGGAGTGACTGTGGTATGCAGCATGCCTAAAACTTGCCCAATGCCCAAACAACGAGCCGTCGCTGCAGCGAATCATGAAATACTATGGGAGTATTTCTCGAGCCAAATCTATTATAGAAATTCTCATTCCAGCATTACTCCTCAATCATTCCTTTAGCGATAGTTTATCTGCTTTGATAACTCTTTCCTACTTTATCGCTTAATAGAATGCTATATCTGTCTTAATGAGATATCCTCTGATCCATATCTTTTGATTCAATTCAGAGGACTTATGATCCTCTCTTTCCTGATCTTTTTAGATCAAGATGCCTCCAAGAAAGAGACCCAGCTCAAAGAACAACAACAACCCTCTGCCGCCACCTCCTCCCCAATTTGATCATGTGATGTTCCAAGCAGCTGTTACTGCCGCAGTGGCAGCCGCCATGTCTCAAAGGAACCCCGGTGGCCCCGGTGGTTCAGAAGGTGGTCCCCAGCCCCTAAACCAAGATGATAACCAAGGACACCAGAAGGAGTGTTCCCATAAGGACTTTATGAACGCAAAACCCACACCCTTCGATGGCACTGGAGGTGTCATTTCCCTAACCCGATGGTTCGAGAAAATCGAATCTATCTTTGAAATTTGTGTCTGTTCGGAATCTGATAAAGTGAAGTTCGCCGCTTGTACCTTCACCGATAAAGCCTTGACTTGGTGGAACTGCCGAGTCAAATCCCTAACCCTACCCGTAGCCAATTCCATGGGTTGGGAGGCCATGAAAGAACTTCTGCTTGCAGAGTACTGCCCACGAGGCGAGATGCAGAAATTAGAACATGAACTATGGAACCTAAAGATGCAGGGTTCTGACTTAATCGCTTATACCTCTAGATTCGAAGACTTGGCGCTGCTCTGTCCAGGAATGGTTACTCCGGAGAGTAAGAAGATTGAAAGATTTATTTGGGGGCTGACACAGCCAAAAAAAGGGAATGTGTTGGCTGCAAAGCCAAACACTTTCGACAACGTTAAATGTCTGGCGCAAACCCTGATTGATCACGAAGATAACCTTGATGAGGAGACCACCACTCCTGAGCTGGTTAAGAGTAGTGGTGGAAGTAAAAAGAAATTCTGGAACAAGCGGAAGGCCCAAAGTATACAGGGATCCTCTAAGAAACAGCAAACGGTAGTAGTCCACGTTGCTACTGCCTCTGCTACTGTTTCTGCTGTTGGTTCCATTGCCCAGACTCCTACCAGCAGATATACCGGTACCCTTCCTTGGTGCAACAAGTGCAGCTACCATCACTGTACTCCTGGGCCATGTCGCGAACGTCTCTGCAACAATTGTGGCAAGAAGGGCCACCTTGCTCGAAACTGCAGAAAACCAGCCCAATCAACAAATCAATATTCCGGAGCGGGTGTCGGTCAGGCCTGCTATAATTGTGGTGAAGATGGGCACTTCAAGAGGAACTGCCCCAAAGTAGCAGCAACTAGCAACACTGGAAGAGTCCTAGCTATAGAACAAGTTGAGACAGCCGCCGATACCACAGTTGCCACAGGTATATTCTTCCTCGACAGCCCTTATAATTACAATCCTTTTCGATTATATTGTTGAAAGAGAATCTATTATTTATTCAATCAAACATCATCTTAACCTTAGTCCTCCATTAGTAACTGAAATGTCTACCGTCGAGGTGTCTAACAACGAGAAAGAGGATGTTAGCGATAGATTCATAGGCTGTACCCTTACCCCGGACGATCATTCTTTTCCCGTCGACCTAATGCTATTTTCCATAGAGAGTTTTGATGTTATCCTTGGGATTGATTGATTGAGTTCCAATTATGCGGATATCCTTTATTACGAAAAATCCATCCGTCTCAACCTTCCCTCTGGTCAGACTCTCACGATCCGTGGCGATAAGTTTAGCTCGAATCTTCATATCATTTCCTGCGTCAAAGCTCAAAAAGGCTTCCCAGAAGGGAGTGCCATAAATTCCTAGCCTATGTGACCATCGAGAAACAGGAAGTTGCATCCCCGAAGTCTGCAACTTTTCTGGTGTCTTTTCCCGAAGAGCTTCCAGGAATTCCTCCCGAGTGTCGAGTCGAGTTTCACATCGACCAAATTCCTGGAGCTACCCTCGTAACCAAGCCGCGTATCGATTAGCGCCAACAGTAATGCAGGAGTTTTCCAGTCAGCTATGAGATCACAGGAATGATGTTTCCAAAACAGCATTCAGGACTCGATATAGTCACTACGAAGATGTAGTGATGCCCTTCGGTCTAATCATTTTCTTTGACCATGTAGTAATCGAAGAAGGCATGTTACCTTCTGAAACCTGAATCCCGAGGTACATAGAACTTTTTGAAATCCTCATTAGGATCAATCCCGTAGCCAACAAACTCCGACTACCCTCAGAAACTTAGCAGCATCCATCCGGTATTTCACGTCTCTGGTCTTAAGAAGTGTCTACCCGATGAAACCACAGTAATCTATTTGATGAGACCGAAATCAATGGAAGTCTGAACTTCATGGTAAAACCAATAAAAAACATAGATCAAGAGGTTAAACGTATGAAACAATCCGTATCCCGATAAGTGAAAGGTTCCCCGAAATGGCATGCGAGAATCCAAATTCACTAGGAAGCGTGATGATCCAATAGAACAGAAGTATCCGTATTCTCTTTCCAAATTCGCGAGTCGCATCTAAAGTTTGAATTTCGGGACGAAATTCCCACTAACGGGGGGATAATGTGACAACCCAAAGTTTGTTCCGTCGTCGTAACCCGGTTCCATTAATAAAGTCGTTACGTTCCAAAATTTTCCGTTAACTTTGTTTTCATTTAATTTGTTTGCGACTTCTATTTAAATTTCATAAGTGTCGGGATACATTTTAATTCATTAAAATATTTTCTATTTTCATTTAGAAAATATTTAGTTTCATCTAAGTCATAATTACGGTAAATTAATCGGGTGCGACCAAAAGCCTCGTCTAACGTCAGTATCGGGTAGAATTCCACCGTGACCCAAACTTTGAGCATATATAAAGTTGAGAGAGCCTCATTTGAAACCTTTTCCACACTCTCTCTCTCTACTCTCTCTCTACTTTCTCTCTCTAAAACTCGAAATCAAGCAAAAATCATCCAAATCAAGCTCCAAACCATCAAGGTAACTACCCTAGCTCCTAGTATAACACCTTTGGCCTTCAAATTCGTGAAATATATGAGGAATAGGACCATAAACATGTGTTTACGGTCCTAGAACCTCCTTAGGCCTTGAACACATGTAATAAGGGGTTTTGAGCCTTAAAACCCTTCCAAACCTCATTTGGAGCTTAGATATGACTAAGGGACTTATTTGCATGGACTTAGAATACCTTTAACTCATCATTTGGGGCATAAGAATGAGTTTACGGTCCAAGCACATGCTTGGACCGTAAACACCTATTCTTGGGGAGTAAACTCAATTTAAGGTGTTAGTTTGCCCCTAAACACCTCCAACAAGCTTCCATGAGAGTATAGAACCTTATAATCCTTCAAGAAATGCACCAAAACTTACACAAATGGGACAAGCTTGAGTTTACGGTCCAAGAACATTCTTAGACCGTAAACTCATCTCCTTAGACCTTAAACTCATCCAGTGGGTGTTAAACTGGCCTTAACACCTTGTATGGTTTAGAAATGGGTCTAGAACTTAGTATGCTTGACTTTCAACCACCAAAACACATGAATCATGGACAAACATGAGTTTACGGTTGTAAACTCATGTGTTTAAGGTAGTAAACTCCCAAGAACATCTTCATAGACCGTAAACTACTTTTCCAAGGTCAATTCAAGTCCCAAACATTTCCTAAGCCATGGAATCAACCCTAGAACCTTCCTATGTGCATTGTAATGACCTAGGACCACCAAAACATCAAGGGATTGAGTGTGGGGGAGTTTATGGCCGTAAACTCCTAGTTTACTGCCGTAAACTCCATTAAACGGTCCATATGTGAGTTTAATCCATTCCTATGCCCTAGATTTGATCCTAGCCAATTTTCCCAAGTGATATAAGGCCATTTAGCATCATAGAACACCCCACCATGAGTTTATGGACGTAAACTCATGGGGAGAGGGTCATTAGGGCCGTAAAACCTCTTATGAGTTTACTCTTGAGGATTAAGCTCCATATCCAAGCCTTATACATCCTTAGATGTCACCCGGGTCACTCCAAAGACTTATTTTGAAGTGTTTTCGCGTCTTGGAGTGTATAATCTTATCTAATTAGTGATTCAAAGTCTAATTAGATACAATTGTGTATCATTTCATATTACATAGGAACCTTACGCGTTATCAAGCCCCGATCTGACATTTAGCATCCTAGACGACACGTTCTTCGACTGGTGAGTTCATACCCCTAAGCCTTTTTCCGTGTTTTCCAATGTTTTTAGGGGGGAATACAAGCAAATTATAAATGTTTTCAAAACCTAAAACTGATGTAATTCTATATTTATCTGGCTAACTTTTAGATATCTTTACCCCTTATGTATTATGCTGAGCATAAGGGATGTTTTTATCGATTATAACTACATGGATTTCAGTAAAGGAAACAAATCAAATCAATCAAATTATTATGGGAATAATTTGGGATCTTTAGTTCTTACTTAACAAGCACAGATTTATGTAAAGCTTTTAGATAAACTATGTCTGATTCAGTTTATCTCTTTTTAAGTTAATTTAGAGTATTTTTCCAGATAATTCCATTGTATTTAACTGTTTTCACTGTATTATGTTTCAAAAAGATTAGTATGTTTGATAACGTCTGAAAACACTGTGAGTAATTTAATACTAGCTTGTGAGATTCGTCATTACCCATTGGGATATCAGTAAATCCTCCCCGGAAGTGTAACCAAAGTCTCCAAGAGGGAGAGCGTGGAATTTGTGAATAGATCTATTCGGGACTGACAATCCCACACCTAAACTACTAGCTACAGTTACGCGGGCACGCCTGGGGTGACAAATTTTGGATATCGTCCGACTTCTGATGAACGTCAAGGAGGTCTCGGTGACGCATCAGCATTGTTACCCGACTCACAATACGTATTAACATAAGTTTATTGACAGATTTGATTTTATATCTATCTTCAATCTATAATATCTATATCTAGTACGGGATGTAAATCCCATGGTTTTTGAATCTATATCTAGTACGGGATGTAAATCCCATGGTTTTTGAATCTATATCTAGTACGGGATGGTAATACCATGGTTTTGAATCTATATCTAGTACGGGATGTTAATCCCATGGTTTTGAATCTATATCTAGTACGGGATGGTAATCCCATGGTTTTGAATCTATATCTATATCTAGTACGGGATGGTATTCCCTTGGCTTTTAAATCTATAGTTTTGCGTATTAAAAACTATTTTATATCTAGTACGGCATGGTATTCCCATGGCTTTCAATCTATAGTCTTATAAAATAATAACTATTTTATATCTAGTACGGGTTAATATTCCCATGGTTCTCAATCAATATTTTTATGTATTAAAAATATCTACTGTTATACTGGATGGTAATTCCCAATGGTTTTCAATATATAGTTTTATGTATTAAACTATACTCTGTGGTATTTAACTAAACTTTGCTTTTAGGAAAATAAGGGTTTTTCCTAGGATAACTGAACTGTTCTTAATTAGACCGTGTAACCAATGGATAACTAAACTATACTTATAAGAAAATATGGGATTTTCTTGGATAACAAACTTTTCGGAAAACTAAAGGAAACTTGTACATTTTCAGAAAACAAACATCTTATGAACCCACCAGCTTTATGTTGATTTTCAAACTGCTTGTATTCTCAGGTCCACATTAGACAGGTACCAACGATCCTTTTGGCGAAGACGGAGTACGTAGAAGACACGTCTTTACTTTTGTTCATACGATATGTATATGTATAATGCATGTAACTCTTTGTTTTCAGACAATGTAAATGAATCTATGTAATGTAAAGTTTTGTGTTTACTATGCTTACTATGTACATTGGTTGTGATATTCATGACGTCCTCCGCCCCGGAACGTTTCCGCCTTTGGTTTCGGGGTGTGACATCATTGGACAAGAATTTGTTTAAGTTTGATAGATGAAATGTAGGATGTATGTTATTTAGTTCATGCGGTAATCAAAGCTTGTATCCTACCGGGCCGATTCTGGCAAGGATCTCGAATGGCCTGATATATCTTGGATTTAGTTTCCCACGTTTTCCAAAACATATTAACCCTTCCAGGGTGAGACCTTCCATAGAACCCGGTCTGCAACCTAAAATTCCAAGGGCTTCCGTCTCTTGTCCGCATAACTCTTTTTTCTATCTTTTGAAGCTTTTAGCCGTTCTCGGATTTGGACAATCCTCTTGGTCGTCTCTGTGACGATTTCCAGGCCGGTGAGAGTGTTGTCAGGTACTTGTCCTTTAGCTAGTTGCGTGTCGCCTACTTCGGCCCAACACAGAGGTGATCTGCACTTGCGACCGTAGAGGGCTTCGAATGGAGCAACCTTGATGCTAGTGTGATAGCTATTGTTGTATGAGAACTCGACTAGCGGTAAATGGGTATCCCAGGCCTTACCAAAATCAATCACACAAGCTCTTAGCATATCTTCCAAAGTCTGAATGGTCCTCTCACACTAACCGTTAGTTTGTAGATGGTAAGCGGTACTCATGTCTAGTCTCGTCCCTATAGATTTTTGTAGTGACTGCTCGAATAGCGAGGTGAATCTACTATCTTTGTCAGAGATAATTGATATAGGTACACCATGCAGTCGTACAATCTCTCTGATGTATGTTCAAGCTAGTTTCTCCATCTTGTCAGTTTCTTTTATAGGTAGGAAGTGCGCGGATTTGGTTAGTCTGTCGACGATCACCCAGATGGTGTCAAGTCCACCCGCTGTTTTGGGTAACTTCGTTATGAAATCCATGGTCATCTTCTCCCACTTCCACTTGGGTATTTCGGTTTGTTGTAACAATCCCGAGGGCTTTTGGTACTCTACTTTGACTTTGGTGCAAGTCAGACACTTGCCTATATAGGCAGCAAATTCGGCTTTCATGTTCGGCCACCAATACAGTTTCTTGAGGTCCAGATACATATTGTCTGCACCGGGAGGCACAAAGTATCGAGTCTTATGAGCCTCATTGATGACAACGTCTCTGAATCCACCAAACTTCGGTGTCCAGATTCGATTCATGAAGTAACGAACTCCATCACCCTTGACTTCAAGGTTCTTATCCATTCCTCTTAAGGCTTCGCCAACCACGTTTTCTATTTTCAAGGCTTCCTTTTGAGCTTCCTTGATTTGCGTGGATAGGTGTGAATGGATTTTCATGGATAAGGATTTAACTCGGGTGCCCGATTATTCCTTTCAACTGAGGGAATCAGCTACTACATTAGCTTTTCCCGGATGATAACGAATCTTGCATTCATAATCGCTTAATAGCTCAACCCATCGTCTCTGTCTCATGTTGAGTTATTTTTGGTTGAGAATGTGCTGAAGGCTCTTATGATCGGTGAAGATTGTGCATTTTGTGTCGTAGATATAATGTCTCCAGATCTTTAGGGCGAAAACGACTGCTCCTAGTTCTAGGTCGTAGGTAGTGTAGTTGACTTCGTGCGTCTTGAGTTGCCTCGAGGCGTATGCGATGACCTTTCCTCGTTGCATGAGAAGACATCCCAAACCTTTGTTTGATACGTCACAGTAGACAACAAAGTCTTCTATTCCTTCTGGCAGGGATAATATAGGTGTGCTGCATAGGGCTTGTTTCAACGTCTGAAACGTAGTGTCTTTCTTTTCTCCCCAGTTTTAGGTTACACCCTTCTATGTCAAGGCAGTAAGTGGTTTGGAAATCTTCGAGAAGTTTTGTATGAATCTTTAGTAATAGCCTGCAAGGCTCAAGAATTGTTGGATTTCTGTTGGAGTTCTTGGTGCTGACTAGTTCTCGATTGCCTTGATTTTGGAAGGGTCCACGTGTATCCGCTCCTTGCTGACCATGTGACCAAGGAAATCTTCTTTCCGAATCCAAAATTCACACTTTGAGAATTTTTCGTATAGTTTCTCTTTCCTTAGTGCTTACAAGATCTATCAGAGGTGTTGACTATGTTCTTCTTTGGTCTTTGAATAGATGAGTATATCGTCTACGAACAGAATCACAAATTTGTTTAGGAAAGAACGACATACTATGTTCATTAAATCCATGAACACCGCCGGTGCATTTGTTAATCCAAAGGGCATCACTACAAACTCATAGTGACCATAACGAGTTCGGAAGGCCGTCTTGGGGACATCTCCTTCCAGGACTCGCAGCTGATGGTACCCAGATCTTAAATCGATCTTTGATAAGTAGCTTGCTCCTTGGAGTTGGTCGAACAGATCATCTATGCACAGTAGAGGATACCTGTTCTTGATCGTGAGTTTGTTCAGTTCTCGGTAGTCGATGCACATGCGAAAGGATCCATCCTTCTTCTTCACGAATAGGACTGGTGCTCCCCAAGATGAGAAGCTTGGCTTGATAAATCCTTTATTGAGTAGTTGGTTTAGTTGGTTGGATAATTATTGCATCTCTGCCGGGGCTAGACGGTACGACGATTTTGCTACTGGGGTAGCTCTGGGAAGCAAGTCGATCCTGAACTCGACTTGACGTTCTGGGGGAGCTCCTAGAAGATTTTCAGGGAAGACCTCGGGGAAATCGCAGACTTCTGGAATGTCTTTGATGTCTTTCGTTTCTTGTTCCTTATCTACCACATGGGCTAGGAAAGCATGGTATTCTTTGCGCAGGTATTTTTAGGCTTTGACGCAAGAGATGATTTGTAAATTTGTACCGGGTTTATCACCATAAATTATAAGAGTTTCACCATTTGGCAGATTAAGGTGAACGACCCTTTCGTGACAAAGTATATCGGCATGGTGAAGGCTTAACCAATTTATACCGATGATGACATCAAAGCTTCTTATAGTGATTGGCATTAGATCGATTTAAAACGAGTGTTCATTTAAATCTAGCTTGCAGCCTATGTACATATCGTTTGTGCTTTCTGTTTTACCGTTTGCCATTTCTACTGGAAATATCTTATTAAGTGATTGGGGGTTTTGCTTAAATAAGTGTTTGAATTCATGGTTCACGAAACTCCTCTCCACACCACAATCAAAAAGTATGCATGCATAAGCGCCATTGAGGAGAAATGTACCCGTAACCACCGTAGGATCAGCTATTGCTTCGTTCTGCCCTATTGCTAACACCCTTCCTACACCGCCAGTATTCCTTGAAATAGGGTAGTCTCTTTTGTAGTGCCCAGCTTCGCCACAACCATAACATGCCTGGCCCACCCCGACTCCAAGAACTTGGGTGATTGGTTGTGTTGGTGCCTTATAGAAACGGGCAGTGTGCCCTTTCCTGTTGCAGTTAATACAGTGCATCATCCTACAATTTCCGATGTGATGGTAATTGCATGTGCTGCACTTTGGTAGGTTTCCAGCATATTGCTTTGCTGGTGCAGGAGTGACAGGGACAGCGGTGGGAGTAATAGCGGCATGAACTGTCACTAGCTGCTGTTTCTTGGAAGGTTCTTGCGAAGGTTGACCCTTCCTCTTGTTCCAAAACTTCTTCCTGTTGTTGTTGTTGGTATCATTGATTTTAATATTCGATACATCGATCAGGAAAATTTGACCTTAACAAAGGTCTAGAGTACATCAATGAAAATGGGAAAATTTGACCGCATTCAGGCCCTCGAATTGTGTACTCACAATCCGCCGAGCATACATACAGAGTAGCACCAACGCTCACTCGATAAGTATATATGCATAACAGAAGAATCATGCGCTCTACTCCGAGCGGGTGGTACGTTGCAGACCACGGCATGTCGTGGAAGTCCGAGCTCGATTTACTTGATGTTCAACATCGATGACACGCCTCTCCATTGCGGCTTGGTTCTTCCGAAACTCCCTTACTTCAGCTCTAGCAGTGGTAATGTCTTTCTGGAGGGAAAAGGTGTGCTCTATAATGCGATCATGTTCTTTGTCCAGGCGACAAAGACGTACCGCAGCGATCTGGGCAGTGCACCAACGTCCAGCATTTGGCTGGCGTTTATCCGTGTTTGCTCACCTAGATTGGCGATGCGACGAACCATGACAGGGAGTGCCCTGTCCGCTGAACCCCCGTTACGGAGGTCATAAAAGCCTTGCGCCATGCTGTAGGGTGGACATTGTCCTTGTTCCCTGCTCCATTGTTTCAGATCTACAGCCTAGAGGGGCACCGAGCTCTGAAAGTCTCGCTAGAGGTCTGGTACTACCTGGGGAGGATTGTAGACCTCAGGTTCGGAGTCAGTGCCCTCATCATCGGCATCCTCTTCCTCTTCTTCGGGATCCTTGTCTGGCTCCTCCGCGGAAATCTCTTCGGGGTCCTCTTCTGGATCCTCCTCAATCCAACCCCCATTGCCTTGGTTTGGGTAGTAGTGACCCGGGGATGTGAAATCCTGCCATTTTGCCTGATCGAGAATAGAGATACGAGAATTATATAGAATTTGAGTGTAAGAAGAAAATTTCATGATAAGACCTACACCGAGTCTTCTATAATTACCTAGTGTATACGAATTACATACAATTGAGATTGAATGGACCGTTGGATAAGTAGTTTCACTCCATGCCCACATCCAAACAAGGAAAAGAGATTAAAGCGAAAACATAAGTCCTAAGCCCATGCAACCTCACTCATGTGTAACCTTGAAGTATGCACTTTGCAATTATAGCCTTGTCAGCGAAGGTTTTTAGTTGTTATAAGTTTAATTTTTATTCTATTTGACGATCCTAATCCTAACAAAACGTCGGCGTTTACTCGCTTGTTATAGTTTTTATTTTGTCATAAATACTCCTATAGCATTTAAATTTGAAATTTTAATATTAGTGTTACTTTAGTAAGTTTTTGACTTGTTGCTTACTATGACTATTCCCCGACATACGTTGGTCATATCTCGGAAAAATATAGTTGATCAGGCTATATTCATCCTAGATCTGATCACATACTCCGAGGTTTAACCATAGTGTCCAACATGTGATAATGCTTTTGTATGCTTCTAACTATGACATTAAACTGTTGCATGCATGTATTTGTACGTTTATGAAAACTAGCATTTTAATTAAATGAAGTATGGTAGGAGTGAAAGTGTTTTGTCAGAGGGTTTTATTCCCTTTGAATTTATAGTTTGTATATCTTATGTTGTTCGATATATTTAGTTCACTATAAACAATGCTCTGATACCAATCTGTCACACCCCCAAACCAGAACGGCGGAATCGTTCGAGGGCGGATGACTTCATGTATCATAACAGTTGAATAGATAGTAAAGAAAGCAAACACAACCATCATAAATATAATTTAAAAAGTTACATTGTTGATTGTATTACATATTTTAAAAGAAATTACATTATGATAATATAATAACTTTGAAATTGACGCGTTAGCATCCCTTCCCAAATGCAGTTGTTACTTGTATTACTGAATCCCTGAGAAATACAAGTAGTTTTGAAAAAGTGTCAACAATTATGTTGGTGAGTTCATAAGAATTTTTGTATAAGAATTGTATGCCTTTTTGTATAAAGCGATTGTGTTTGTATCTAGAAAATCCAATATTTTCCATAAATGAATAGTAGTTTTTAAATGATTCAATAACGAAATGCGTAAGTATTTTCTATACCTAAAATAGTGTAAGTAGATTTATATATGTATATAAAATCACTAAGGCATTTGATAGCCTCGTAAATCAAATGTTTTAATACTTCATGCGAGTTTTATAAATGTACTATTGACCAGACTGCTTGTTACAACGTTCTTCAGGTGTTGGAATGATATGACATTTGTAAAAAAAAATGTTACTCTATGTATTTGACATTTATACACCAAATGTAGATAAAGTATTTAAAACTATATGTAACGATTTGCATTTTAACATAAGATTTTCTTGCGTTTCACTTGTATTTCTCCCCCTAAAATATAGTAAAAGCGTGAAGATATGGGGGTATGAACTCACCTAGAAAGATTGATGATTTGAAGAAAACGAGATTTGTTGCGAGCAACACTATGATTGGAAGCAAGTGAGTTTCTCGGGTATTTCGAAGCTTCGGACCTTCGTCGGTACTTGGATACGTAATCGGGGTGTCAGGGTAGTCTCGAGGGGCTCGAAAGTGAAAAGTGGGAGAGAAAGGAGGTAAATTAACAAAAATGGCCGACACCCTCGCATCCTTTTTATAGGGGTGTGAGAGGCTTCGTACGCTTGGCATACTCCGGAGTTACGCGAGGCATACGTCATGCATGAAGCCTTCCTCGTTTGTCGGACTTCGGATGGGACGGGGGTAGGGGCGTAGGGGAGACGTGGCTGATCCGAGACCCCGTATGACTACGCTGGACGTACTCCGAAGTTACGTCGGGCGTAACCCTCCTCTATTTGTGTGCCTCAAACTTCTAAAATGTGTAACTTTAGCATACGAGCTCCGTTTTTGACGTTTTTTATATCCACGCGTAGGTGAAAATATACTCTACAACTCTTGTTTTGACTTCGTCGGCAAATTTTGATTTTATTTTTAATTATATATTTTTAATAGGCCAAGGACACAAAAAGTCCGTTAAAAATACACAACTTTTTCATCTGATATCTGTTTTCATCAGACTTTTTATCGTTGTGCTACTATTGATGAGATCTTCGATTCTCGTTTAGGTTGTGTCGGCTAACTATCGCTCGATCTCAATTTCGAGTTTTAGCTGTCTACCACTACTCCGAAACTTAGAAAAATCCTAACTTCCTCATACGAAGTCAGATTTGGACGTTCTTTCTATGTATCTTCACGTTTAAAGATATCTACGACATTCGTTTAGGTACTTAAGGCTAAAAAGTATTTTATTAAAATTTCGCGTTTTACGCTTTAATAGTTTATTACCGGTTTTGCTGCGGATTTTCGATTGGTCATAATTTCTTAATTAAAACTCGGATTTTTGTGTTCTTTATATTTCTGAAAACATAGTTACAAGATCTAATACTTTATGTATCCCAATTGAGACTTTTGATATTTTCATTTCTGACGCTATTTTTATTTATTTACTAATTCAAAATAGATTACAATATTTGGCTTATGTCATTACATTGACTTGAAATACCGGATTGTCACAGCTTCTTTGATCCGTACACAACACATATATAAACTTAATTGTGACAATGAAAACATTATCATATGGAATGTGATCGGTACAAAACACATATATAAACGAGACGAGTAGAATACCACCACATGACTTCATTACATAATAATTATCAAGGTTTTATTAATTACTATATAAATAATAGGTGTATTCAAAAACCATACTTAAGATCATTCACTTTCAACAGTGGCTGTCATAATTGGGTTATTTTGCTTGCCCCCATCATAATTGATTGCTTTATGGAGAATGATTGATTGAATGGGATTTGTATGCGATTTGAAGTTGATATATCACAAACCGACTTTATACATATCAGTGGGTAAACGAGGGCCAAAAAGAACATCAAGTGGTGTTGCTTTGCCATTAGTCGCCCCCATGCTTTCAGTCATATCAACAGGTTCGTCTGATGGTTTTTTGAGCACAAACTGTTGTATCAAATGAGCTAGCGTTAAACCCAAAACCTGAAGGGCAAATAAAACACCAGGGCGATTCTTCTACCACTACCAAAAGGAAGCAATTCATAATGGTTTCCCTTGACATCGATATCCTTCTGACTGGTCAAGAATCTCTCAGGCTTGAATTCTGTGGGATCAGACCATATATTTGGGTCACGTTGCAACTTCCAAAGATTTACCAAAAGACGAGTTCCTTTTGGAATGTTGTAGCCACCCACAATGCAGTCATCCAGTGACTCGTGAGGAACAGCGAGAGGTCCAGCTGGGTATAATCGTAATGTTTCTTTGATGATGGCATTGAGGTAGATAAGTTCTTTAGGTCTGACTCCTCCACCAATCTGTCCCTTCCAACATGCTCATCAATTTCATCTTGCGCAATTTTTAATGTTTTTGGGTGGTTGAGCAACAATGATAAAGCCCAGGTTAATGTCACAGATGTCGTGTCAACGCCTGCTAATAGGATTTGCTGTGAACAGGAGTTTACACAAATTAAACACTCGTGGATTAGGTTCTATACTTAAAAGGCTGAAGAAATATTTAATGTAATCACGAAACAATGAGATAAAAAGTTTGAGTTTACTAGACTTGTCGCTTTGATAATTGTATCATGGTCAAAACCCGGGAATTGATCTTCAGAAGCACCTCGAAGAATGGAAATTAGCACATGCATAAAGTCTTGGTTCGCTTCATGTTGTTGTATAGACTTAATCTCCTGCTTGTGCTCCTTTAACCATCGGTCAAATATATTGTCCAAATCCTTCCAAGTATTCTTCATCACTTTTTTGTATCCACCCACGTCCCACTACAACAGTCGGACCCTGTGCAGAAGAAGATTTTAGACCCTATGGAGACGACAAGTCGTCGGCATAGTGTATGGCGACGACAAGTCGTCGGACAAAAGTCGTCGGCACAGGCGTGTCGGCATAGGTCTGTTAGGTCGTCGGCATAGAAGTCGTCGGTATAGCTAGCTCTATTGCGACGACATGTCGTCGGCACAGATTTTGTCAACGACATTTTCGGCGGAAAAAAATAATGTTTTATTAAAATCCTATGGCAACGACTAGTCGTCGGGATAGCTATGGCGACGACAAGTCGTCGGGACAAGTTGAGGCTATTACGACGCCTTGTCGTCGCTAAAGGGTTTTATCAGTTAACGGTTATGGACCTATAGCGACGACTAGTCATCGGGATAGCTACTGGTTGTTTTTTTTAGCTTTATAGGTTTTGTGCATTACCAATCCTGCATTTTTAACAAATCCAAAAAACATTGCAGCATATATCAATTGAAATACATTAACTAGGTACCATTGTTCAAATTCAAAACATCAAATTCAAGTTTAATATTACAATAAGTAGTTAACTAACATTGTTCATAATACTAAAAAAACATCAATCATCATTATCATAATCGTCTTCTCCTTCTTCTTCTTCTCCTTCTTCTCCTCCTTCTTCTTCTCCTTCTTCTTCTCCTTTTCCTTCTCCTTCTCCTTCTTCTTCCATCCTTTCGGCAAATTGTTGAGAGCTACTTGCTTGTGTGTTATAGTTGAATAGAAAGTTAGGAAATGGTGGTGGTTGGAAGTTCGGAATACAAGCCGCCAATGATGCATTATATTGTTGCAAATATTCTTGCATTTGTTGTGCATCGAATTCGGATTGAGATTGGGGTTGAGATTGGGACGATTTGGAAGTGGAAGGCCGTTCATTTGGAATTAAACCGAAGTTGGCGGTTGGTCTCCTACCCACCCTGCGAGCATGTCCACGTCTCGTCCCAAGGGCACGTTCTAAACATTCTTCCTCGTTTACTTCTCCTCCTTCCCCAACCTCGTTTTGCATTTTCTCATATTCATTTTGAATTTTCTCCGAAAATAAAGAAAACAATTAACATACGTTAATTAAAACAAACAACTAAACTTAAACATTCAAAAAATAATAATATTCCTTAAACAAGAAACTATAATTAATAATAATATATTTAAACAACATATTCATTTCGTTTATCACTTACCTAGTCTTCTTCTGCTCGACTTGTACACCAACCGAACCTTCTTTGTAGCGCATTTGTCTCCAGCCCTCAATATGCTGCGGCTTGATTCTCATTTGTTCCTATAATAAGTGAAAAAACAATAAATGTATTTGTACAAATGTTAATAACAATTTTAAATAATACTAATGTATTTTATTACCTCTAAATAACGTCGTTGAGCATACGGTCTACATCGTGAGCACTTGTGTGTGGAAGTTTAGACCTAGTAACTTTATTTTTTTCCGACGTGCATATGTATTCCTCGGTCAAAAACAACAAATCAATTATATCGTTCCAAGCTTGGGCGGTCCAATCATCCGGTGGACGTCTTCTTGCCCTTTCCACATTACGATATCCATCAACTCTATCAAAATGTTTTTTTATCTGATACTTGCTCTCTCGATAAGCTCTTTGCATATCTGCTTGGATACCCGCTCGAAGGGGTTCCCACAAGTTTGTGCCCCGATACCTATCAATATCAAAATAAGTCTGCAAAAGGAAAAACATATATGATTAGTAAAAAAATATTTAATAAGTGTAAAATTCAATACATATAAATGTATTGTATATTTACCTCTAGCTCGAGATATAAATCAACTTTGTACTTGGCAGGAACACGACGCCAAGTATGATAATGCAACAGTACCTTTGATCCCACCAGATTTGAGATCAGTCTGACAAACATTTGCCCGTTGTCCCCTATAAATCGATACGTCCGCCCGGAGATATCAATTAGCAATTCCAAAGGCTTACACTTGTTTTTTTCATACACGTCATACAAATTTAAGTTTCTCCCTTTGCCACGCACATTCATATTCTTCGCTTGTGCTATATTTACATATACAATTGGAAATTTAGAAATTTAAAACATTAATATATCTAATAATTAAAAATTTCATATAACTTACAAGATTGGCAACCCGATGGTACACCGCGTGCAATCCCGTGTGGAGGTCTATCCCCACCGTCTCCTCCGTGTCCCCTCGCGACTTCTGCCATCTGTTTAACAAATATTATAAACATTCAGAATATATAATAAAACTACAAATAAGCAACATTTCAAAATTTAACAAATATTATAAGCAATCAGGACATATAATAACAATAACATACCGTCAATCAGATTCATCACTAGAACAATATACATGTACAACATCATCATCACTGTCATAGTTTTCATTATTTATTTCTTCATCTGAAGAGTACGTATCATCATCGTCATTTTCATCGTTAATGAAATCGTCGTCGTTTATATTAGGAGCAGCATTCCTCTTAGCAACCACACTTGATTCACCAACTTCACCTAAATTCGTCTGCATAGGTAAGGTGCCTAAGTCGACAACCAAGGTAAAATCAGTTGATTGAGTGTTGTTCACAACATCTATCTCATTCACAACACCGATACTTGGATGATTCCAAAGTTTTCGATGATGAACCTCTTCCATAACTCTCCAGTAATTGTTTTGAGTGGGATCTTGGAGATAAAATACTTGTTTAGCTTATGTGGCTAAGATGTATTGTTGATCATCAAACCACGTTTTACCGACATACCATTCATGACTGGTATCGATAAGAATCATATTATTTATAGTCTTTAAACGTCCATTACGTAATGAGGCATTGAACCATTTACCACGAAAGAGTACAACTGATTTATCATATAAATAATGCAACTCTATGATCTCCTCTAATTGACCATAGAATGGTGTACCGTCTTCTTCGAATGTAACAACACCACTATATTGAGTAGTGCGTCGGAGATCACGACTATTCACGACAAATCGGACACCATTTACTATGCATGCAGTGTACGAATATGTACGCAACGGACCATATGCCAACGCCTTTAATTCGTCAGTACAATCCGTAGGCACATCTTTTTGGAGACAATAAATCTGTAAGGAAATATAAGATTATATGTTTAAGTAATAACTTAGTTTTACATTATAAATATATAACATACTTACCTTTTCTTTGAACCATGAAGGAAATTCCTTTTTGAAATCACTTTCAGGCAATTCTAATTTGAATTCACTGAATATGGGACAAAATAATTAGAATATTTAAAACACTATCGAAAAGGTAGTTAATAGATTAGAAACTTATGATTTGTAGCTTTTCATCTCATCCTCATCGCAATTGTTTAGTACAAACCAATACAATGATTTTTTGGCCTCGTTACAAAGTTCAGCAATTTTCTTAGCCGACATTGTTCGACATTGTGATGAGAAGACAGAAAATTGCCTTTTTGGAAGGCCGAGATCATCATTTCTATCAGCACGGTTAAATTTAGTTTGCATACCCTCAAGATACATAGAGCAAAATGTCAAAGCTTCGTCTGCAACATAACCCTCTGCTATTAAACCTTCTGGTTTGGCTTTGTTTCTGACATATTTTTTAAGTTTTTTCATATATCTTTCAAAAGGATACATCCATCTCATGTGTACAGGCCCTCCAAGAATGGCTTCATCAGGTAAATGAAGAATAAGATGAATCATTATGTCGAAAAATGTTGGAGGATATATCAACTCAAGATTGCGTAAGATCTTCACCACTTCTGTTCTGGCATTTCTGATGTCGTTAACATCCAATGACCGTGCACAAATTTTTATAAAGAATGTACATAGGTCAATGATTGTTCTTGAAACATTTGGTGGGAGACATGCTCGAACCCCTATAGGTAGCAATCATTGCATGAGGACGTGATGATCGTGAGACTTCAGCCCAACCAAATTTGATTCAGTATCATTAACCTTCTTCTTAAAGTTCGATCCAAAACCATCAGGTAGTCTCACTCCTTTAATGAATTGACAGAAACGTTGTCGATCAATCGGTTTGAAAGAGTAAGAAGCATGTGGGAGTATTTCCTTCTTCTTGTTTTCTTCCTTGTTGTGTTTCTTCATCTTCTTGACTTTCTCTTTTGGCCATTGATCTGGTCTAATGCCCATATTTTTCAAGTCAATTCTTGCTTCTTTTTTGTCTTTGCTTTTATCATTCATCAGTGCAGTATTCAACACACTCTCATTCACATTCTTTGAAATATGCATAACATCAAAATTGTGTTTTAGGTCGAGGGAAGACTAATACTCAAGCTCAAAGAAGATACTTCGTTTTGTCCAATTTAACTCTCTCTTTTTCCTTTCATCCTCGTGCTTTCTTTTTTTGCCCCCATAATCAGGATGTTTCCCTGGAATTCGATCAGAGAGACAATTTACTTGCTTTAATATAGTTGCATTACTGAATCTTCTAGGACGCGGTCTTGTCTCAGGTTGACCATCAAACAATAGACTCTCCCTCCAACTATGGTTTATATTCAAGAATCGTTTGTGACCAAAGTAAGACATCTTGTCGGTCACATAAATGGAAGATGTGTCTTCGTTACAAGTAGGGCATGCTAAATAACCTTGACCACTCCATCCAGATAGACTACTACGTGCTGGGAAATCATTGATAGTCCATAACAACATCGCACGCATATTGAATACAGTGTTGGTTGATGCATCTCTCATTTGGAATCCTTCGAACCACAACATTTTCAACTCATCCACCAAAGGCCTCAAGTAAACATCAATGTCCTTTGCGGGTGATCTAGAACCAGGAATCAACAAAGTTAGCATGAAAGAAGACTCTTTCATACATATCCATGGTGGTGTATTGTAGGAAGTCAATATAACCGGCCAAATACTATAATTGTGATTAAAGTTGCCAAATGGATTAAAGCCATCAGCAGCTAAACCTAGACGAACATTTCTAGGTTCTTTGGAAAACTCTGGATATCTCTTATCAAATTCTTGCTATGACTTCCCATCTACCGGATGATACATCATACCATTCGTTGATCTTCCAGTATTATGCCAAATCATATCTTTAGCTGTGAATCTGGAACTATACATCCGTCGAAGTCTTGGAGTCAAAGGAAAGTACCGCAACACTTTTTGTGGTACTCGCTTCCCCTTTGTGGTTGTGTCCACCCA
Organism: Lactuca sativa; assembly: GCF_002870075.4. Classification (NCBI taxonomy): domain Eukaryota; kingdom Viridiplantae; phylum Streptophyta; class Magnoliopsida; order Asterales; family Asteraceae; genus Lactuca; species Lactuca sativa. Next base: position 233,952,721 of record NC_056626.2, read on the forward strand.
TCTACTCTCGTTACAAATCGGGCAATTCTGCATGGAATCATTCTCCTTCCAAAACAAAGCACATTCATATTTGCAAGCATGGATGGACTCATATCCTAACCCTATCTTTCTCAAATTTTTCTTAGCTTCATAGTGTGAAGTTGGAATCTTGCTCTTCAGGAAAGCAACTCCTAGCAACTCTAAAAGTTGGTCAAATGAACTATTTGTCCATTTATTGATCACTTTAATATGCAACAACTTTGCCAAAAAGTTTAAAGAAGACATCTCACAATCAGGGTGTAACTTGATATTGAGGTGCTCAAATAAAGCATCAAATTCTGGGTCCATGCCTCGTCCTTCATCATCTGTATCTTCTTCATTTGTATTTTTTTCCGCCATAACATCATCAATTACATCAAACATCTCATTATTTGTTGGAATGTTTATTGGAGTCGAATTGTAGCCCAAATCTGAAACATAATGCTTCTCACCGTGATAAATCCATATAGTATACGATTTTAGAAACCCACGGTCACGTATATGGGCATAAACCGTACTCAACAACTGTCGATACATATTCACACACTTTATGCACGGACAATGCACTTTGTCTTCAGAGTCAACATGTTGCCTAGCAATCTTCATAAAGTTTTTAAGACCTTCCAAGAATTTTGGGGACGTTCGGTGTTCCCGAATCCAACTCTTATCGATCGTCAATACTGTTTAATTATAAAAAATTAGATTGTATACATAGTTACAATAAATGTACTTTTATTAGTTAAATACTTTTATATGTTGTTTACTCTCAATAAACATACTTTTATTAGTTTAAATATTTTTATATTTTCTTTTTATGTTGCTATTAGTAACGTTTGTTGATGTGCGATCTTCCTCAATCGGTAAATACTTTCACCTTGTTGATTTCTTTATCACCAACTTTTTTTGCAGCTTCCGACTATTTCTTTTGCTGCTGACTTTACATTATTTAACTGTATTATCAATGTTGGGTTGTTATTTACATTATTTAATTGGATTTTCAATGTTAGGTTGTTATGACATTTGTGAAATATGATAACGCAATATTACTCATATTAGGTTATAACCTGTGAAAACCATGGTTGATAAAAAAAAATTAATAGAATAGAATAAATAATTATTTAATCATATAATTGATAACAAATAATCTATTTTTAACCAAAATATGTGTAAAAATTACATTGTGCAAAATAACTCAACCAAAAATTTTAACAGATACATAAATAAAATTCGAATGCATGCGAAACACAAACATGACAATGCTTTTTAACTAAAAAGAAAATCTACCCATAAATTTTCTTTTAATTAATATGTTAATTGAAAAAGAAAGGGGTTTTGGAAAAAAAAAAAACTACAATACTCCAATAGGCCTTTTAAATTCTTAAAAACTATTTATTTGAAAAAACGTCTTTTGTGATGCTTTTAGCAAAATAATTTTTCTAAGGAAAAGTAATAATAGAGTTATTCATAAAATATCACAAAGGTTAATATTTCAAGATAATCATATTTTTTCTGGATTTTAAAAATATCTACCAACTACCAATTTCTTGAAAATCAGCCGTAAGTTTGTGTGAGCTACTTTTCATCTTAAATACTTATATTGAAATGTGAATTTCTTGTTCTGCGATTCATCAAAACAAAATTTATAATATAAAAAATGTTTATTATATAAAAAAAAAGCTTTATATGTTGACTTTTCTATTATGGAAAAAAAATATCAAATTTTTACTTATTTTTTGTTATTTCAACCTAAAACCGGTTACCAACGGTTAAATTAGGTGTATTCCACAAAGACCCTACATTTTATAGATTCATGTTTTTCATTATATATAAATATCTAACTAGGAGTACTAAACTTAATTTGGGTTACCATGAGGTTTAAGATATAACATGTTGTTAAAGATAAATTTTAGAGTTATGAATTCGTTTATGAATTTTGGGTTGGTTGAGGCTATTGAATATCTTTTACCATATTAGATTCAATCATGAATATCTTTTTGTGAGTGTTCTTTATATATTCACTATAGAATAAATTAATATGATTTATATTGGAATAATATTCATTATTCGAGTACGTTTGATGTATATACTATATTACGTTTTTTACAAATTAATATTTAATGATATTGTTAAATTGTGTTATTAGTTGGTATTTACACAAAAATTTATGGATGAACATCATAAAGACTATATTTGTATAAACTATACCATTAAATTGTGTTATATATAAAGACTATATATATATATATATATATATATATATATATATATATATATAACAATACAATTAGAAAAAAACAACAAACAACAACACAATCATATATATATATATATATATATATATATATATATATATATATAAACAACAAACAATTTCAACACAATTCAAATTCAATTTCAAAAAAATTAGAAAAAAAAAAACTAACATTTTATTCTTGTGATGTTCTATTTTTTTTTGCTAGTCAAAGAAGCAAGGTGGTGGCTGGTGGTGATTTCAGGCGGCAACACTAGGTGGTGGAAGGTGAGGCAGTCACTATATCGGTGGAGCTTCACCACCGATTGCTACACATAAAAAAAACCCCAAATTAAGGGTAAAAATCAATATCAAACAACAATAAAAAACAAATTAGGGGTAGAAACGACCTTGGATTGGATTAATCGCCGGAAATTGAAGCTGGGTAGCCGATTTCGTCGCTTGGGAGGAGAGGATGCAGAAACAATCGCTGTGTGCAAATGAAAGAAAGCTGCGTATATGTTTTAGGGTATACCCCTATGCCGACGACATGTCGTCGGCATAGGGTCGACATAAACGACGACGTATCATTTAATCCTCGAATAAAAATATAAATGTAAATTAAAAACCATGTGTTGCCGACTTGTCGTCGGTATAGGATGTTCAAAAACTACGTCGTTTTCTTTTTTTGGCATTTGGAATAAAAATAAATGAAAAATCCTTTTTTTCTTACCTATACCGACGACACGTCGTCGGTATATATTTTCATATTACCGCCAACATTTTCGTCATTCCCGCCTGACCTATGGCGACGACTTTGGGACGTTCGGTGTTCCCGAATCCAACTCATATCGATCGTCATTACTTTTTAATTATAAAAAATTAGATTGTATACATAGTTACAATAAATGTACTTTTATTAGTTAAATACTTTTATATGTTGTTTACTCTCAATAAACATACTTTTATTAGTTTAAATATTTTTATATTTTCTTTTTATGTTGTTATTAGTAACGTTTGTTGATGTGTGATCTTCCTCAATTGGTAAATAATTTCACCTTGTTGATTTCTTTATCACCAACTTTTTATGCAGCTTCCGACTATTTCTTTTGCTGCTGACTTTACATTATTTAACTGGATTATCAATGTTGGGTTGTTATTTACATTATTTAATTGGATTTTCAATGTTAGGTTGTTATGACATTTGTGAAATTTGATAACACAATATTACTCATATTAGGTTATAACCTGTGAAAACCATGGTTGATAAAAAAAATTAATAAAACAAAATAAATAATTATTTAATCATACAATTGATAATAAATAAGCTATTTTTAACCAAAATATGTGTAAAAATTACATTGTTCAAAATAACTCAACCAAAAATTTTAAGAGATACATAAATAAAATTCGATTGCATGCAAAACACAAACATGACAATGATTTTTAACTAAAAAGAAAATCTACCCATAAATTTTTTTTAATTAACATGTTAATTGAAAAATAAAGTGGTTTTGGAAAAAACTCCAATACTCCAATAGCCTTTTAAATTCTTAAAAACTATTTATTTGAAAAAACGTCTTATGTGATGCTTTTAGCAAAATAACTTTTCTAAGGAAAAATAATAATAAAGTTATTCATAAAATATCACAAAGGTTAATATTTCAAGATAATCATATTTTTTTATGGATTTTAAAAATAACTACCAACTACCAATTTCTTGAAAATCAGCCGCAAGTTTGTGTGAGCTACTTTTCATCTTAAATACTTATATTGAAATGTGAATTTCTTGTTCCGCGATTCATCAAAACAAAATTTATAATATAAAAAATGTTTATTATATAAAAAAAATTTATATGTTGACTTTTCTGTTTTGGAAAAAAAAATTTCAAATTTTTACTTATTTTTTGTTATTTCAGCCTAAAACCGGTTACCAACGGTTGAACTAGCTGTATTCCACGAAGACCCTACATTTTATAGATTCATGTTTTTCATTATTTATAAATATTTAACTAGGGGTACTAAACTTAAATTGGGTTACCATGAGGGTTAAGATATAACATGTTGTTAAAGATAAATTTTAGAGTTATGAATTCGTTTATGAATTTTGGGTCGGTTGAGGCTATTGAATATCTTTTACCATATTAGATTCAATCATGAATATCTTTTTGTGAGTGTTCTTTATATATTCACTATAGAATAAATTAATTTGATTTATATTGAAATAACATTCATTATTCGAGTACGTTTGATGTATATACTATATTACGTTTTTTACAAATTAAAATTTGATGATATTGTTAAATTGTGTTATTAGTTGGTATTTACACAAGAATTTATGGATGAAAATCATAATGACTATATTTGTATAAACTATACCATTAAACTGTGTTATATATAAAGACTATATATAACAAACAATACAATTAGAAAAAAAATTAGAAAAAAACAACAAACAACAACACAATCACACACACACACACACACACACACACACACATATATATATATATATATATATATATACACACACAAATAACAAAAAATTTCAACACAATTCAAATTCAATTTCAAAAAAAATTAGAAAAAAAAAACTAACATTTTGTTCTTGTGATGTTCTGGTTTTTTATTTTTGCTAGTCAAAGAAGCAAGGTGGTGGCTGGTGGTGATTTCAAGCGGCAACACTAGGTGGTGGAAGGTGAGGCAGTCACTAGATCGGTGGAGCTTCACCACCGGTTGCTACACACAAAAAAACCCCAAATTACGGGTAAAAATCAATATCATACAACAATAAAAAACAAATTAGGGGTAGAAACGACCTTGGATTGGGTTAATCGCCGGAAATTGAAGCTGGGTAGCCGATTTCATCGCTTGGGAGGAGAGGATGCAGAAACAATCGCTGTGTGCAAATGAAAGAAAGCTGCGTATATGTTTTTGGGTATACCCCTATGCCGACGACATGTCGTCGACATAGGGTCGACATAAACGACGACGTATCATTTGATCCTGGAATAAAAATATAAATGTAAATTAAAAACCATGTGCTGCCGACTTGTCGTTGGTATAGGATGTTTAAAAACTACGTCGTTTTTTTTTTCTGGCACTTGGAATAAAAATAAATTAAAAATCCTTTTTTTCTTACCTATACCGACGACACGTCGTCGGTATATATTTTCATATTACCATCAACATTTTCGTCGTTCCCGCCAGACCTATGGCGACGACTTGGCGACGTTCAGTGTTCCCGAATCCAACTCTTATCGATCGTCAATACTTTTTAATTATAAAAAATTAGATTGTATACATAGTTACAATAAATGTACTTTTCTTAGTTTAAATACTTTTATATTTTGTTTACTCTCAATAAACATACTTTTATTAGTATAAATATTTTTATATTTTCTTTTTACGTTGGTATTAGTAACGTTTGTTGATGTGTGATCTTCCTCAATCGGTAAATAATTTCACCTTGTTGATTTCTTTATCACCAACTTTTTATGTAGCTTCCGACTATTTCTTTTGCTGCTGACTTTACATTATTTAACTGGATTATCAATGTTGGGTTGTTTTTACATTATTTAATTGGATTTTCAATGTTAGGTTGTTATGACATTTGTGAAATTTGATAACACGATATTACTCATATTAGGTTATAACCTGTGAAACCATGGTTGATAAGAAAATTAATAGAATAAAATAAATAATTATTTAATCATACAATTGATAATAAATAAGCTATTTTTAACCAAAATATGTGTAAAAATTACATTGTGCAAAATAACTCAACCAAAAATTTTAAGAGATACATAAATAAAATTCGATTGCATGCAAAACACAAACATGGCAATGCTTTTTAACTAAAAAGAAAATCTACCCTTAAATTTTTTTAATTAACATGTTAATTGAAAAAGAAAGCGGTTTTGGAAAAAACTCCAATACTCCAATAGCCTTTTAAATTCTTAAAAACTATTTATTTGAAAAAACGTCTTTTGTGATGCTTTTAGCAAAATAACTTTTCTAAGGAAAAATAATAATAGAGTTATTCATAAAATATCACAAAGGTTAATATTTCAAGATAATCATATTTTTTCTGGATTTTAAAAATAACTACCAACTACCAATTTCTAGAAAATCAGCGCAAGTTTGTGTGAGCTACTTTTCATCTTAAATACTTATATTGAAATGTGAATTTCTTGTTCCGCGATTCATCAAAACAAAATTTATAATATAAAAAATGTTTATTATATAAAAAAAAAATTTATATGTTGACTTTTCTGTTTTGGAAAAAAAAATTTCAAATTTTTACTTATTTTTTGTTATTTCAGTCTAAAACCGGTTACCAACGGTTGAACTAGGTGTATTCCACGAAGACCCTACATTTTATAGATTCATGTTTTTCATTATTTATAAATATTTAACTAGGGGTACTAAACTTAAATTGGGTTACCATGAGGGTTAAGATATAACATATTGTTAAAGATAAATTTTAGAGTTATGAATTCGTTTATGAATTTTGGGTCGGTTGAGGCTATTGAATATCTTTTACCATATTAGATTCAATCATGAATATCTTTTTGTGAGTGTTCTTTATATATTCACTATAGAATAAATTAATTTGATTTATATTGAAATAACATTCATTATTCGAGTACGTTTGATGTATATACTATATTACGTTTTTTACAAATTAAAATTTGATGATATTGTTAAATTGTGTTATTAGTTGGTATTTACACAAGAATTTATGGATGAAAATCATAATGACTATATTTGTTTAAACTATACCATTAAACTGTGTTATATATAAAGACTATATATAACAAACAATACAATTAGAAAAAAAATTAGAAAAAAACAACAAACAACAACACAATCACACACACACACACACACACACACACACATATATATATATATATATATATATATATATATCTACACACACACAAATAACAAAAAATTTCAACACAATTCAAATTCAATTTCAAAAAAAATTAGAAAAAAAAAACTAACATTTTGTTCTTGTGATGTTCTGGTTTTTTTTTTTTGCTAGTCAAAGAAGCAAGGTGGTGGCTGGTGGTGATTTCAAGCGGCAACACTAGGTGGTGGAAGGTGAGGCAGTCACTAGATCAGTGGAGCTTCACCACCGGTTGCTACACACAAAAAAACCCCAAATTACGGGTAAAAATCAATATCAAACAACAATAAAAAACGAATTAGGGGTAGAAACGACCTTGGATTGGGTTAATCGCCGGAAATTGAAGCTGGGTAGCCGATTTCGTCGCTTGGGAGGAGAGGATGCAGAAACAATCGCTGTGTGCAAATGAAAGAAAGCTGCGTATATGTTTTTGGGTATACCCCTATGCCGACGACATGTCGTTGACATAGGGTCGACATAAACGACGACGTATCATTTGATCCTGGAATAAAAATATAAATGTAAATTAAAAACCATGTGCTGCCGACTTGTCGTTGGTATAGGATGTTTAAAAACTACGTCGTTTTTTTTTTCTGGCACTTGGAATAAAAATAAATGAAAAATCCTTTTTTTCTTACCTATACCGACGACACGTCGTCGGTATATATTTTCATGTTACCATCAACATTTTCGTCGTTCCCGCCAGACCTATGGCGACGACTTGGCGACGTTCAGTGTTCCCGAATGCAACTCATATCGATCGTCAATACTTTTTAATTATAAAAAATTAGATTGTATACATAGTTACAATAAATGTACTTTTCTTAGTTTAAATACTTTTATATTTTGTTTACTCTCAATAAACATACTTTTATTAGTATAAATATTTTTATATTTTCTTTTTACCTTGGTATTAGTAACGTTAGTTGATGTGTGATCTTCCTCAATCGGTAAATAATTTCACCTTGTTGATTTCTTTATCACCAACTTTTTATGCAGCTTCCGACTATTTCTTTTGCTGCTGACTTTACATTATTTAACTGGATTATCAATGTTGGGTTGTTATTTACATTATTTAATTGGATTTTCAATGTTAGGTTGTTATGACATTTGTGAAATTTGATAACACGATATTACTCATATTAGGTTATAACCTGTGAAAACCATGGTTGATAAAAAAATTAATAGAATAAAATAAATAATTATTTAATCATACAATTGATAATAAATAAGCTATTTTTAACCAAAATATGTGTAAAAATTACATTGTGCAAAATAACTCAACCAAAAATTTTAAGAGATACATAAATAAAATTCGATTGCATGCAAAACACAAACATGGCAATGCTTTTTAACTAAAAAGAAAATCTACCCTTAAATTTTTTTAATTAACATGTTAATTGAAAAAGAAAGTGGTTTTGGAAAAAACTCCAATACTCCAATAGCCTTTTAAATTCTTAAAAACTATTTATTTGAAAAAACGTCTTTTGTGATGCTTTTAGCAAAATAACTTTTCTAAGGAAAAATAATAATAGAGTTATTCATAAAATATCACAAAGGTTAATATTTCAAGATAATCATATTTTTTCTGGATTTTAAAAATAACTACCAATTACCAATTTCTTGAAAATCAGCGCAAGTTTGTGTGAGCTACTTTTCATCTTAAATACTTATATTGAAATGTGAATTTCTTGTTCCGCGATTCATCAAAACAAAATTTATAATATAAAAAATGTTTATTATATAAAAAAAAATTTATATGTTGACTTTTCTGTTTTGGAAAAAAGAAATATCAAATTTTTACTTATTTTTTGTTATTTCAGCCTAAAACCGGTTACCAACGGTTGAACTAGGTGTATTCCACGAAGACCCTACATTTTATAGATTCATGTTTTTCATTATTTATAAATATTTAACTAGGGGTACTAAACTTAAATTGGGTTACCATGAGGGTTAAGATATAACATGTTGTTAAAGATAAATTTTAGAGTTATGAATTCGTTTATGAATTTTGGGTCGGTTGAGGCTATTGAATATCTTTTACCATATTAGATTCAATCATGAATATCTTTTTGTGAGTGTTCTTTATATATTCACTATAGAATAAATTAATTTGATTTATATTGAAATAACATTCATTATTCGAGTACGTTTGATGTATATACTATATTACGTTTTTTACAAATTAAAATTTGATGATATTGTTAAATTGTGGTATTTGTTGGTATTTACACAAGAATTTATGGATGAAAATCATAATGACTATATTTGTATAAACTATACCATTAAACTGTGTTATATATAAAGACTATATATAACAAACAATACAATTAGAAAAAAAATTAGAAAAAAACAACAAACAACAACACAATCACACACACACACACACACACACATATATATATATATATATATATATACACACACAAACAACAAAAAATTTCAACACAATTCAAATTCAATTTCAAAAAAAATTAGAAAAAAAAAACTAACATTTTGTTCTTGTGATGTTCTGGTTTTTTTTTTTTTTGCTAGTCAAAGAAGCAAGGTGGTGGCTGGTGGTGATTTCAAGCGGCAACACTAGGTGGTGGAAGGTGAGGCAGTCACTAGATCAGTGGAGCTTCACCACCGGTTGCTACACACAAAAAAACCCCAAATTACGGGTAAAAATCAATATCAAACAACAATAAAAAACGAATTAGGGGTAGAAACGACCTTGGATTGGGTTAATCGCCGGAAATTGAAGCTGGGTAGCCGATTTCGTCGCTTGGGAGGAGAGGATGCAGAAACAATCGCTGTGTGCAAATGAAAGAAAGCTGCGTATATGTTTTTGGGTATACCCCTATGCCGACGACATGTCGTTGACATAGGGTCGACATAAACGACGACGTATCATTTGATCCTGGAATAAAAATATAAATGTAAATTAAAAACCATGTGCTGCCGACTTGTCGTTGGTATAGGATGTTTAAAAACTACGTCGTTTTTTTTTTCTGGCACTTGGAATAAAAATAAATGAAAAATCCTTTTTTTCTTACCTATACCGACGACACGTCGTCGGTATATATTTTCATGTTACCATCAACATTTTCGTCGTTCCCGCCAGACCTATGGCGACGACTTGGCGACGTTCAGTGTTCCCGAATGCAACTCATATCGATCGTCAATACTTTTTAATTATAAAAAATTAGATTGTATACATAGTTACAATAAATGTACTTTTCTTAGTTTAAATACTTTTATATTTTGTTTACTCTCAATAAACATACTTTTATTAGTATAAATATTTTTATATTTTCTTTTTACCTTGGTATTAGTAACGTTTGTTGATGTGTGATCTTCCTCAATCGGTAAATAATTTCACCTTGTTGATTTCTTTATCACCAACTTTTTATGCAGCTTCCGACTATTTCTTTTGCTGCTGACTTTACATTATTTAACTGGATTATCAATGTTGGGTTGTTATTTACATTATTTAATTGGATTTTCAATGTTAGGTTGTTATGACATTTGTGAAATTTGATAACACGATATTACTCATATTAGGTTATAACCTGTGAAAACCATGGTTGATAAAAAAATTAATAGAATAAAATAAATAATTATTTAATCATACAATTGATAATAAATAAGCTATTTTTAACCAAAATATGTGTAAAAATTACATTGTGCAAAATAACTCAACCAAAAATTTTAAGAGATACATAAATAAAATTCGATTGCATGCAAAACACAAACATGGCAATGCTTTTTAACTAAAAAGAAAATCTACCCTTAAATTTTTTTAATTAACATGTTAATTGAAAAAGAAAGTGGTTTTGGAAAAAACTCCAATACTCCAATAGCCTTTTAAATTCTTAAAAACTATTTATTTGAAAAAACGTCTTTTGTGATGCTTTTAGCAAAATAACTTTTCTAAGGAAAAATAATAATAGAGTTATTCATAAAATATCACAAAGGTTAATATTTCAAGATAATCATATTTTTTCTGGATTTTAAAAATAACTACCAACTACCAATTTCTTGAAAATCAGCGCAAGTTTGTGTGAGCTACTTTTCATCTTAAATACTTATATTGAAATGTGAATTTCTTGTTCCGCGATTCATCAAAACAAAATTTATAATATAAAAAATGTTTATTATATAAAAAAAAATTTATATGTTGACTTTTCTGTTTTGGAAAAAAGAAATATCAAATTTTTACTTATTTTTTGTTATTTCAGCCTAAAACCGGTTACCAACGGTTGAACTAGGTGTATTCCACGAAGACCCTACATTTTATAGATTCATGTTTTTCATTATTTATAAATATTTAACTAGGGGTACTAAACTTAAATTGGGTTACCATGAGGGTTAAGATATAACATGTTGTTAAAGATAAATTTTAGAGTTATGAATTCGTTTATGAATTTTGGGTCGGTTGAGGCTATTGAATATCTTTTACCATATTAGATTCAATCATGAATATCTTTTTGTGAGTGTTCTTTATATATTCACTATAGAATAAATTAATTTGATTTATATTGAAATAACATTCATTATTCGAGTACGTTTGATGTATATACTATATTACGTTTTTTACAAATTAAAATTTGATGATATTGTTAAATTGTGGTATTTGTTGGTATTTACACAAGAATTTATGGATGAAAATCATAATGACTATATTTGTATAAACTATACCATTAAACTGTGTTATATATAAAGACTATATATAACAAACAATACAATTAGAAAAAAAATTAGAAAAAAACAACAAACAACAACACAATCACACACACACACACACACACACACACATATATATATATATATATATATATATATATATATATACACACACAAACAACAAAAAATTTCAACACAATTCAAATTCAATTTCAAAAAAAATTAGAAAAAAAAAAACTAACATTTTGTTCTTGTGATGTTCTGGTTTTTTTTTTTTTGCTAGTCAAAGAACCAAGGTGGTGGCTGGTGGTGATTTCAAGCGGCAACACTAGGTGGTGGAAGGTGAGGCAGTCACTAGATCGGTGGAGCTTCACCACCGGTTGCTACACACAAAAAAACCCCAAATTACGGGTAAAAATCAATATCAAACAACAATAAAAAACAAATTAGGGGTAGAAACGACCTTGGATTGGGTTAATCGCCGGAAATTGAAGCTGGGTAGCCGATTTCGTCGCTTGGGAGGAGAGGATGCAGAAACAATCGCTGTGTGCAAATGAAAGAAAGCTGCGTATATGTTTTTGGGTATACCCCTATGCCGACGACATGACGTCGACATAGGGTCGACATAAACGACGACGTATCATTTGATCCTGGAATAAAAATATAAATGTAAATTAAAAACCATGTGCTGCCGACTTGTCGTTGGTATAGGATGTTTAAAAACTACGTCGTTTTTTTTTTCTGGCACTTGGAATAAAAATAAATGAAAAATCCTTTTTTTCTTACCTATACCGACGACACGTCGTCGGTATATATTTTCATATTACCATCAACAATTTCGTCGTTCCCGCCAGACCTATGGCGACGACTTGGCGACGTTCAGTGTTCCCGAATCCAACTCTTATCGATCGTCAATACTTTTTAATTATAAAAAATTAGATTGTATACATAGTTACAATAAATGTACTTTTCTTAGTTTAAATACTTTTATATTTTGTTTACTCTCAATAAACATACTTTTATTAGTATAAATATTTTTATATTTTCTTTTTACCTTGGTATTAGTAACGTTTGTTGATGTGTGATCTTCCTCAATCGGTAAATAATTTCACCTTGTTGATTTCTTTATCACCAACTTTTTATGCAGCTTCCGACTATTTCTTTTGCTGCTGACTTTACATTATTTAACTGGATTATCAATGTTGGGTTGTTATTTACATTATTTAATTGGATTTTCAATGTTAGGTTGTTATGACATTTGTGAAATTTGATAACACGATATTACTCATATTAGGTTATAACCTGTGAAAACCATGGTTGATAAGAAAATTAATAGAATAAAATAAATAATTATTTAATCATACAATTGATAATAAATAAGCTATTTTTAACCAAAATATGTGTAAAAATTACATTGTGCAAAATAACTCAACCAAAAATTTTAAGAGATACATAAATAAAATTCGATTGCATGCAAAACACAAACATGGCAATGCTTTTTAACTAAAAAGAAAATCTACCCTTAAATTTTTTTTAATTAACATGTTAATTGAAAAAGAAAGCGGTTTTGGAAAAAACTCCAATACTCCAATAGCCTTTTAAATTCTTAAAAACTATTTATTTGAAAAAACGTCTTTTGTGATGCTTTTAGCAAAATAACATTTCTAAGGAAAAATAATAATAGAGTTATTCATAAAATATCACAAAGGTTAATATTTCAAGATAATCATATATTTTCTGGATTTTAAAAATAACTACCAACTACCAATTTCTTGAAAATCAGCCGCAAGTTTGTGTGAGCTACTTTGCATCTTAAATACTTATATTGAAATGTGAATTTCTTGTTCCGCGATTCATCAAAACAAAATTTATAATATAAAAAATGTTTATTATATAAAAAAAAAATTATATGTTGAGTTTTCTGTTTTGGAAAAAAAAAATTCAAATTTTTACTTATTTTTTGTTATTTCAGCCTAAAACCGGTTACCAACGGTTGAACTAGGTGTATTCCACGAAGACCCTACATTTTATAGATTCATGTTTTTCATTATTTATAAATATTTAACTAGGGGTACTAAACTTAAATTGGGTTACCATGAGGGTTAAGATATAACATGTTGTTAAAGATAAATTTTAGAGTTATGAATTCGTTTATGAATTTTGGGTCGGTTGAGGCTATTGAATATCTTTTACCATATTAGATTCAATCATGAATATCTTTTTGTGAGTGTTCTTTATATATTCACTATAGAATAAATTAATTTGATTTATATTGAAATAACATTCATTATTCGAGTACGTTTGATGTATATACTATATTACGTTTTTTACAAATTAAAATTTGATGATATTGTTAAATTGTGTTATTAGTTGGTATTTACACAAGAATTTATGGATGAAAATCATAATGACTATATTTGTATAAACTATACCATTAAACTGTGTTATATATAAAGACTATATATAACAAACAATACAATTAGAAAAAAAATTAGAAAAAAACAACAAACAACAACACAATCACACACACACACACACACACACATATATATATATATATATATATATATATATATATATATATACACACACAAACAACAAAAAATTTCAACACAATTCAAATTCAATTTCAAAAAAAATTAGAAAAAAAAAAACTAACATTTTGTTCTTGTGATGTTCTGGTTTTTTTTTTGCTAGTCAAAGAAGCAAGGTGGTGGCTGGTGGTGATTTCAAGCGGCAACACTAGGTGGTGGAAGGTGAGGCAGTCACTAGATCGGTGGAGCTTCACCACCGGTTGCTACACACAAAAAAACCCCAAATTACGGGTAAAAATCAATATCAAACAACAATAAAAAACAAATTAGGGGTAGAAACGACCTTGGATTGGGTTAATCGCCGGAAATTGAAGCTGGGTAGCCGATTTCGTCGCTTGGGAGGAGAGGATGCAGAAACAATCGCTGTGTGCAAATGAAAGAAAGCTGCGTATATGTTTTTGGGTATACCCCTATGCCGACGACATGTCGTCGACATAGGGTCGACATAAACGACGACGTATCATTTGATCCTGGAATAAAAATATAAATGTAAATTAAAAACCATGTGCTGCCGACTTGTCGTTGGTATAGGATGTTTAAAAACTACGTCGTTTTTTTTTCTGGCACTTGGAATAAAAATAAATGAAAAATCCTTTTTTTCTTACCTATACCGACGACACGTCGTCGGTATATATTTTCATATTACCATCAACAATTTCGTCGTTCCCGCCAGACCTATGGCGACGACTTGGCGACGTTCAGTGTTCCCGAATCCAACTCTTATCGATCGTCAATACTTTTTAATTATAAAAAATTAGATTGTATACATAGTTACAATAAATGTACTTTTCTTAGTTTAAATACTTTTATATTTTGTTTACTCTCAATAAACATACTTTTATTAGTATAAATATTTTTATATTTTCTTTTTACCTTGGTATTAGTAATGTTTGTTGATGTGTGATCTTCCTCAATCGGTAAATAATTTCACCTTGTTGATTTCTTTATCACCAACTTTTTATGCAGCTTCCGACTATTTCTTTTGCTGCTGACTTTACATTATTTAACTGGATTATCAATGTTGGGTTGTTATTTACATTATTTAATTGGATTTTCAATGTTAGGTTGTTATGACATTTGTGAAATTTGATAACACGATATTACTCATATTAGGTTATAACCTGTGAAAACCATGGTTGATAAAAAAATTAATAGAATAAAATAAATAATTATTTAATCATACAATTGATAATAAATAAGCTATTTTTAACCAAAATATGTGTAAAAATTACATTGTGCAAAATAACTCAACCAAAAATTTTAAGAGATACATAAATAAAATTCGATTGCATGCAAAACACAAACATGGCAATGCTTTTTAACTAAAAAGAAAATCTACCCTTAAATTTTTTTAATTAACATGTTAATTGAAAAAGAAAGTGGTTTTGGAAAAAACTCCAATACTCCAATAGCCTTTTAAATTCTTAAAAACTATTTATTTGAAAAAACGTCTTTTGTGATGCTTTTAGCAAAATAACTTTTCTAAGGAAAAATAATAATAGAGTTATTCATAAAATATCACAAAGGTTAATATTTCAAGATAATCATATTTTTTCTGGATTTTAAAAATAACTACCAACTACCAATTTCTTGAAAATCAGCGCAAGTTTGTGTGAGCTACTTTTCATCTTAAATACTTATATTGAAATGTGAATTTCTTGTTCCGCGATTCATCAAAACAAAATTTATAATATAAAAAATGTTTATTATATAAAAAAAAATTTATATGTTGACTTTTCTGTTTTGGAAAAAAGAAATATCAAATTTTTACTTATTTTTTGTTATTTCAGCCTAAAACCGGTTACCAACGGTTGAACTAGGTGTATTCCACGAAGACCCTACATTTTATAGATTCATGTTTTTCATTATTTATAAATATTTAACTAGGGGTACTAAACTTAAATTGGGTTACCATGAGGGTTAAGATATAACATGTTGTTAAAGATAAATTTTAGAGTTATGAATTCGTTTATGAATTTTGGGTCGGTTGAGGCTATTGAATATCTTTTACCATATTAGATTCAATCATGAATATCTTTTTGTGAGTGTTCTTTATATATTCACTATAGAATAAATTAATTTGATTTATATTGAAATAACATTCATTATTCGAGTACGTTTGATGTATATACTATATTACGTTTTTTACAAATTAAAATTTGATGATATTGTTAAATTGTGGTATTTGTTGGTATTTACACAAGAATTTATGGATGAAAATCATAATGACTATATTTGTATAAACTATACCATTAAACTGTGTTATATATAAAGACTATATATAACAAACAATACAATTAGAAAAAAAATTAGAAAAAAACAACAAACAACAACACAATCACACACACACACACACACATATATATATATATATATATATATATATATATATATATATATATATATATATATATATACACACACAAACAACAAAAAATTTCAACACAATTCAAATTCAATTTCAAAAAAAATTAGAAAAAAAAAACTAACATTTTGTTCTTGTGATGTTCTGGTTTTTTTTTTTGCTAGTCAAAGAAGCAAGGTGGTGGCTGGTGGTGATTTCAAGCGGCAACACTAGGTGGTGGAAGGTGAGGCAGTCACTAGATCGGTGGAGCTTCACCACCGGTTGCTACACACAAAAAAACCCCAAATTACGGGTAAAAATCAATATCAAACAACAATAAAAAACAAATTAGGGGTAGAAACGACCTTGGATTGGGTTAATCGCCGGAAATTGAAGCTGGGTAGCCGATTTCGTCGCTTGGGAGGAGAGGATGCAGAAACAATCGCTGTGTGCAAATGAAAGAAAGCTGCGTATATGTTTTTGGGTATACCCCTATGCCGACGACATGACGTCGACATAGGGTCGACATAAACGACGACGTATCATTTGATCCTGGAATAAAAATATAAATGTAAATTAAAAACCATGTGCTGCCGACTTGTCGTTGGTATAGGATGTTTAAAAACTACGTCGTTTTTTTTTCTGGCACTTGGAATAAAAATAAATGAAAAATCCTTTTTTTCTTACCTATACCGACGACACGTCGTCGGTATATATTTTCATATTACCATCAACAATTTCGTCGTTCCCGCCAGACCTATGGCGACGACTTGGCGACGTTCAGTGTTCCCGAATCCAACTCTTATCGATCGTCAATACTTTTTAATTATAAAAAATTAGATTGTATACATAGTTACAATAAATGTACTTTTCTTAGTTTAAATACTTTTATATTTTGTTTACTCTCAATAAACATACTTTTATTAGTATAAATATTTTTATATTTTCTTTTTACCTTGGTATTAGTAATGTTTGTTGATGTGTGATCTTCCTCAATCGGTAAATAATTTCACCTTGTTGATTTCTTTATCACCAACTTTTTATGCAGCTTCCGACTATTTCTTTTGCTGCTGACTTTACATTATTTAACTGGATTATCAATGTTGGGTTGTTATTTACATTATTTAATTGGATTTTCAATGTTAGGTTGTTATGACATTTGTGAAATTTGATAACACGATATTACTCATATTAGGTTATAACCTGTGAAAACCATGGTTGATAAAAAAATTAATAGAATAAAATAAATAATTATTTAATCATACAATTGATAATAAATAAGCTATTTTTAACCAAAATATGTGTAAAAATTACATTGTGCAAAATAACTCAACCAAAAATTTTAAGAGATACATAAATAAAATTCGATTGCATGCAAAACACAAACATGGCAATGCTTTTTAACTAAAAAGAAAATCTACCCTTAAATTTTTTTTAATTAACATGTTAATTGAAAAAGAAAGCGGTTTTGGAAAAAACTCCAATACTCCAATAGCCTTTTAAATTCTTAAAAACTATTTATTTGAAAAAACGTCTTTTGTGATGCTTTTAGCAAAATAACATTTCTAAGGAAAAATAATAATAGAGTTATTCATAAAATATCACAAAGGTTAATATTTCAAGATAATCATATATTTTCTGGATTTTAAAAATAACTACCAACTACCAATTTCTTGAAAATCAGCCGCAAGATTGTGTGAGCTACTTTGCATCTTAAATACTTATATTGAAATGTGAATTTCTTGTTCCGCGATTCATCAAAACAAAATTTATAATATAAAAAATGTTTATTATATAAAAAAAAATTATATGTTGACTTTTCTGTTTTGGAAAAAAAAATTTCAAATTTTTACTTATTTTTTGTTATTTCAGCCTAAAACCGGTTACCAACGGTTGAACTAGGTGTATTCCACGAAGACCCTACATTTTATAGATTCATGTTTTTCATTATTTATAAATATTTAACTAGGGGTACTAAACTTAAATTGGGTTACCATGAGGGTTAAGATATAACATGTTGTTAAAGATAAATTTTAGAGTTATGAATTCGTTTATGAATTTTGGGTCGGTTGAGGCTATTGAATATCTTTTACCATATTAGATTCAATCATGAATATCTTTTTGTGAGTGTTCTTTATATATTCACTATAGAATAAATTAATTTGATTTATATTGAAATAACATTCATTATTCGAGTACGTTTGATGTATATACTATATTACGTTTTTTACAAATTAAAATTTGATGATATTGTTAAATTGTGTTATTAGTTGGTATTTACACAAGAATTTATGGATGAAAATCATAATGACTATATTTGTATAAACTATACCATAAAATTGTGTTATATATAAAGACTATATATAACAAACAATACAATTAGAAAAAAAATTAGAAAAAAACAACAAACAACAACACAATCTCACACAAACACACACATATATATATATATATATATATATATATATATATATATATATATATACACACACAAACAACAAACAATTTCAACAAAATTAAATTTCAATTTCAAAAAAAATTAGAAAAAAAAACTAACATTTTGTTCTTGTGATGTTCTGGTTTTGTTTTTTTTTGCTAGTCAAAGAAGCAAGGTGGTGGCTGGTGGTGATTTCAAGCGGCAACACTAGGTGGTGGAAGGTGAGGCAGTCACTAGATCGGTGGAGCTTCACCACCGGTTGCTACACACAAAAAAACCCCAAATTACGGGTAAAAATCAATATCAAACAACAATAAAAAACAAATTAGGGGTAGAAACGACCTTGGATTGGGTTAATCGCCGGAAATTGAAGCTGGGTAGCCGATTTTGTCGCTTGGGAGGAGAGGATGCAGAAACAATCGTTGTGTGCAAATGAAAGAAAGCTGCGTATATGTTTTTGGGTATACCCCTATGCCGACGACATGTCGTCGGCATAGGGTCGACATAAACGACGACGTATCATTTGATCCTGGAATAAAAATATAAATGTAAATTAAAAACCATGTGTTGCCGACATGTCGTCGGTTACCAACGGTTGAACTAGATGTATTCCACAAAGACGCTATATTTTATAGATTCATGTTTTTCATTATTTATAAATATTTAACTAGGAGTACTAAACTTAAATTGGCTTACCATGAGGGTTAAGATATAACATGTTGTTAAAGATAAATTTTAGAGTTATGAATTCGTTTATGATTTTTGGATCGGTTGAGGCTATTGAATATCTTTTACCATATTAGATTCAATAATGAATATCTTTTTGTGAGTGTTCTTTATATATTCACAATAGAATAGATTAATATGATTTATATTGAAATAACATTCATTATTCGAGTACGTTTGATGTATATACTATATTACGTTTTTTACAAATGAAAATTTGATGATATTGTTAAATTGTGTTATTAGTTGGTATTTACACAAGAATTTATGGATGAAAATCATAATGACTATATTTGTATAAACTATACCATTAAATTGTGTTATATATAAAGACTATATATATATATATATATATATATATATATATATATATATAACAAACAATACAATTAGAAAAAAAATTAGAAAAAAACAATAAACAATAACACAATCACACACACACACACATATATATATATATATATATATATATATATATATATATATATATATATATATATAAACAAACAATTTCAACACAATTCAAATTCAATTTAAAAAAAAATTAGAAAAAAAAAAACTAACATTTTGTTCTTGTGATGTTCTGTTTTTTTTTGCTAGTCAAAGAAGCAAGGTGGTGGTTGGTGGTGATTTTAGGCGGCAACACTAGGTGGTGGAAGGTGAGGCAGTCACTAGATCGGTGGATCTTCACCACCGGTTGCTACACACAAAAAAAACCCCAAATTAGGGGTAAAAATCAATATCAAACAACACTAAAAAACAAATTAGGGGTAGAAACGACCTTGGATTGGGTTAATCGCGGGAAATTGAAGTTGGGTAGCCGATTTCGTCGCTTGGGAGGAGAGGATGCAGAAACAATCGTTGTGTGCAAATGAAAGAAAGCTGCGTATCTATTTTAGGGTATACCCCTATGCCGACGACATGTCGTCGGCATAGGGTCGACATAAACGACGACGTATCATTTAATCCTGGAATAAAAATATAAATGTAAATTAAAAACCATGTGCTGCCGACTTGTCGTCGGTATAGGATGTTCAAAAACTACGTCGTTTTCTTTTTCTGGCACTTGGAATAAAAATAAATGAAAAATCCTTTTTTTCTTACCTATACCGACGACACGTCGTCGGTATATATTTTCATATTACCGCCAACATTTTCGTCGTTCCCGCCAGACCTATGGCGACGACTTGGGGACGTTCGGTGTTCCCGAATCCAACTCTTAACGATCGTCATTACTTTTTAATTATAAAAAAATAGATTGTATACATAGTTACAATAAATGTAGTTTTCTTAGTTTAAATACTTTTATATTTTGTTTACTCTCAATAAACATACTTTTATTAGTTTAAATATTTTTATATTTTTTTTTATGTTGGTATTAGAAACGTTTGTTGATGTGTGATCTTCCTCAATCGGTAAATACTTTCACCTTGTTGATTTCTTTATCACCAACTTTTTATGCAGCTTCCGACTATTTCTTTTGCTGTTGACTTTACATTATTTAACTGGATTATCAATGTTGGGTTGTGATTTACATTATTTAATTGGATTTTCAATGTTAGGTTGTTATTACATTTGTGAAATATGATAACAAAATATTACTCATATTGCGTTATAACCTGTGAAAACCATGGTAGATAAAAAAAATTAATAGAATAGAATAAATAATTATTTAATCATACAATTGATAATAAATAAGCTATTTTTAACCAAAATATGTGTAAAAATTACATTGTGCAAAATAACTCAACCAAAAATTTTAAGAGATACATAAATAAAATTCGATTGCATGCAAAACACAAACATGACAATGCTTTTTAACTAAAAAGAAAATCTACCCATAAATTGTTTTTAATTAACATGTTAATTGAAAAGGAAAGCGGTTTTGGAAAAAACTCCAATACTCCAATAGCCTTTTAAATTCTTTAAAACTATTTATTTGAAAAAACGTCTTTTGTGATGCTTTTAGCAAAATAACTTTTCTAAGGAAAAATAATAATAGAGTTATTCATAAAATTTCACAAAGGTTAATATTTCAAGATAATCATATTTTTTCTGGATTTTAAAAATAACTACCAACTACCAATTTCTTGAAAATCAGCCGCAACTTTGTGTGAGCTACTTTTCATCTTAAATACTTATATTGAAATATGAATTTCTTGTTCCGCGATTCATCAAAAAAAAATTTATAATATAAAAAATGTTTATTATATTAAAAAAAACTTAATATGTTGACTTTTCTGTTTTGGAAAAAAGAAATATCAAATTTTTACTTATTTTTTGTTATTTCAGCCTAAAACCGGTTACCAACGGTTGAACTAGGTGTATTCCACAAAGACCCTACATTTTATAGATTCATGTTTTTTATTATTTATAAATATTTAACTAGGAGTACTAAACTTAAATTGGGTTACCATGAGGGTTAAGATATAACATGTTGTTAAAGATAAATTTTAGAGTTATGAATTCGTTTATGAATTTTGGGTCGGTTGAGACAATTGAATATCTTTTACCATATTAGATTCAATCATGAATATCTTTTTGTGAGTGTTCTTTATATATTCACTATAGAATAAATTAATATGATTTATATTGAAATAACATTCATTATTCGAGTACGTTTGATGTATATACTATATTACGTTTTTTACAAATTAAAATTTGATGATATTGTTAAATTGTGTTATTAGTTGGTATTTACACAAGAATTTATGGATGAAAATCATAATGACTATACTTGTATAAACTATACCATTAAATTGTGTTATATATAATGACTATATATATATATATATATATATATATATATATATATATATATATATATATATATATATATATATATATAACTAACAATACAATTAGAAAAAAACAACAAACAACAACATAATCACATATATATACAACACAATCACATATATATATATATATATATATATATATATATATATATATATATATATATATATATATACAACCAACAAAGAATTTCAAAACAATTCAAATTCAATTTCAAAAAAAATTAGAAAAAAAAAAACTAACATTTTGTTCTTGTGATGTTCTGTTTTTTTTGCTAGTCAAAGAAGCAAGGTGGTGGCTGGTGGTGATTTCAGGCGGCAACACTAGGTGGTGGAAGGTGAGGCAGTCACTAGATCGGTGGAGCTTCACCATCGGTTGCTACACACAAAAAAACCCCAAATTACGGGTAAAAATCAATATCAAACAACAATAAAAAACAAATTAGGGGTAGAAACGACCTTGGATTGGGTTAATCGCCGGAAATTGAAGTTGGGTAGCCGATTTCGTCGCTTGGGAGGAAAGGATGCATAAATAATCGTTGTGTGCAAATGAAAGAAAGTTGCGTATCTGTTTTAGGGTATACCCCTATGCCGACGACATGTCGTCGGCATAGGGTCGACATAAAAGACGACGTATCGTTTAATCCTGGAATAAAAATATATATGTAAATTAAAAACCATGTGCTGCCGACTTGTCGTCGGTATAGGATGTTCAAAAACTACGTCGTTTTCTTTTTCTGGCACTTGGAATAAAAATAAATGAAAAATCCTTTTTTTCTTACCTATACCGACGACACGTCGTCGGTATATATTTTCATATTACCGCCAACATTTTCGTCGTTCCCGCCAGACCTATGGCGACGACTTGGGGACGTTCGGTGTTCCCGAATCCAACTCTTAACGATCGTCATTACTTTTTAATTATAAAAAAATAGATTGTATACATAGTTACAATAAATGTAGTTTTCTTAGTTTAAATACTTTTATATTTTGTTTACTCTCAATAATCATACTTTTATTAGTTTAAATATTTTTATATTTTCTTTTTATGTTGTTATTAGTAACGTTTGTTGATGTGTGATCTTCCTCAATCGGTAAATAATTTCACCTTGTTGATTTCTTTATCACCATCTTTTTATGCAGCTTCCGACTATTTCTTTGCCTGTTGACTTTACATTATTTAACTGGATTATCAATGTTGGGTTGTGATTTACATTATTTAATTGGATTTTCAATGTTAGGTTGTTATGACATTTGTGAAATATGATAACACCATATTACTCATATTGGGTTATAACCTGTGAAAACCATGGTTGATAAAAAAATTAATAAAATAGAATAAATAATTATTTAATCATACAACTGATAATAAATAAGTTATTTTTAACCAAAATATGTGTAAAAATTACATTATGCAAAATAACTCAACCAAAAATTTTTAAGAGATACATAAATAAAATTCGATTGCATGCAAAACACAAACATGATAATGCTTTTTAACTAAAAAGAAAATCTACCCATAAATTTTTTTTAATTAACATGTTAATTGAAAAGGAAAGCGGTTTTGGAAAAAACTCCAATACTCTAATAGCCTTTTAAATTCTTAAAAACTATTTATTTGAAAAAACGTCTTTTGTGATGCTTTTAGCAAAATAACTTTTCTAAGGAAAAATAATAATAGAGTTATTCATAAATTATCACAAAGGTTAATATTTCAAGATAATCATATTTTTTCTGGATTTTAAAAATAACTACCAACTACCAATTTCTTGAAAATCAGCCGCAAGTTTGTGTGAGCTACTTTTCATCTTAAATACTTATATTGTGGGGGGTGGGGGGGGGGGGGGGGGGGGGGGGGAGGAGGATTGGTTCCACTTCATTTGTTTTGGTGTCTTGGTGTATGCCAGGTAGTAGTTTTAGTGTGTGTTTGGTGTGCATTTTTTTTTTTACCCCGGGTAGACATCTTTTTTAGGCATATAACTACGCTTGCATTCTTTCGTGTGTTTCTTTCTAGTGTGTGTCGATTTAAAATGGGATGGGGGGAAATGTTATCTTGGTGTGTGTTTTTCTCTATTCGTGTTTTTCTATTCTTGCAGGTTCCCTCAATTCATTCTTGGTTTTGGAGGTAGTCGCATAACATCTTGTAGGATCTCTCAATTGCATTTCTTGGAGTTGGAGGTAGCTGCATAAATTTCATAAGGTCTATAAAAAATTGGGACACACGCAAGCACTCCTTGGAATTGGATATATATGCAGAATTTTCATAAAGGATCTCATATTCGCACCTGGAGGATCGTCAAGGAACATAAAATCCGGTAGAATCTGGTCTTCTGGAGGGGTAGTTTGCTTGGAAGCACAACTATCTCACCCGCTGTGCAAAACTACCCTGTCGGTGTTGCTTCAATCAAAGGTCGTCGATGCCTCAAGCACTCTAGGCGGAGAATCTGGTTGTAAACATGTTTTGGATTCCAATTAAATTTCCTAGATCAACATTAGCTTAGTCTAGACTGTCTTATATACATCTATTCTCTCTCTCTTCTTAATTCATCTCCTATATGTACTGTGATCGCCCAGCGTCCTGCTGGCTTCTTTTAATGAATGATTTATCCTTGCCGTTCAAAAAAAAAACTTATATTGAAATGTGAATTTCTTGTTCCGCGATTCATCAAAACAAAATTTATAATATAAAAAATGTTTATTATATAAAAAAAACTTTATATGTTGACTTTTCTGTTTTGGAAAAAAAATCAAATTTTTACTTATTTTTTGTTATTTTAGCCTAAAACCGGTTACCAACGGTTGAACTAGGTGTATTGCACAAAGACCCTACATTTTATAGATTCATGTTTTTCATTATTTATAAATATTTAACTAGGAGTACTAAACTTAAATTGGGTTACCATGAGGGTTAAGATATAACATGTTGTTAAAGATAAATTTTAGAGTTATGAATTCGTTTATGATTTTTGGGTCGGTTGAGGCTATTGAATATCTTTTACCATATTAGATTCTATCATGAATATCTTTTTGTGAGTGTTCTTTATATATTCACTATAGAATAAATTAATATGATTTATATTGAAATAACATTCGTTATTTGAGTACGTTTGATGTATATACTATATTAAGTTTTTTACAAATTAAAATTTGATGATATTGTTAAATTGTGTTATTAGTTGGTATTTACAAAAGAATTTATGGATGAAAATCATAATGACTATATTTGTATAAACTATACCATTAAATTGTGTTATATATAAAGACTATATATATATATATATATATATATATATATATATATATATATATATATATATATATATATAACAAACAATACAATTAGAAAAAAATTAGAAAAAAACAACAAACAACAACAGAATCACATATATATATATATATATATATATATATATATATATATATATATATATATATATATATATATATATATATAAACAACAAACAATATCAACACAATTCAAATTCAATTTCAAAAAAAATTAGAAAAAAAAAACTAACATTTTGTTCTTGTGATGTTCTGTTTTTTTTTTGCTAGTCAAAGAAGCAAGGTGGTGGCTGGTGGTGATTTCAGGCGGCAACACTAGGTGGTGGAAGGTGAGGCAGTCACTCGATCGGTGGAGCTTCACCACCGGTTGCTACACACAAAAAAACCCCAAATTAGGGGTAAAAATCAATATCAAACAACAATAAAAAACAAATTAGGGGTAGAAACGACCTTGGATTGGGTTAATCGCCGGAAATTGAAGCTGGGTAGCCGATTTCGTCGCTTGGGAGGAGAGGATGCAGAAACAATCGTTGTGTGCAAATGAAAGAAAGCTGCGTATCTGTTTTAGGGTATACCCCTATGCCGACGACATGTCGTCGGCATTGGGTCGACATAAACGACGACGTATCATTTAATCTTGGAATAAAAATATAAATGTAAATTAAAAACCATGTGCTGCCGACTTGTCGTCGGTATAGGATGTTCAAAAACTACGTCGTTTTCTTTTTCTGGCACATGGAATAAAAATAAATGAAAAATCCTTTTTTTCTTACCTATACCGACGACACGTCGTCGGTATATATTTTCATATTACCGCCAACATTTTTGTCGTTCCCGCCAGACCTATGGCGACGACTTGGGGACGTTCGGTGTTTCCGAATCCAACTCTTATCGATCGTCATTACTTTTTAATTATAAAAAATTAGATTGTATACATAGTTACAATAAATGTACTTTTATTAGTTTAAATAATTTTATAATTTGTTTACTCTCAATAAACATACTTTTATTAGTATAAATATTTTTATATTTTCTTTTTATGTTGCTATTAGTAACGTTTGTTGATGTGTGATCTTCCTCAATCGGTAAATACTTTCACCTTGTTGATTTCGTTATCACCAACCTTTTATGCAGCTTCCGACTATTTTTTTTTGCTGCTGACTTTACATTATTTAACTGGATTATCAATGTTGGGTTGTTATTTACATTATTTAATTGGATTTTCAATGTTAGGTTGTTATGACATTTGTGAAATATGATAACACAATATTACTCATATTGGGTTATAACCTGTGAAAACCATGGTTGATAAAAAAAATTAATAAAATAGAGTAAATAATTATTTAATCATACAACTGATAATAAATAAGTTATTTTTAACCAAAATATTTGTAAAAATTACATTGTGCAAAATAACTCAACCAAAAATTTTTAAGAGATACATAAATAAAATTCGATTGCATGCAAAACACAAACATGATAATGCTTTTTAACTAAAAAGAAAATCTACCCATAAATTTTTTTTAATTAACATGTTAATTGAAAAGGAAAGCGGTTTTGGAAAAAACTCCAATACTCTAATAGCCTTTTAAATTCTTAAAAACTATTTATTTGAAAAAACGTCTTTTGTGATGCTTTTAGCAAAATAACTTTTCTAAGGAAAAATAATAATAGAGTTATTCATAAAATATCACAAAGGTTAATATTTCAAGATAATCATATTTTTTCTGGATTTTAAAAATAACTACCAAGTACCAATTTCTTGAAAATCAGCCGCAAGTTTGTGTGAGCTACTTTTCATCTTAAATACTTATATTGTGGTGGTGGGGGGGGGGGGGGGGGGGGGGAGGAGGAGGAGGAGGATTGGTTCCACTTCATTTGTTTTGGTGTCTTGGTGTATGCCAGGTAGTAGTTTTAGTGTGTGTTTGGTGTGCGTTTTTTTTTTACCCCGGGTAGACATCTTTTTTAGGCATATAACTATGCTTGCATACTTTCGTGTGTTTCTTTCTAGTGTGTGTCGATTTAAAATGGGATGGGGGGAAATGTTATCTTGGTGTGTGTTTTTTTCTATTCGTGTTTGTCTATTCTTGCAGGTTCCCTCAATTCATTCTTGGTTTTGGAGGTAGTCGCATAACATCTTGCAGGATCTCTCAATTGCATTTCTTGGAGTTGGAGGTAGCTGCATAAATTTCATAAGGTCTATAAAAAATTGGGACACACGCAAGCACTCCTTGGAATTGGATATATATGCAGAATTTTCATAAAGGATCTCATATTCGCACCTGGAGGATCGTCAAGGAACATAAAATCCGGTAGAATCTGGTCTTTTGGAGGGGTAGTTTGCTTTGAAGCACAACTATCTCACCCGCTGTGCAAAACTACCCTGTCGGTGTTGCTTCAATCAAAGGTCGTCGATGCCTCAAGCACTCTAGGCGGAGAATCTGGTTTTAAACATATTTTGGATTCCAATTAAATTTCCTAGATCAACATTAGCTTAGTCTAGACCGTCTTATCTACATCTATTCTCTCTCTCTTCTTAATTCATCTCCTATATGTACTGTGATCGCCCAACGTCCTGCTGGCTTCTTTTAATGAATGATTTATCCTTGCCGTTCAAAAAAAAAACTTATATTGAAATGTGAATTTCTTGTTCCGCGATTCATCAAAACAAAATTTATAATATAAAAAATGTTTATTATATAAAAAAAAACTTTATATGTTGACTTTTCAGTTTGGGAAAAAAAATCAAATTTTTACTTATTTTTTGTTATTTTAGCCTAAAACCGGTTACCAACGGTTGAACTAGGTGTATTCCACAAAGACCCTACATTTTATAGATTCATGTTTTTCATTATTTATAAATATTTAACTAGGAGTACTAAACTTAAATTGGGTTACCATGAGGGTTAAGATATAACATGTTGTTAAAGATAAATTTTAGAGTTATGAATTCGTTTATGAATTTTGGGTCGGTTGAGGCTATTGAATATCTTTTACCATATTAGATTCTATCATGAATATCTTTTTGTGAGTGTTCTTTATATATTCACTATAGAATAAATTAATATGATTTATATTGGAATAATATTCATTATTCGAGTACGTTTGATGTATATACTATATTACAGTTTTTTACAAATTAATATTTGATGATATTGTTAAATTGTGTTATTAGTTTGTATTTACACAAGAATTTATGGATGAAAATCATAAAGACTATATTTGTATAAACTATACCATTAAATTGTGTTATATATAATGACTATATAAGCATACATACATATATATATATATATATATATATATATATATATATATAAAACAAACAATACAATTAGAAAAAAAAATTAGAAAAATACAACAAACAACAACACAATCACATATACATACACACACACACACACACACACATATATATATATATATATATATATATATATATATATATATATATATATATAAACAACAAACAATTTCAACACAATTCAAATTCAATTTCAAAAAAAATTAGAAGAAAAAATTAACCTTTTGTTCTTGTGATGTTCTGTTTTTTTTTGCTAGTCAAATAAGCAAGGTGGTGGCTGGTGGTGATTTCAGGCGGCAACACTAGGTGGTGGAAGGTGAGGCAGTCACTAGATCGGTGGAGCTTCACCACCGGTTGCTACACACAAAAAAACCCCAAATTAGGGGTAAAAATCAATATCAAACAACAATAAAAAACAAATTAGGGGTAGAAACGACCTTGGATTGGGTTAATTGCCGGAAATTGAAGTTGGGGAGCCGATTTCGTCGCTTGGGAGGAGAGGATGCAGAAACAATCGCTATGTGCAAATGAAAGAAAGCTGGGTATCTGTTTTAGGGTATACCCTTATGCCAACGACATGTCGTCGGCATAGGGTCGACATAAACGACGACATATAATTTAATCATGGAATAAAAATATAAATGTATAAAAACCCTGTGCTGCCGACTAGTCGTCAGTATAGGATGTTTAAAAACTATGTCGTTTTCTTTTTCTGGCACTTGGGATAAAAATAAATGAAAAATCCTTTTTTTCTTACCTATACCGACGACACGTTGTCGGTATATATTTTCATATTACCGCCAACATTTTTGTCGTTCCCGCCAGACCTATGGCGACGACTTGGGGACGTTTGGTGTTTCCGAATCCAACTCTTATCGACCGTCATTACTTTTTAATTATAAAAAATTAGATTGTATACATAGTTACAATAAATGTACTTTTATTAGTTTAAATAATTTTATAATTTGTTTACTCTCAATAAACATACTTTTATTAGTATAAATATTTTTATATTTTCTTTTTATGTTGCTATTAGTAACGTTTGTTGATGTGTGATATTCCTCAATCGGTAAATACTTTCACCTTGTTGATTTCTTTATCACCAACCTTTTATGCAGCTTCCGACTATTTTTTTTTGCTGCTAACTTTACATTATTTAACTGGATTATCAATGTTGGGTTGTTATTTACATTATTTAATTGGATTTTCAATGTTAGGTTGTTATGACATTTGTGAAATATGATAACACAATATTACTCATATTGGGTTATAACCTGTGAAAACCATGGTTGATAAAAAAAATTAATAAAATAGAGTAAATAATTATTTAATCATACAACTGATAATAAATAAGTTATTTTTAACCAAAATATTTGTAAAAATTACATTGTGCAAAATAACTCAACCAAAAATTTTTAAGAGATACATAAATAAAATTCGATTGCATGCAAAACACAAACATGATAATGCTTTTTAACTAAAAAGAAAATCTACCCATAAATTTTTTTTAATTAACATGTTAATTGAAAAGGAAAGCGGTTTTGGAAAAAACTCCAATACTCTAATAGCCTTTTAAATTCTTAAAAACTATTTATTTGAAAAAACGTCTTTTGTGATGCTTTTAGCAAAATAACTTTTCTAAGGAAAAATAATAATAGAGTTATTCATAAAATATCACAAAGGTTAATATTTCAAGATAATCATATTTTTTCTGGATTTTAAAAATAACTACCAAGTACAAATTTCTTGAAAATCAGCCGCAAGTTTGTGTGAGCTAATTTTCATCTTAAATACTTATATTGTGGTGGTGGTGGGGGGGGGGGGGGGGGGGGAGGAGGAGGAGGAGGATTGGTTCCACTTCATTTGTTTTGGTGTCTTGGTGTATGCCAGGTAGTAGTTTTAGTGTGTGTTTGGTGTGCGTTTTTTTTTACCCCGGGTAGACATCTTTTTTAGGCATATAACTATGCTTGCATACTTTCGTGTGTTTCTTTCTAGTGTGTGTCGATTTAAAATGGGATGGGGGGAAATGTTATCTTGGTGTGTGTTTTTTTCTATTCGTGTTTGTCTATTCTTGCAGGTTCCCTCAATTCATTCTTGGTTTTGGAGGTAGTCGCATAACATCTTGCAGGATCTCTCAATTGCATTTCTTGGAGTTGGAGGTAGCTGCATAAATTTCATAAGGTCTATAAAAAATTGGGACACACGCAAGCACTCCTTGGAATTGGATATATATGCAGAATTTTCATAAAGGATCTCATATTCGCACCTGGAGGATCGTCAAGGAACATAAAATCCGGTAGAATCTGGTCTTTTGGAGGGGTAGTTTGCTTTGAAGCACAACTATCTCACCCGCTGTGCAAAACTACCCTGTCGGTGTTGCTTCAATCAAAGGTCGTCGATGCCTCAAGCACTCTAGGCGGAGAATCTGGTTTTAAACATATTTTGGATTCCAATTAAATTTCCTAGATCAACATTAGCTTAGTCTAGACCGTCTTATCTACATCTATTCTCTCTCTCTTCTTAATTCATCTCCTATATGTACTGTGATCGCCCAACGTCCTGCTGGCTTCTTTTAATGAATGATTTATCCTTGCCGTTCAAAAAAAAAAACTTATATTGAAATGTGAATTTCTTGTTCCGCGATTCATCAAAACAAAATTTATAATATAAAAAATGTTTATTATATAAAAAAAAACTTTATATGTTGACTTTTCAGTTTGGGAAAAAAAATCAAATTTTTACTTATTTTTTGTTATTTTAGCCTAAAACCGGTTACCAACGGTTGAACTAGGTGTATTCCACAAAGACCCTACATTTTATAGATTCATGTTTTTCATTATTTATAAATATTTAACTAGGAGTACTAAACTTAAATTGGGTTACCATGAGGGTTAAGATATAACATGTTGTTAAAGATAAATTTTAGAGTTATGAATTCGTTTATGAATTTTGGGTCGGTTGAGGCTATTGAATATCTTTTACCATATTAGATTCTATCATGAATATCTTTTTGTGAGTGTTCTTTATATATTCACTATAGAATAAATTAATATGATTTATATTGGAATAATATTCATTATTCGAGTACGTTTGATGTATATACTATATTACAGTTTTTTACAAATTAATATTTGATGATATTGTTAAATTGTGTTATTAGTTGGTATTTACACAAGAATTTATGGATGAAAATCATAAAGACTATATTTGTATAAACTATACCATTAAATTGTGTTATATATAATGACTATATAAGCATACATACATACATATATATATATATATATATATATATATATATATATATATATATATATATATATATATAAAACAAACAATACAATTTGAAAAAAAAATTAGAAAAATACAACAAACAACAACACAATCACATATACATACACACACACACACAGATATATATATATATATATATATATATATATATATATATATATATATATATATATATATATATATATATATATATATATATATATATATAAACAAACAATTTCAACACAATTCAAATTCAATTTCAAAAAAAATTAGAAGAAAAAATTAACCTTTTGTTCTTGTGATGTTCTGTTTTTTTTTGCTAGTCAAATAAGCAAGGTGGTGGCTGGTGGTGATTTCAGGCGGCAACACTAGGTGGTGGAAGGTGAGGCAGTCACTAGATCGGTGGAGCTTCACCACCGGTTGCTACACACAAAAAAACCCCAAATTAGGGGTAAAAATCAATATCAAACAACAATAAAAAACAAATTAGGGGTAGAAACGACCTTGGATTGGGTTAATTGCCGGAAATTGAAGTTGGGGAGCCGATTTCGTCGCTTGGGAGGAGAGGATGCAGAAACAATCGCTATGTGCAAATGAAAGAAAGCTGGGTATCTGTTTTAGGGTATACCCTTATGCCAACGACATGTCGTCGGCATAGGGTCGACATAAACGACGACATATAATTTAATCATGGAATAAAAATATAAATGTATAAAAACCCTGTGCTGCCGACTAGTCGTCAGTATAGGATGTTTAAAAACTATGTCGTTTTCTTTTTCTGGCACTTGGGATAAAAATAAATGAAAAATCCTTTTTTTCTTACCTATACCGACGACACGTTGTCGGTATATATTTTCATATTACCGCCAACATTTTTGTCGTTCCCGCCAGACCTATGGCGACGACTTGGGGACGTTTGGTGTTTCCGAATCCAACTCTTATCGACCGTCATTACTTTTTAATTATAAAAAATTAGATTGTATACATAGTTACAATAAATGTACTTTTATTAGTTTAAATAATTTTATAATTTGTTTACTCTCAATAAACATACTTTTATTAGTATAAATATTTTTATATTTTCTTTTTATGTTGCTATTAGTAACGTTTGTTGATGTGTGATATTCCTCAATCGGTAAATACTTTCACCTTGTTGATTTCTTTATCACCAACCTTTTATGCAGCTTCCGACTATTTTTTTTTGCTGCTAACTTTACATTATTTAACTGGATTATCAATGTTGGGTTGTTATTTACATTATTTAATTGGATTTTCACTGTTAGGTTGTTATGACATTTGTGAAATATGATAACACAATATTACTCATATTAAGTTATAACCTGTGAAAACCGTGGTTGATAAAAAAAATTAATAGAATAGAATAAATAATTATTTATTCATACAACTGATAATAAATAAGTTATTTTTAACCAAAATATTTGTAAAAATTACATTGTGCAAAATAACTCAACCAAAAATATTTAAGAGATACATAAATAAAATTCGATTGCATGCAAATCACAAACATGATAATGCTTTTTAACTAAAAAGAAAATCTACCCATAAATTTTTTTTAATTAACATGTTAATTGAAAAGGAAAGCGGTTTTGGAAAAAACTCCAATACTCTAATAGCCTTTTAAATTCTTAAAAACTATTTATTTGAAAAAACGTCTTTTGTGATGCTTTTAGCAAAATAACTTTTCTAAGGAAAAATAATAATAGAGTTATTCATAAAATATCACAAAGGTTAATATTTCAAGATAATCATATTTTTTCTGGATTTTAAAAATAACTACCAAGTACCAATTTCTTGAAAATCAGCCGCAAGTTTGTGTGAGCTACTTTTCATCTTAAATACTTATATTGTGGTGTGGGGGGGGGGGGGGGGGGGGGGGGGGAGGGGAGGAGGAGGAGGATTGGTTCCACTTCATTTGTTTTGGTGTCTTGGTGTATGCCAGGTAGTAGTTTTAGTGTGTGTTTGGTGTGCGTTTTTTTTTTTTACCCCGGGTAGACATCTTTTTTAGGCATATAACTATGCTTGCATACTTTCGTGTGTTTCTTTATAGTGTGTGTCGATTTAAAATGGGATGGGGGGAAATGTTATCTTGGTGTGTGTTTTTTTCTATTCGTGTTTGTCTATTCTTGCAGGTTCCCTCAATTCATTCTTGGTTTTGGAGGTAGTCGCATAACATCTTGCAGGATCTCTCAATTGCATTTCTTGGAGTTGGAGGTAGCTGCATAAATTTCATAAGGTCTATAAAAAATTGGGACACACGCAAGCACTCCTTGGAATTGGATATATATGCAGAATTTTCATAAAGGATCTCATATTCGCACCTGGAGGATCGTCAAGGAACATAAAATCCGGTAGAATCTGGTCTTTTGGAGGGGTAGTTTGCTTTGAAGCACAACTATCTCACCCGCTGTGCAAAACTACCCTGTCGGTGTTGCTTCAATCAAAGGTCGTCGATGCCTCAAGCACTCTAGGCGGAGAATCTGGTTTTAAACATATTTTGGATTCCAATTA
The DNA here is from genome assembly GCF_002870075.4 of Lactuca sativa. Lineage (NCBI taxonomy): Eukaryota > Viridiplantae > Streptophyta > Magnoliopsida > Asterales > Asteraceae > Lactuca > Lactuca sativa. Next base: position 233,987,849 of record NC_056626.2, read on the forward strand.
AATTTCCTAGATCAACATTAGCTTAGTCTAGACCGTCTTATCTACATCTATTCTCTCTCTCTTCTTAATTCATCTCCTATATGTACTGTGATCGCCCAACGTCCTGCTGGCTTCTTTTAATGAATGATTTATCCTTGCCGTTCAAAAAAAAAAAATACTTATATTGAAATGTGAATTTCTTGTTCCGCGATTCATCAAAACAAAATTTATAATATAAAAAATGTTTATTATATAAAAAAAAAATTTTTATGTTGACTTTTCTGTTTTGGAAAAAAAATCAAATTTTTACTTATTTTTTGTTATTTCAACCTAAAACCGGTTACCAACGGTTAAACTAGGTGTATTCCACAAAGACCCTACATTTTATAGATTCATGTTTTTCATTATTTATAAATATTTAACTAGGAGTACTAAACTTAAATTGGGTTACCATGAGGGTTAAGATATAACATGTTGTTAAAGATAAATTTTAGAGTTATGAATTCGTTTATGAATTTTTGGTCGGTTGAGGCTATTGAATATCTTTTACCATATTGGATTCAATCATGAATATCTTTTTGTGAGTGTTCTTTATATATTCACTATAGAATAAATTAATATGAATTATATTGGAATAATATTCATTATTCGAGTACGTTTGATGTATATACTATATTACGTTTTTGACAAATTAATATTTGATGATATTGTTAAATTGTGTTATTAGTTGGAATTTACACAAGAATTTATGGATGAAAATCATAAAGTATATATTTGTATAAACTATACCATTAAATTGTGTTATATATAAAGATTATATATACATACATACATACATACATATATATATATATATATATATATATATATATATATATATATATATATATATATATATAAAACAAACAATACAATTAGAAAAAAAATTAGAAAAAAACAACAAACAACAACACAATCACATATATATACAACACAATCACACACACACACACACATATATATATATATATATATATATATATATATATATATATATATAGACAAACAATTTCAACACAATTCAAATTCAATTTCAAAAAAAATTAGAAAAAAAAAACTAACCTTTTGTTCTTGTGATGTTCTGTTTTTTTTGCTAGTCAAAGAAGCAAGGTGGTGATTTCAGGCGGCAACACTAGGTGGTGGAAGGTGAGCCAGTAACTAGATCAGTGGAGCTTCACCACCGGTTGCTACACATAAAAAAACCCCAAATTAGGGGTAAAAATCAATATCAAACAACAATAAAAAACAAATTAGGGGTAGAAATGACCTAGGATTGGGTTAATCGCCGGAAATTGAAGCTGGGTAGCCGATTTCGTCGCATGGGAGGAGAGGATGCAGAAGCAATCGCTGTGTGCAAATGAAAGAAAGTTGGGTATATGTTTTAGGGTATATCGACAAAACCGACGACATATCATTTAATCATGGAATAAAAATATAAATGTAAATTAAAAACCCTGTGCTGCCGACTTGTCGTCGGTATAGGATGTTCAAAAACTACGTCGTTTTCTTTTTCTGGCACTTGGGATAAAAATAAATGAAAAATCCTTTTTTTCTTACCTATACCGACGACACATTGTCGGTATATATTTTCATATTACCACCAACATTTTCGTCGTTCCCGCCAGACCTATGGCGACGACTTGGGGACGTTCGGTGTTCCCGAATCCAACTCTTATCGTTCGTCATTACTTTTTAATTATAAAAAGTTAGATTGTATACATAGTTACAATAAATGTACTTCTATTAGTTTAAATACTTTTATATTTTGTTTACTCTCAATAATCATACTTTTATTAGTTTAAATATTTTTATATTTTCTTTTTATGTTGCTATTAGTAACGTTTGTTGATGTGTGATTTTCCTCAATCGGTAAATACTTTCACCTTGTTGATTTCTTTATCACCAACTTTTTATGCAGCTTCCGACTATTTCTTTTGCTGCTGACTTTACATTATTTAACTGGATTATCAATGTTGGGTTGTTATTTACATTATTTAATTGGATTTTCAATGTTAGGTTGTTATGACATTTGTGAAATATGATAAAACAATATTACTCATATTAGGTTATAACCTGTGAAAACCGTGGTTGATAAAAAAAATTAATAGAATAGAATAAATAATTATTTAATCATACAATTGATAATAAATAAGCTATTTTTCACCAAAATATGTGTAAAAATTACATTGTGCAAAATAACTCAACCAAAAATTTTTAAGAGATACATAAATAAAATTCGATTGCATGAAAAACACAAACATGACAATGCTTTTTAACTAAAAAGAAAATATACCCATAAATTGTTTTTAATTAACATGTTAATTGAAAAGGAAAGCGGTTTTGGAAAAAACTCCAATACTCCAATAGCCTTTTAAATTCTTAAAAACTATTTATTTAAAAAAACGTATTTTGTGATGCTTTTAGCAAAATAACTTTTCTAAGGGAAAATAATAATAGAGTTATTCATAAATTATCACAAAGGTTAATATTTCAAGATAATCATATTTTTTCTGGATTTTAAAAATAACTACCAATTTCTTGAAAATCAGCCGCAAGTTTGTGTGAGCTACTTTTCATCTTAAATACTTATATTGTGGGGGGGGGGGGGGGGGGGGGGGGGGGGGGATTGGTTCCACTTCATTTGTTTTGGTGTCTAGGTGTATGCCAGGTAGTATTTTTAGTGTGTTTGGTGTGCGTTTTTTTCTTTACCCCGGGTAGGCATCTTTTTTAGGCATATAACTATGCTTGGCATTCTTTCGTGTGTTTCTTTCTAGTGTGTGTCGATTTAAAATGGGATGGGGGGAAATGTTATCTTGGTGTGTGTTTTTCTCTATTCGTGTTTGTCTATTCTTGCAGGTTCCCTCAATTCATTCTTGGTTTTGGAGGTAGTCGCATAACATCTTGCAGGATCTCTCAATTGCATTTCTTGGAGTTGGAGGTAGCTGCATAAATTTCATAAGGTCTATAAAAAATTAGGACACACGCATGCACTCCTTGGAATTGGATATATATGCAGAATTTTCATAAAGGATCTCATATTCGCACCTGGAGGATCATCAAGGAACATAAAATCCGGTAGAATCTAGTCTTCTGGAGGGATAGTTTGCTTTGAAGCACAACCATCTCACCCGCTGTGCAAAACTACCCTGTCGGTGTTGCTTCAATCAAAGGTCTTCGATGCCTCAAGCACTCTAGGCGGAGAATCTGGTTGTAAACATGTTTTGGATTCCAATTAAATTTCCTAGATCAACATTAGCTTAGTCTAGGCTATCTTATCTACATCTATTCTCTCTCTCTTCTTAATTCATCTCCTGTATGTACTGTGATCGCCCAGCGTCCTGCTGACTTCTTTTAATGAATGTTTTATCCTTGCCGTTCAAAAAAATTACTTATATTGAAATGTGAATTTCTTGTTCCGCGATTCATCAAAACAAAATTTATAATATAAAAAATGTTTATTATATAAAAAAACCTTTATATGTTGACTTTTCTATTTTGGAAAAAAAAAATCAAATTTTTACTTATTTTTTGTTATTTCAGCCTAAAACCGGTTACCAACGGTTAAACTAGGTGTATTCCACAAAGACCCTACATTTTATAGATTCATGTTTTTCATTATTTATAAAAATTTAACTAGGAGTACTAAACTTAAATTGGGTTACCATGAGGGTTAAGATATAACATGTTGTTAAAGATAAATTTTAGAGTTATGAATTCATTTATGAATTTTGGATCGGTTGAGGCTATTGAATATCTTTTACCATATTAGATTCGATCATGAATATCTTTTTGTGAGTGTTCTTTATATATTCACTATAGAATAAATTAATATGATTTATATTGGAATAATATTCATTATTCGAGTACGTTTGATGTATATACTATATTACGTTTTTTACAAATTAATATTTGTTGATATTGTTAAATTGTGTTATTAGTTGGAATTTACACAAGAATTTATGGATGAAAATCATAAAGACTATATTTGTATAAACTATACCATTAAATTGTGTTATATATAAAGACTATATATATATATATATATATATATATATATATATATATATATATATATATATATAACAAACAATACAATTAGAAAAAAAATTAGAAAAAAACAACAAACAACAACACAATCACATATATATACAACACAAGCACGCACGCACACACACACACACACACACATATATATATATATATATATATATATATATATATATATATATATATATACAAACAACAAACAATTTCAACACAATTCAAATTCAATTTAAAAAAAATTAGAAAAAAAAACTAACCTTTTGTTCTTGTGATGTTCTGTTTTTTTTTTTGCTAGTCAAAGAAGCAAGGTGTTGGCTGGTGGTGATTTCAGGCGGCAACACTAGGTGGTGGAAGGTGAGGCAGTCACTAGATTGGTAGAGCTTCACCACAGGTTGCTACACACAAAAAAACACCAAATTAGGGGTAAAAATCAATATCAAACAACAATAAAAAACAAATTAGGGGTAGTAACGACCTTGGATTGGGTTAATCGCCGGAAATTGAAGCTGGGTAGCCGATTTCGTCGCTTGGGAGGAGAGGATGCAGAAAAAATCGTTGTGTGCAAATGAAAGAAAGTTGCGTATCTGTTTTAGGGTATACCCCTATGCCGACGACATGTCGTCGGCATAGGGTCGACATAAACGACGACGTATCATTTAATCCTGGAATAAAAATATAAATGTAAATTAAAAATCCTGTGCCGACGACTTGTCGTCGGTATAGGATGTTCAAAAACTACGTCGTTTTCTTTTTCTGGCACTTGGAATAAAAATAAATGAAAAATCCTTTTTTTCTTACCTATACCGACGACACGTCGTCAGTATATATTTTCATATTACCGCCAACATTTTCGTCGATCCCGCCAGACCTATGGCGACGACTTGTCGTCTGCACAGATATAGCGGTCAAAGAAAGTTGGTCAAACGTTCCAAAAGCTATGGCGACAACTTGTCGTCGGCATAGGTTGACCTGTAGCGAGGACTTCCGGCGTCGGGATAGGTGTCGTCGGCTTAGCTTGGTATTCTTGTAGTGAAATAGTTGAGATAAGGTATAAAATCAGCAAGAACAAATGCCCCCATTAACTCAAAGAGCTTCCTTACCACAGCCTGAAATTGAACCCCTTCTTCATGATTTGGTGAAAACCTCTTTCCTGTAATAATCCTAACCATAATATTTAAAACAAATTTCCCAAACCATTGACTCATCTCCAGGACTCCACCTTTACCATCTGTGACTGTGACTCTGAACTTTCAGTAAGTTTATTCATTACCCACCCATCATATAACTCTTTAACGGATGCTCTAAATTCTGAAGCTCGAATATGTACAATCATTTCAACTCTTTGTTGAGAAAGAACCTCCGACACGACCATCTTGCGCATTTTTCGCCAATAGTCCCCATATGGAGCCAGGCCAAACACGACATTATTATACGCCATGGTTTTTGATGCCTCTGTTTTCGGTCGACTTGCGAAGGCCTTGTCATTGGTAGTAAAGCAGTCCTTAGCAATCGTTGCATCACCCAATACCAAGCCTTGATGAACACCAAGCTTGATGGAGATAGGGCCATGTTTTCCATGTCACCTAAAACCTTGTGAGGTAGCTCAGGTCCACGTAAAAGGTGTAAGTGTCCGATTATTGGCCATGCCCCTTTTGCTTGTGGTGGCTTTAGGTTCTTCCCTGTGTTTTCCTTCTCTCTGTGGAGGATAGGGCACGGCCGGTCCAGACGGTGGGCAACCCGGGCAACCGCTCAGGGCCACGACTCCAGGGGGCCCAAAATTTATGGGCTATGTAATTTATATATATATATATATATATATATATATATATATATATATATATATATATATATATATATATATATATATATATATATATATATATATAAAAGTACCTAAATGATTTTTAAGACCTAAAGTTTGTTGAAACTCAATTTAGCTCAAAATATAAACACTTTAGTTTGCTTGTTATTTCTATTTGAAAACGTCTATATTTAAGAGTAATGATATTTTTTTGAATCGTTATTATATTTGTATTTGAGGGGTCTTTTTGTTTCTTTTCGCCCCGGGCCCCATATATGTTTGGACAGGCCCTGGGATCGGGAATAGCAAACAGTGTACAAGAATAGAGACAAAGATTGTTGCAACAATAGCTGATACTAAGAGGTAGAACTCCATGGCTGAGTGAGCAAATTGAATGCATGGTTGTATTTTCCGATAGATAATAGCATTAAATTCTTATGGTGATCCTTAAAAGATCAATCATGTCAACCATTAACAATAAAGTGGATCCTATGGATTTATATCTACTTCTACATCAATTTGTTCTTGAATTTTCAACTTTTGGAATTGAATTTTCAATCAATGAACTTTCATGCTCAATTTGCGAGTAGAAAATATCAAGTTTCCTAGGAACAATATAACATATATTGTCATATTTAGCAATATTGATTTTAATCAGGTCTCATTTTCTCTAATCAAAATAGACTTAGAATAGGAGTCTGAATGGAATGCAGCACAGAGTATCAGAGATTGAAAATGATGTAAATGAATCTTTGAAGAAAGATAATCAGAGACCAAATGAATCTTTACTATTCATAATTCGGTTTCTATATATCTTTAAATTTGGATTTTTCTTTAAGTTTAATGATTGGAATCTTACCCCATTCTGGTGACATGTTATCTGTAAACTCTGTCCTAGAAATCAAACCTGTTCCAAGAATCTACAAAAAAAGAAATAACCAACAAAAATAGCCCAATTAAATCTTTTTGGTGTTTGGTTTGTTCGATTCCATGGGATTTGGAATTCCATTCCATTGTTTGGTTGTAAAAGACTATGGAATTGAATTCAGTTGGGATTCACAAAATCCTTTTTGATTCAAACATTTCATTCTATGTCCCAAGGAATTCTCCTTGTTAGGAATACATATTTTTTCAAAGGGTAATTATCATTGCTTATAATATTCAAAACCTGAATTCCATTTTTTGTTCTACAAAAACGAGTAGTTTTGCTATTTATCATTTATATTCATTTAAAAAAACAGAAATATACAAAGGAATGGAACTGAATTCCATTCCAATTCTGTCAACAAAACATGTGACAAAATATCAATTCTTTCAAATTTCAACCAAACCAAACACCAAAAAGATTTAAATGAAGTTTTGGTGATATTATGAACAAAGAACAAATAAATAGCTGTCATGTTGCTGTAAGTTCGTCTCAGTTGTCCAGTATTTTCAAGTTTCAACCATTGATTAGATTATCAAGTAAATTACATTTTTGTCCCTGTCCTCCACTGATGTTTTGGATCTAGTTCAACAATGAATCTTTTTTTTTTTTTCCTTTTTGGTCCCTCGACTATAATGATATTTTTAGATCTTGTACAACAAGGAACCTTTTTTATTTTCCTTTTGTCCCTGTTTCAACCAAATCATTCCCGAAAATGGAAAAAAAAATAATCCTCTTTGGATCAAATCTAAAAATATTGCTATAACACAGGGAATAAAGATGTAATCGTAAGCTGATTTCAACTGTATATATGTGTCTATTGTCTACCTTCCATTATTTTTAGTGGGAATCAAATAGATGTTTCATATATCAATGGATGTCCACGTGATACAAGTAGGATTGCAAAGCTAAACACAGACCTGAGGGGGATATTCCATGGAAAAATTGGCAGCTCAATAGAAAATTACAAAAAGGTTAATCATTATGGATAAGCACAGGTGAAGAATAGAAAGAAAATGACAATTGGAGTAAAGAAATCTTTAAAGCTAGAATGGCAAATGTAAGTGCTTTAGAAGTTTCTTTGAATGTGGGAAGGAATCATAAGAACTGTGAGATACCAATAAGATCTTCTCATGAATTGGAAGATGATAAAATTGTTTGTGATGCTAAAGAAGTTGTAGGTGAAACAAAAGTTGTAGAACATCCAACAAGGTCTTCTGATGAGATTGAAAATGATGTAAATAAATCTATGAAGAAAGATAGACAAGGATCAAATATTTTTTTGTACTTGAAACTTGTGAAAATAAGGAGACAATCAAAGATGACATGCACACAGAGTCAAAGGAGAATCAAGATGAGGTGGGACCCAATAATTCTAATAATCTTGCTGAAGAAACCAACAACTTAGCTTTGTATCAGAAGGTGGAAAATGAAAAGAAAACATCCCATGATTATGATGAAAATGGTTATGAGAAGAGATTTAGTGAAGCATTGGGGTTATTGGAAAATACAAGGTAGGAAGTTCTTGAACACTGAGGAAGTAGTAATTGCAGAGATTCATGAATCAAATAGTGATGATGAAGCAAGTGAGAAAGTGGTTGAGGAAGAAAAGAAGTGAAGGAGGAAAGTGACACTGATAGCCACATGGAAGAAGACACAAAAGAAGTTTTATGATGTTTGTGATGTGGAAATAATTGAGAATTCATCGAGTGATTATGATGATGCAGAAGAAAGTGAGAGCATCCATAGCTTCCATGGTGCAAATCGTATAGAAATTGAAATAGAAGAAGCCTACAAAGTTGACCAAAGTGACAACAATGTGGAATCAGGTCAAGAAGTTGATGGTGTCAGCAATAGCTCACCACAAGCTACATTAGAAGACACAGAAACAATAATTATGAAAAATCTAAATCATGTTCAGATATGATACATGGTATGGAAGAAATTAAACCAGAGTGCCGGATAATGATTTATAAGATATACTTAAGTATTTGACTTCGAAATTAAACCATTCCCTTAAGTTAGAAGAATAATATAAATAGAATGTCATGAAGAATTTAAATAAACAAAATTATATTTATAAGATATCCCTAAGAGTTTAACTGTGACCAGAAATAACTTGTAGGTATATTATTTTCAACTTTTATGATAACAAATGTTTGCTAATAGACAAAGAATCACCCTAAAATACATATAGTCACAAACATTTTATTTTTGCATGTAGTCACATGTTTAATCATTTATAATGATTGTTGTTTACATTTAATCACATAATAAATTCAACCATCATCATACATTATTTATAATAACATTGATATTTTACAACTTTGTACCGACAAATTATAAGTTATTTTTATTATGAATATTGTTTACTTTTAGTGACAAAACGAGTATTAAATTATGACCATAACCCTTTGGTTGCTTAAATAAATTTTCGTCACTATATAACCTATACCTTCACGTTTTTTTCGTATGACTAATTCCAATATACGATTTAGTCACTTAACATTATACTTCATCACCTTGTATGTTTTACGTCTCACTTAATAATTGTCACAAGGTAAATGTACGTATCAATGTAAAAACCGTTATAAATGATGCAATTTTGCCAGGATTCTCGATCATGTCAATATTCACTACAAGAAGAAAGGATATTAGCGGCGACAAAAATCGCCGCTATTTCTCATCAAAGTTGCCGCTAACATCAGTGGCGTAGCCAGAATTTTGTTTTAGGGTGGGCCAAATAATTTACAAAATATGAACGGTAGTAAAATACTTCAAATAATAACAAAATGTAACAATATATACGGCAAAAGATATTCTATTTGTGTATAATTTGAAAATTTTAATATATATATATATATATATATATATATATATATATATATATATATATATATATATATATATATATATATATATATATATATATAAACTCAAATTTATTTGGGTGGGCCAAGGCCCACCCTTGTACTAATGTGGCTATGCCATTGGCTAATACCTTTACCGGCGACATGTCGCCACTACTGTCCTGTCGTTATTGCTCAAAAAGTTGTCGCTAATGTTACGTGTCGCCGCTAATGATAATGTCGCCGCTATTGCCTTTTTTTTTAAGCAGCCATTCTCGGCTATCCAAAAATCGATACGTAATAACGTGAAATGCAGAAAAACCGATAGGTTAAATGCAGAAAAACGATAACATAACATCCAAGTTTTATAATACCATACATACACCAAAATAAATAACAAAATTCTTATAAATTTATGTCATACTACAATTTCTAATATAAGATAAAACTAATACGACGTGTCATCATCCCTACCACTGTTGTTCCATCCTATAAGTTCCACGGTTGACTCCGGATTGTTGGACATTGATCGAAGATTCTCCAACTACATAGTAAATAACAACATATACAATTTTAAGTTAACCTATTAATTTAAACCAAACTAAACATCCTCCCTAATAAATAAAGAACTTTTTGTTACATGTCCTCTTCTCCTTCATTTGGACACATGACATTTTCTAGAATTTTTGAATTTTTTATTTTCCATTTGTCATTTTATTGTATTTGTCATTTTATTAAATTAAAATTCGACATTTAATATGTAAGGTAATATATATGTAAGGTATTTATTATAAATAGTTTATATATGTAATGTATTCAATACATTAAAGTCTCATTAATTTTAATAATTCAAAATTTTTCTTATTTTTTTCTTATAAATTCAAACTTTTCAAATTGTTAAAATTTCATATTTAATTTTTTTTGTAAATAAACTCATGTAATACGTGGGTGTCACACCTAGTTACCAAATTATAAGAAAACTAACAATTACCAATTTATCTATATATATATATATATATATATATATATATATATATATATATATATATATATATATATATATATATATATATCAACAAACTATCAAATTAACAACCCAACTAATTAACATTAACCTTCTAAGTTAAACCAACAATCAAACTAACAAACCAACAAACTAATAATTACCCATTTATCTACAAATACAGATTGTATAGGAACTATTATAGTAATTTACTTTGAATAACATTTCAATAATAGCGTCCTACTTGTTTTTTGTTTCTTTTTTTCCATTATGACATTGTAGCTAGTTTACACATTGTATACAAATACACTCCAAATTGCATACAAATACACACATACATACATTATACAAATATATAGATACTTTTTATATACATAGAACAACCATCAACACACTCCAAATTGCACATAAATACACACATACATACATCATACACATGTATACATACTTTTTATACACATTAAACAATCATGAACACAATCCAAATTGCATACAAATACATACATACATACATACATACATACATTATACAGATATACACGTATTTTTTATACACACACATATATGAAACACACATATATAGGAAATACACACACACACATATGAAATACACACACATATATATACAAAATACACAGACAAATGCACACATACAAAACAAATTACAAACAAAATGCACCTGTGGTTCCCAAAAACTTTTCCCTCTTTCAACTAGTGGTGGTAGTCTTCGGTGCTGCAACAGTGATGGTGGTAGTTGATGCCAATGACAGCAACAGCTGACGGTAGTGGTGCTGCAACAGTGATGGTGGTAGTTGATGCCAATGACAGCAACAGCTGACGGTAGTGGTGGTGACCGGAGTGGAAAATAGCTTTTTGAAAACAAAAATGCAATTAATCACAAATTCTTATGGAAATCACATTAAAATAGAAAGAAAGGAAGAGATGAATTGAAGAAGGAAACACGAATCCGAGAGAAGGAAATCGACAACAGCAACAGTGTCGGTGGTCGGAGAGGGGAAGTTTTCGGTGGCCGGCAGTATCTCTTCAACTATATGTTGCTAAACGAGGGTGAATCGTTGGAGGAATGGAGAATAGTCAGCGCAAATGATCGAGAAAATGGAACAAAATGAGAGCAGATCGACGCAGAAAGCGGAAGCAAGTGGGTGAAATATGTGTCGACCTTTAGCGTCGACACCCAATAGTGGCTACAAAAGAATCAATATCGGCGACATCCAATCTCTAGTGGCGACATACGTAGAGGGAAAAGAAGGCATGTTTTTTTCGTCCTTTAGCGGTGACAATTTTAGGTCTTTAGTGACGACATATGGTGGCAGGTATTGGTTTTGTGCGTTCCACGAGTTTCTCAGCCATTGGATTATAAAAATGATCGAACGGTTGGCGTTCACCAGAACGTGAGAATGCGGAATCGGATAGGTACGCATTACCGGCGACACCAATAGCGACAACTTTTCGATTTGTCGCTGCTAAAGGTGTTATTGCCACTATTAGTGTCGCCAGTAATGGTTGTATTTCTTGTAGTGATTGTTCACAATTCCTATATAAAACTGTTTCTAAGGTGTGAAATATGATTTGCAATGGTTAACACATTTCGAATAAATTGTGACTAAAATAGTCCTAAAAGTTAGTTTGACTTTTGGTGACAAAAATTATGAAAGGCCTAACGACCATGTTTTCAGAAAACCTTCACTAAAAATTAGTTTTAAATAGCGGCAATTCTTTTTTCAGGAACTAGAATTTTAATCCACAAAACTCAAAAAATTAAAAATATATATTAAAACACCTTGACTTAACTTTCAAAATATTTTTTTGCTGTTTCTAGTTTTTTATCCATGAACTAAAATTCTAAAGTTGATTCTAATTTTATTTTTTTTTCATGTTTTGAAAACACAATTTCAATTTCCCTACATCCATTCTTTAAAAAATTGAAATTTTCAAATTCGATTAGAAGCTTAAGAATAAGTGAACCTAACCTTGAGGTAGGGCAACAAAATCATCATCATCCTTTGTTATTAATGGATTTCCTGATGTATTTTTAAAATTTGATTGACATAGGTCTTTGTACTCCTGAACATCCACAATATCCTTATTAGTTGTTCAGCATATTAATTTTCCAATATACCTTACCGGTTGTTTCAATAAGGAAAACACTTAAATATTCTTCCGTTATTTACCATGGTGTTATTGTTCATCCTAATCATCTATTCTTTTAATCTAATTGAAAAATACTTTTCGTAACACTATCATATGAAAATGATCCGTACACAACACATATATAAACTTAATTGTGACAATGAAAACATTATCATATGGAGTGTGATCGGTACACAACACATCTATAAACGAGACGAGTAGAATACAACCACATGACTTCATTACATAATAATTATCAAGGTTTTATTAATTACTATATAAATAATAGGTGTATTCAAAAACCATACTCAAGATCATTCACTTTCAACAGTGGCTGTCATAATTGGGTTATTTTGCTTGCCCCCATCATAATTGATTGCTTTATGGAGAATGATTGATTGAATGGGATTTGTATGCGATTTGAAGTTGATATATCACAAACCGACTTTATACATATCAGTGGGTAAACGAGGGCCAAAAAGAACATCAAGTGGTGTTGCTTTGCCATTAGTCGCCCCCATGCTTTCAGTCATATCAACAGGTTCGTCTGATGGTTTTTTGAGCACAAACTGTTGTATCAAACGAGCTAGCGTTAAACCCAAAACCTGAAGGGCAAATAAAACACCAGGGCACATTCTGTTGGATTAATCGGTTTTATTATTTTAGGAGTTTATTTTGTTTAGTTTAAATAATGGGCAATTAGGAAAGTAGCCATATTTAAGTTTTTTATTTTATATCCTGCATGGTTTTAGAATTCTAAGTAGGATACTTATTTGTCTAGTATAAATAGGATCAATGGTATGGTATTTTCTTTTATGCAAGACCTTTTCTAGTTTACTTTTGTTCAAGTAATATATTGGTTTCAATTCTTCCATTCTCACGTATTCTTTTTACTTGTTGCATAAGGGTTTATTTTTGCTTGTTATTTACACAAGTTTCAACCCAAGTAATCTTACACTTAGTATCAGAGCGTGGTTTCGTTGAAAGGGGTGTAATTCGAGGTTGATTAGAAGCAACCCCGGTTTCTTTTAATCGGGCTTGTGAGAGACTAACCGGAGGCACGAAGTAAACGAACAGGAAGACGTCAAAGCGGGTGGCTTTGATTCGGTTTGTTTTGCGGGTGACGAAAGACGGTAAAGGTGGTTGTGACCTTGTCTTGTTGTCCGGTGGAAGAGTGCTCTCGGAACAAGCTTGATTAAAGAAGTCGGGGTTAAGGAGAAAATGATGTCGTTGGTTAAAGAAGGAGGTTCGTTGACATATCAAGTTCCGGTTTTGACTCCAACGAATTATCTGGTGTGGGCGGTTAAGGTCAAGTCAATTATGGATGCACATGGCATATGGGAGACGGTCGAACCGAAGACGTCAGATAAAGGGCCAGATCAAAAGAAGTCAAAACAAGCTCTTGCTTTTTTGTTCCAAGCGATACTCGAAGACATGGTGTTGCAAATGGCGAGTTACACCGACCCGAAGCAAGTGTGGGATGGGCTAAAAACACGGTATTTGTGTAACAACCCGGATTTTCAGGTATTGTTAAAATTATGTTTTTGGGGTGTTTTAAGAGGGGACTCGGCGAGTTGGAGTCTAGACTCGCCGAGTAGGATCGCAGACCTGGTCGCGGGTTCGCGACTGGACTCGACGAGTCCAGATATGGACTCGGCGAGTCTGCGCTGTTTAGCGAAAACCCTAACCGTTCAGGCTTGGGACGTATAAGAGGGACTTATTGGCCATCATTGTTCATTTTAGCCTTCTGAGAGAAACCCTAAATCGATTGTGTGCATCTGGAGCAAGGTTAAAGGCCATTGTTGATTTTAGAGGAGTTGTTGTGCAAGGAAGAGAAGGGCTTGGCTAAAGGAACAGCAAGGGAGTCACGTTCTGAGGATTGGGGACGCAGAGAGTACATCATCCAGGTAAGAATTCGAGTATACTCTGCTATGTTGATGTATTTATGGATTTAGGGTTTATGGAACCCTTTTGTGATTAGATTGAATGTTAGCCTAGTCCCCCAAACGATTGGAACCCTGTATTGAGACCTTTGGAGGTCCAGAATGTCCCATGCCTGAGCATTTCGGGAATTGATGAAGGTTTTGGATTGGAATCCTTATGCCTTAGGTCAAAATGTAAATTAAAAGTCATGGGGTGTATCATGAGCACCGAAATGAGGACCTTACGTGATGGATCAGTCTAGGAAGGCCAGACCTATGAATGGTCGGAGCAGTTCTGACCTTAGGAAGCAGTTTGAGCGGTTGCATGGCATGGACTCGCCGAGTTCGATGAACAGACTCGGCGAGTAGCTTGAAGATTAACTGGGACTCGTCGAGTTGTTCTTCAGACTCGGCGAGTTGAGTCGGGGTGGCCCCGCGATTCTTCCAGGAGTAACTCGTCGAGTCAAGGAGGATACTCGACGAGTAGAAGGGGAATCTTAGAGAATTGGAGGACGTCTAGACTCGCCGAGTCGCCATGGCACTCGCCGAGTCCGGTCGAGTTGACCGTTGACCGTTGACCAGAGTTGACCTATGTGTGTCTTCTTAGGGACAGTTAAACTTAGAAGGTAAAAGTGTTAATAAGAGATATATGATGTTATAGGGAGATTGTAGCTCGGCGGATCGAGCACGAGTAATTCCAGGATTTGCTAGCTTTCAGTATTCACGAGGTGAGTCTTCTCACTATACTGTACCCAGAAGGGTTTGACTGTATGACCGGAAGGTCAGATATGATATGTGATATATGTGCTATATGTGGCAAGTTATTTGTTATATGTGCTATGTATGTTATGGGCCGGAAGGCGATTATGTTATGGGCCGGAAGGCATTATGTTATGGGCCGGAAGGCGATTATATTATGGGCCGGAAGGCGTTGTGTTATGGACCGGAAGGTCGGCGTGGCTAGGACCAGAAGGTTTACCCAGCAGGGACGGAAGTCCCCTGAGACACATGGACCGGAAGGTCAGGGCCTGGAAAGGCGTATGTGCGTAAGTTGTATATTGGGGAACTCACTAAGCATTTATGCTTACAGTTGTTATGTATGTGCTTCAGGTACTAGCGAGGACCGTGGGAAGGCGCCGGCGTGATCTGTACACACTGATTGTCGTTTTGAGATCTTGGGAATTCTATAATTTGTATTTTGACATGACAATAGGAATAATTATGCCTTGTTTGAATGAAAATACTTTATTGTTGAAATGAAAAATTTGTTTGAAAATTTGCGTTGTTACAATTGGTATCAGAGCCTTGGTTTGAGGGATTCGGGTGCACCTTCGGGAGTAACTGAACTCAAACCGAGGATTTGAGAAAAACTTTTTAAATAAAGGCATAAACTCTTGTAAATGGTTTTGTGGCAAGCAAGAAAGAAGCAGTGTGTACGATCAGTCAGCGCCCGAACGGTAAAGATCCCCAAAATACCTTACAATATTATATGATATGAATTGTTATGCATGCTAGAAGACTAGGTATTCATGATAGGACTAGAGTGGCCTGATTTGTGATGCCTTAGTCTAGGGAAGTTTGCCGATATGAGATGCTTTGCTAGCGTGCGAGTAGATAGTGCATAACAGAAGTAGAGTACTCACTATCCGGGGTTTGGGGAGGAAGATTTGGGATGAATACTGATGCGGTGTGGTCGGTAGTATTGGGCCCGTACTACCGAAGGCATCGGGTCAGTGGGAGACCCAAGTAAGAATCCCTGGATGTCGGAGACTGAGTAGGGTTGCGTTATCGAGTACGATTATACTCGATGGAGTCTCTGATAGTTTTATGTTGTATTTCAGAGACATCATGGTTAGACCACGCCACGGAGCGAGTTCGAGCGGTGTGAGTGACGAGGAGATTCGTCAGATGATTCACGAGGAGGTAGCTGCGGCGATCCGGGCTGAGATCCCGGAGATGTTTGGGTCTATTAAGACCACCCTGATGGAGACATTTGAGGAGCGGTACGCCGCATTGACTGAAGCTGCAGCCGCTGCAGCTACCGCAGCTGTGGCCGCTGCCAGGCCACAAGGGGGTGACTCGCTGCTGTTCCGGGAGTTAAGCAACACGAAGCCACCGGAGTTCGATGGGACGCAGGATCCGATTGCTGCGATGAGGTGGATCGCGGATATAGAGGGGTGCTTCTACACTTGTTCATGCCCGGAGCACCTGAGGGTACGGTTCGCTTTGAACCAGCTCCGTCTGGGAGCGAAGGACTGGTGGAAGTTCGTGACGGCGAACTTCACTTTGGCAGAGATTACAGCAGTGACATGGGAGGGGTTTACTACTATGTTCAGAGACGAGTACGTTCCCCCGGTGGAGAGGGAACGATTGGTTC
The DNA here is from genome assembly GCF_002870075.4 of Lactuca sativa. Classification (NCBI taxonomy): domain Eukaryota; kingdom Viridiplantae; phylum Streptophyta; class Magnoliopsida; order Asterales; family Asteraceae; genus Lactuca; species Lactuca sativa. Next base: position 234,004,939 of record NC_056626.2, read on the forward strand.
AGGAGTTTTTGACCCTCAAGCAGGGTACTGATTCGGTTGCGGTGATCACGCGGAAGTTTCATGAGAGGGCGATGTTCTGCCCCGAGCTGGTGACTACAGAGCAGGCTCGGATGAGCCGGTACTTGGGTGTTTTGAGGAGGGATATCCGGGAGTTTGTGTCAAACTCCACCTATCATACCTTTGCTGAGCTTCAGGCGAATGCCAGGAAGCGCGAGATCGAGTTGGAGACCCAGGCCAGGGAGGAGGCCGAGTCTCAGCGGGTGGACCGGCGACTGGCTCAGTCCCAGCCAGCAGCCAAGCGGATAAAGTCCGCCGATTCGAGGACAGGGGGTCCGAAGGGCCGCACTTGCGGAAAGTGCGGCAAGGGTCATGATGGGGCGTGTCAATCTGGTGCTTGCTACAAGTGTGGCAAGGAGGGGCACATTGCTAGGGAGTGCCCCAAGGGGTTCACGGTTTGCTTTCATTGCAACCAGACAGGCCATCGGAAGGCCGAGTGCCCTCAGCTTCTTCAGGGATCTGCACCTGCTGCCAGAGCTACTGCGACTCGACCGGTGAAGGCCGAGGCCCCGAGGGCTCGGGGGAGAGCCTTTCAGCTGACTGCGGAGGAGGTCCGCGCTGCGCCCGATGTTGTGGCAGGTATACTGTAATTCATGTATTTATTTTAATGTCGAGATGTTATGCTTATGTTATTATATGCGTAGGTACTTTCCTTGTAAACTCTGTGCCTGCTCTAGTATTATTTGACTCGGGTGCGAGTAGGTCCTTTGTATCTTTAGCTTTCAGTCAGCATATCAGCGTTAGTCGGGAGTCGTTGAGTCGGCCTCTGAGAGTTTCTATAGCTGATGAGAGAGTGATTTGTGCCACGGAGGTTCTTCGGGGATGCGTGCTAGAGATTTTCGGGGTTGAGTTCCCGATTGACCTGATTCCTATTGCGATGGGTGATGTCTGTGTCATCGTGGGCATGGACTGGTTGAGCCGATTCGGCGCTGTCATCGACTGTGAGCGTCAGCTGGTGACTATACGAGACCATAGTGGGGGAGTTCTTTCAGTGTACGGCTAGGGTACCCGTTCAGGGTCAGCTTTTTGTTCGGCCGCTAGGGCGAGGCAGTGTCTACAGCAGGGCTGTAAGGGTTTTGTGGCGTATGTGATGGATACGCGGGAGGTTTCCGAGAGACCGAGGTCAGTTGAGGAGGTTCCAGTGGTGTGTGAGTTTCCAGACGTTTTCCCCGAGGAGCTGCCGGGAGTACCTCCTGTGAGGCAAGTAGAGTTTGGTATCGATCTGGTTCCGGGGGCCGCGCCTATTGCTAAGGTGCCTTATCGTCTTGCACCTCCAGAGATGCAAGAGTTGTCCTCGCAGCTCCAGGAGTTGCTGGGGAAGGGATCATTCGGCCGAGCAGCTCGCCGTGGGGAGCACCTATTCTGTTCGTCAAGAAGAAGGATGGTTCACACCGGATGTGCATTGATTACCGGGAGTTGAACAAGTTGACGGTCAAGAACCGTTACCCGTTACCGAGGATCGATGATTTATTCGATCAGTTGCAGGGAGCATCTTGGTTTTCCAAAATCGATCTGAGGTCAGGGTACCATTAGGTGAGAGTGCGGGATGAGGACGTCCAAAAGACAGCATTTAGGACGCGATATGGGCATTATGAGTTTGTGGTGATGCCTTTCGGGCTCACCAATGCCCCGGCTGTGTTCATGGATCTCATGAACAGGGTATGCAGGCCGATGTTGGATCGGTCAGTGATTGTATTTATCGACGACATTCTAGTGTATTCGAGATCTAGAGAGCAGCATGAGGAGCATTTGAGGGAGGTCCTTGAGGTATTGAGGTCGGAGAAGCTTTATGTAAAGTTCTCCAAATGTGACTTCTGGTTGTGGGAGGTCCAATTTCTAGGACATGTTGTTAATCAAGAAGGGATATTGGTCGATCTGGCCAAGGTTGAGGCGGTGATGAGTTGGGAGGTGCCGAAGTCACCCTCTGAGATCAGGAGCTTCCTTGGGTTAGCAGGGTACTATCGGAGATTCATTAGGATTTCTCCAAGATCGCAGTGCTGCTCACCAGATTGACCCGGAAGGGTGTTGCATTCTCTTGGGGACCCGAGCAGCAGACCTCCTTTGAGACACTTCGCCAGAGGTTGTGCGAAGCCCCGGTATTAGCTCTCCCGGAAGGGATGGAAGATTTTGTAGTATATTGCGATGCATCGATTTCGGGACTGGGTGCAGTATTGATGCAGAGGGGTCATGTGATAGCTTATGCGTCGAGGCAGCTGAAGCCTCATGAGACGAGATATCCCACGCACGATTTAGAGTTGGGGGCAGTAGTGTTCGCTCTCAAGATTTGGCGTCACTACCTGTATTGGGTTCGATGTACGATATACACGGACCATAAGAGCTTGAAGTATTTGATGGATCAGCCCAACTTAAATATGCGTCAGAGGAGGTGGTTGGATGTGGTCAAGGATTATGATTGTGAGATCCTGTACCACCCAGGCAAGGCTAATGTGGTAGCCGATGCATTGAGCCGCAGGGTAGAGAGCACTCCATTGTGAGATGTATGTTTGAGATTGACTGTGATGACTCCAGTATTGGATGCTATTCGTGGGGCACAGGCCGAGGCTGTGCGACCAGAGATGCAGAAGAAAGAGCGGGTTGTTGGGTTAATTTCAGAGTTCGTTAAGGATGGACGAGGGCTTCTGACGTTTCAGGGTCGGATCTGGGTACCGTTCGTGGGTGGTACGCGTATTACTTTGATGGAAGAGGCTCATAGATCGAAATTCTCGATCCATCCCGGTGCTACGAAGATGTACCTGGATTTGAGGAAAGAGTATTGGTGGCCCTGCATGAAGAGGGACGTCGCATGGTTCGTTGAGAGGTGCTTGACCTGCCGTAGGGTTAAGGCCGAGCACCAGAGGCCGCATGGCAAGTTACAGCCATTGGAGATTCCCGAGTGGAAGTGGGAACAGATCACTATGGACTTCATCACCAAATTGCCGAGGACTGCCAGGGGAGTTGATGCAATTTGGGTGATTGTGGATAGGTTGACGAAGAGTGCACACTTCCTTGCCATCAGCGAGAGTTCTTCAGCGGAGAAGTTGGCGGAGATATATGTGAGAGAAGCGGTATCTCGGCATGGGGTGCCGATCTCGATTGTTTCAGACCGTGATGTGCGTTTCACTTCCAGGTTCTGGAAGAAATTCCATGAGGAGCGAACGATTCAGACGCTGGAGGACATGCTTCGAGCGTGTGTGTTAGACTTCGGGGGTAGCTGGGATGCGTATTTACCCTTGGCAGAGTTTTCCTACAACAACAGCCATCATTCGAGCATTGGTATGCCACCTTTTGAGCTGTTGTATGGTAGGAGGTGTCGGACCCCCATTTGCTGGGGAGAGGTGGGACAGAGAGTGATGGGCAGTACAGAGATCGTGCTTCAGACGACAGAACAAATTCAACAAGTTAGACAGAGGTTATTGACCGCCCAGATCCGACAGAAGAGTTATGCAGACAGACGCCGATCCGAGCTTGAGTTTCAAGTCGGCGACTTCGTTCTCCTGAAGGTCTCTCCTTGGAAAGGAGTGATCCGATTCAGAAAGAGGGGCAAGTTGGGACCCCGGTATATTGGGCCATTTCAGGTGATTGCAAGGATAGGCCGGGTAGCCTATCGTTTGGAGTTGCCAGCAGAGTTGGGGCAAATCCACGACACTTTCCATGTGTCGCAACTGAGGAAGTGTATAGCCGATGAGTCGGCAGTGGTTCCATTAGAGGATGTTCAGGTGGATGCGAGCCTGAATTATGCTGAGAGACCAGTGGCCATCAGGGATCGGAAGATCAAGGTTCTGAGGAACAAGGAGGTACCTCTGGTGTTGGTTCAGTGGCAACACCGGAAGGGATCGGAAATGACTTGGGAGCCGGAGCGGGAGATGCGGGAGCAGCATCCAGAGCTATTTTCAGAGTGAGACTTCAAGGGCGAAGTCTAGTCCTAGTGGGGTAGAGTTGTAACAGCCCGAATTTTCAGGTATTGTTAAAATTATGTTTTTGGGGTGTTTTAAGAGGGGACTCGGCGAGTTGGAGTCTAGACTCGCCGAGTAGGATCGCAGACCTGGTCGCGGGTTCGCGACTGGACTCGACGAGTCCGGATATGGACTCGGCGAGTCTGCGCTGTTTAGCGAAAACCCTAACCGTTCAGGCTTGGGACGTATAAAAGGGACTTATTGGCCGTCATTGTTCATTTTAGCCTTCTGAGAGAAACCCTAAATCGATTGTGTGCATCTGGAGCAAGGTTAAAGGCCATTGTTGATTTTAGAGGAGTTGTTGTGCAAGGAAGAGAAGGGCTTGGCTAAAGGAACAGCAAGGGAGTCACGTTCTGAGGATTGGGGACGCAGAGAGTACATCATCTAGGTAAGAATTCGAGTATACTCTGCTATGTTGATGTATTTATGGATTTAGGGTTTATGGAACCCTTTTGTGATTAGATTGAATGTTACCCTAGTCCCCCAAACGATTGGAACCCTGTATTGAGACCTTTGGAGGTCCAGAATGTCCCATGCCTGAGCATTTCGGGAATTGATGAAGGTTTTGGATTGGAATCCTTATGCCTTAGGTCAAAATGTAAATTAAAAGTCATGGGGTGTATCATGAGCACCGAAATGAGGACCTTACGTGATGGATCAGTCTAGGAAGGCCAGACCTATGAATGGTCGGAGCAGTTCTGACCTTAGGAAGCAGTTTGAGCGGTTGCATGGCATGGACTCGCCGAGTTCGATGAACAGACTCGGCGAGTAGCTTGAAGATTAACTGGGACTCGTCGAGTTGTTCTTCAGACTCGGCGAGTTGAGTCGGGGTGGCCCCGCGATTCTTCCAGGAGTAACTCGTCGAGTCAAGGAGGATACTCGACGAGTAGAAGGGGAATCTTAGAGAATTGGAGGACGTCTAGACTCGCCGAGTCGCCATGGCACTCGCCGAGTCCGGTCGAGTTGACCGTTGACCGTTGACCAGAGTTGACCTATGTGTGTCTTCTTAGGGACAGTTAAACTTAGAAGGTAAAAGTGTTAATAAGAGATATATGATGTTATAGGGAGATTGTAGCTCGGCGGATCGAGCATGAGTAATTCCAGGATTTGCTAGCTTTCAGTATTCACGAGGTGAGTCTTCTCACTATACTGTACCCGGAAGGGTTTGACTGTATGACCGGAAGGTCAGATATGATATGTGATATATGTGCTATATGTGGCAAGTTATTTGTTATATGTGCTATGTATGTTATGGGCCGGAAGGCGATTATGTTATGGGCTGGAAGGCATTATGTTATGGGCCGGAAGGCGATTATATTATGGGCCGGAAGGCGTTGTGTTATGGACCGGAAGGTCGGCGTGGGTAGGACCGGAAGGTTTACCCAGCAGGGACGGAAGTCCCCTGAGACAAATGGACCGGAAGGTCAGGGCCTGGAAAGGCGTATGTGCGTAAGTTGTATATTGGGGAACTCACTAAGCATTTATGCTTACAGTTGTTATGTATGTGCTTCAGGTACTAGCGAGGATCGTGGGAAGGCGCCGGCGTGATCTGTACACACTGATTGTCGTTTTGAGATCTTGGGAATTCTATAATTTGTATTTTGACATGACAATTGGAATAATTATGCCTTGTTTGAATGAAAATACTTTATTGTTGAAATGAAAAATTTGTTTGAAAATTTGGGTTGTTACAATTTGGGAGTGGATCGGTTGAGAACGGCTCGACTTGCAACCTTAAAAAGGGAGCTTGAAAGTTTACGCATGAAAGAGGATGAAACGGTTGATGATTTTGTGACGAAATTATCCGGTTTAGCGTCAAAAATAAGGAGTCTTGGATATGAGCTTGAAGAAGGTGATTTGGTAAAAATGTTAGTAGATTCGATGCCTAAGTCGTTTCTCTTATTAAGGAATAAAGATAATCTACACGTGTTCCACACCAATATTTACATAGTCACAAGTTGTTGTATTCAGTCATAGTCGATACTAGTTTCACTCCTTTAAATGTTCCTACTTTATCTCTAGATTAGGTTATAACAGCAGGGTATATAAGCCACACCAATGTATGCTATCAGAAAAGCACTATATACATAATCAGAAGCATTACTTTATATGGTATCAGAGCCACAAGTGCTCACACGCGACCTAATCCGATCCATCAGCGACTCTAGATGGCGTCCAAAAATACCACCCAAATCACTGCCACTACCCACCTTACAATCAAACTCACACCCAATAATTACCCAGTTTGGAGAAAGCAGGTGGAATCGACTCTCATCAGTATAGAGCTCGATGGTCACATCACCTCTGCACCACTGGCACCAACACTCACAGACAAGGAGGGAAAAACAGTGGCCAATCCCGATTATCGCCCATGGTTCTCTAAGGACCAGATGATTTTCAGTGCTCTGCTAGGAAGTTGCTCAGACTCAATACAACCTCTCGTCTCCTCAGCCACAACAGCCCGTGAAGCCTGGAATCGCTTGCATTCCAGCTTTGCCTCTACATCCAGGTCACGTATAATCTCTCTAAAATCAAAATTAGTCAAGAACCCCAAAGGAACCATATCAATCACCGAATACCTCCAGGAGATGCGCTCAATTGCCGATGACCTAGCCCTTGCCCAAATCCCTGTTCTGGAAGAAGATCTTATGGTGCATATTCTTTCTCAATAAGGTGATGATTACAGCACAATTGTAGCTGCCATTAAGGTGCGAGATACCTCCCTTTCATACTCAGAACTTTTTGACCGTCTCACTGACTTTGAAAGAGCACTTAAGGAAACCTCACTCTCCTCTGATTCAATGCCTTCTACTGTCAATTACACTTCTCGCAATTCATGATTCCAAAACAAGTCAAACAATAACAAACATTCCGGGTCACATAACAATTACTATAACCGCAACAACACGTCACCCCCATCCTATCAGTCAAGAGGCGCTCCACAATCACAATGGAACAATCACAACACCTCTGGTACTCGGTCAAACAGAAGCAGTCAATTTTGCCAATTTTGCAACATTCCGGGTCACACAACCAAAGACTGCCGAAAGCTTGCCAGGTTCCTTCGTGACAACAACATTGTCACTGATGCCACAAAATCTCAGACTCCACAAGCCCATGTAACCACATCAGCACCAGCTTCTCCTCAATGGTTGTTTGACACCGGTGCCTCCAATCATGTTACCTCAGATCACAACACTCTCCACCAAGTCTCTAAGTATGGTGGCGCAGAAGAGATTGTACTCGGTGATGGTACAAGTTTACCTATTGCCCATACTGGCAATTCCTATATTAATACACCACAAAAACAACTTATTTTGTCTAATGTGCTACATGTTCCTAAATTACACAAAAACTTAGTTTCTGTTGGTGAATTATGTGATACTAATCTAGTTTCGGTGGAATTTTTTCCATCTCATTTTTTTGTGAAGGATCTGGGCATGGGGGCGCGTCTCATGCGAGGAGAGAGAGTTGATGGAGTCTACCTCGCCAAGTCACTCACGAGTCATTCCATTAACACCACCCTCAAGCATTCGCCTCTTCTACTTAATCATAAGTTGGGTCACCCTTCACGTCAAGTTTTCAAGCATGTTGTTTCCAAATTAGGTTTTAGGTTCAAATCAAAGTTTGATGTTCATTGTCCTTCATGTTCTATTAATAAAAGTCACAAATTACCATTTGGTCAAAACTCTTTTGTTGCCACTAAACCACTTCAACTTATTTATTCAGATGTATGGGGACCTGTCCAAAAATCGATTGACAAATATTCCTACTATGTTCTGTTTGTTGACTACTTTACAAAATACTCCTGCCTCTATCCAATCAGTCATAAAAGTGATGTAGCTACCATCTTCCCTCAATTCAAATTACTGGTTGAGAAATTCTTTCAGCACCCCATTATATCTCTCTTCAATGATAATGGTGGTGAATACCAAGGTCTATCACCCTATCTCCAAAAACATGGAATCTCCCATTACACAACTCCACCTCATACACCTGAACAAAACAGTATTGTTGAACGCCGTCATCGACACATTGTCGAGACAGGCCTAGCACTCCTCCACCATGCACATCTTCCGCTCACATTCTGGTCTTATGCATTTCAAGCAGCCATTTACCTCATAAATCGTCTTCCTACACCCATCCTTTCCAATAAATCTCCATACGAGTGTCTTTTCAACCAACACCCAAATTATCACAAACTTCAACCCTTTGGATGTCTATGCTACCACTGGTTACGTCCTTACACCACATCTAAACTACAACCTAGATCCGCACCTTGTGTATTTCTTGGTTACTCATCCTCTAAATCAGCTTATAAATGTTATGACCCAAACACAAAAAAACTGTATCACTCAAGACATGTGGAGTTTATTCCAACTCAGTTCCCATATCAAGCTAAAACTCCCCTGGAATCTCTACCGAGCCCATATCAGTTCCTAACACCACCATCTGACCTGTCTCCTATCCCGACCTCCGACCCTCCTCCTCAAATATCTATCCCCATACATCCCCTTGATCCCATACTCGACCCCACTTTACCACAACCTGCTCACCCGGAACCGACATCCCCACAAACTCCCTCCCCACCACCATCACCCCAAACTGAAGCTTCATCACCTCCGTCAACTGTTATTAATCCCACTCCACCTCCACCACACCCTCCCACCACTAGACATCGCAAAGCAAACTCCAAATATTTCAACCCCTCATTTGTTAACACCACAACCTTACATCCGATTCCCACAGCCATTGAACCTAATACACACACTCAAGCTTTAAAAGATCCAAAATGGCGGGAAGCAATGGATCAAGAGTTTAATGCCCTTATACAAAACGGAACATGGGAACTTGTTCCAAAAACCAATCACACCCCAATTGGTTGTAAATGGATTTTCCGAATCAAACGAAATCCCAATGGCACCATATCCAAATACAAAGCTCGTCTTGTAGCTAAAGGTTTTCTTCAACAATACGGGAAAGACTACTTTGATACATTCAGCCCGGTCACTAACCCAGTAACTATTCGTGATGTTCTCTCCATAGCACTCTCTCACAACTGGCCTCTTCGTCAATTAGATGTCAATAATGCGTTTCTTCATGGCACCCTCCATGAAGAGGTCTTCATGTCTCAGCCACCCGGTTTCACTCATCCTGAATTCCCATCCCATATTTGCAAATTAAAAAATCGTTGTATGGCCTAAAACAGGCTCCAAGAGCATCGTACCTTGAACTCACCTCCTTCCTTGTTTCCACTGGTTACCGAAAATCTAGAGCTGATCCATCTCTTTTTATCTACCACTCAAATGGTATCCTCAGTTACCTTCTAGTATATGTTGATGATTTTGTACTCACGGGTAACAACAATTCATTCTTAGACTCCTTTGTTTCCTCTCTAGCAAAACGGTTTTCAATCAAGGACCTTGGTCCTCTACATCACTTTCTAGGAGTTGAAGTAATTCCTGTCTCCTCTGGTCTGTTTTTATCCCAACATCGTCATATCCATGATCTACTTGAAAAATTTCACATGGATGGTGCTAAAGAAGTTACTACTCCGCTGAGCTCCTCAGTTTCTCTCACCTTGCATGACGGGTCCGCCAGCACAGATCCAACACCATACCGAAAGCTAGTTGGTTCACTTCAGTACCTGGCATTCACTTGACCCGACATATCATTTGCAGTCAACAAG